>NC_081407.1:468951898-469263261 GCF_030272615.1 Cryptomeria japonica
ACATGAAATTTTACTTATCTTAATCATGGTTGCGATTGCAAATGTCCAACGACACAATCTTATGCAAAAAGACTTGTATAACTATTATGAACTGTGAAATTACGCTCTTAGTAACGGCTAAAAAAGGCACATTAACTAAGCGCACAAGAAGTACTGAAACTACCATTAAGAAGAAACAAGGCTGTTTGGAAAGGGAATTTCTAAGTCACCACATAGAAAGAAATATACAAAATACGAGCATAAAAACATCACTCACAAGATAATTTTTAGATGCATATGAAGGAAAGAGGTTAATTTAGATTGAAGTTCTAGTTTCTAGCAGGAGTCTAATGTAGAAGAGGAAGTATCAATATAGAGCTTTATCACGTTTTTAGAAGAATGGCCTAGGATTTAACATTCTTGAATGTAAAGAAGATAATTTCCCTAGAAGACTACAACCATTCTTCTAACGTCTATGGCTAACAAATAATCCTTCACAGAAGAGGAAATGCACATCTACCCTTTCAGTATATGCATCGTAGTAGGTGCACAAATAAGAGATTTGCAATGCCTTGGTAGTCTCTTGCACAAGGCAACATTTAATTAATGGTTGCTTGAAGCCTCTCATGCACGAAATAGGGTGAAACAATAGCTAATAAATTTGGTGGGTTTTGGAAGCCCTCTATACAGGTAATTGTTTCTTCTAGAGTCTCTTGATAAAATATAATACATACATCAAATTTTATAATAGATATAAAACCTGAAAATGTAGTAGGATCCATCTCCCTTAGAAAGAGCAAATATGGCATATTCTATTGCCCCATTCTCAACTCATAATTGGTAGCATAATCGCAGTCACCAAAAGGAGAATCCTGGGGCCATGTATATTCTTACCAACAATCTGCAAGACATGTTCATCATAGAAAGCAAACCTGGGGCTGACAGGCTGCTGGGAAGTTCCAAATGACTTCAGTATATCTCAAGTATATGTCCTCTGTAGCAAACTCTATTAATGTCTGCTTTTGTGGGAAGTAGGTGAGAGGGGATCTCACGGAAGTATCTGTAGTGAGGGAGACAGTCCATGGAGATGCTAATAGACTGAAGAAGCAATCAGGTCTTGGAATACCAACATCATCTTCTTACATCAATTCAATGATACCTAGGCCACTTTACTCTTTCAACTAAGGGTTATTTTGTATAGATAAAACGATGTGCTTTACTGTTGCTTCCTATAGGGTTGTATTTAATAATTTTCAAGTTAAGACTGCCTAATCTTGACTATTCTTTGCCTTTACTTTTCCTCCCTTGTAAGCCACAAGATGTGATGGTTGAATGAAGAATGTACTGATCACTGCTATTAAACTGACTGAAAATGAAGAATTCTTTTCAAAATACTATGTGACTAATTTTTTGATGTAACAAACACTGAATCAAGTACACAATAATGAAATCTTAAAAAAAAAGAAATATACATAGATAATTACACCTCATAACCTGTTTTTTATTTGTTCCAAAAACATACAATACATTCTGTTTTTCAGTTCTTTGGAAAACTTAGTTGTTTGGTCCTTCGAAAAGCAATTTGAATGAAACTATTACAATCTTCTGTCTTGCTCCTATTTTTATACTAATTCAGTTAAAAATCTAATTTTCTAAAAATTACCTTGAATTGCAAAAGCATCCTTATTGCTTATAAGGATGAGATGAAAGATAAGTCTAAATATTTATCTACAGTTTATTTAGACTTATTTGGCCAAATAAAAGATTTTCACTCTAATCACTAAAGTGAAATGCAAAATAGATTAACTCTAACCACTTGAACTTTTCCTCGCATGTTCACACTGAACCTGTGTAGAAGTTCCTATTTGATCTAAAAACTCAACACTCCCTCTTAGCGAGGAAGGAATTTTGCACCAATCCAAGTTCGTTTCTGAAGACTTCAAACTACTCTTTTGATATGGGTGTGGTCAGAATATCAGCTAGTGCTGATTAGTGGAGATTTACTAGAGCTTAACCACTCCCTTTTGAACTTTTTCTTTGATGAATTGATAGCCGATCTCTATGTGCTTGGACCTGTTCTGACACATTGGATTTTCTGAGAGTTCTACACAACTTTGATTATCATAGTAAATGACTATGATAGGAACTTCTGATCAAAAAATCCTGCAAATAACTTGCAAAGCTTCTGATCAAAATACCATGACACAACTTTGATTCAACTTCTGATCAAAAAACCCTGCAAATAACTTGCAAAGCTTCTGATCAAAATACCATGACACAACTTTGATTCAACTTCTGATTAAAAAACCCTGCAAATAACTTGCAAATCTAGATGGCCTCATAACTAGCAGTACTTGCTGGCATATACCGTGCCTCTATTGTGCTTAGTGCCACTAAAGTATACTTTCTGCTGAACCAAGATACCATTCCCAAACCCAAGCTAAAGCAACATCTTGAGGTGCTCTTCGTATCTGCTGCACTACTTGCCCAATCAGAGTCTATATACGCATGCAAATTTACTTCACCATCTCGAAGCTATCTCATACCATACTCCACTACACCCTTCAAATATTCTAGCACATGTTTTTCTACTATCCAATTCTCTTGCCTTGGCTCCGCCGTGTACTGACTCAAGTTGTTCAGAACAAAATATATATGTAGTCTTGTGTTGACCAAATACATCATGGAACCTATCAGCTGCCTATATAATGTGGGATCAACCATGACCAAATCTAACGATGTTACACACTTCAGATTAATGATCATAGGTGTGGCCAAAGGTCTGCAATCCTCCATCCGAAATCACTTTAGGATCTCAACTACATACTTACCTGGCCCAAGGAAAATTTTATTCAGTCTCTGCCAAACCTCTGAAAGATCCCCAACCCAATTCTAACCAAATCTGGTCCAAACCAACTGTTTGTTTTGCTGATAAAGTCTTTGGCCAGAATATGTTAAGTGGGGGTTTGATTGATTTCTTTGTTTTGTTTGGGTTTTCCAGAGTTTTTGAATAATGTTTTGAATGCTAAGTGAAAGAAATAGCTTTTACAATATAGAAATATGCATAGCACATTAAGAAGGCAATTAAGATAACTTTCTTTCACTTAAAAAGACCGATGTACATACCTTTAACTGAGCATAAAGGTCTGATACAAATTTCCAGCAAATAGAATATAAGAAATCAGCTCTAATATTAGCTACAACACCAAATACAGCCTAGGATTTGATACCCTTATTTTCAAAATAGAGGGGTTGTCTGAGAATAAGCTGGAAATGAGTGGTGATGACCTCTAGAAGGTCTGCCCTGCAATTAATTGATGGAAACTTGTCCTCAAACTAATAAATCTGTACGAAAATGCACACTAAAGCTAAATACTAATGAAACTTGTCACCAGGAGAGATGGGTATTCGTCCAAATCTCCAAATTCTCCCAGAAGTTTGCGTTCGTGGAGCTCCAAGTTGCTAAAACCCTCAAGCTTGCTGCTGATCTGAAAATTGGAAGCATAAGAATGAGAGCAAATGATAAGAAAGTTGTTTTTATAACCTCCCCAAGAAGTTCGACCTATTTGAGAGTTACTATTTGGCCTTCAAAAACATAAAATAACCTTGAGGGTCTATTTCCTCATTGAGAACTTGGCCCCTTTTTAAAAACAACTTAAGTTACTAGGATGGGGGGCACTTTTTACTATTCATCTTATGTTTTTCAGTTACTATTCACTTTTCACTATTCACATAAGGCCTGTGAAGCTCCCAACTGAGCCCCACAACCCCGGTTGGGTCCCCAAACCACCCTGTTGACCTATAGGACCCCTAATAGTAGGTCAACCTCCACTAAAGTTTGAGAGGTCTAAGGAAGGGACATTACAACCTCTAACCCGAAAAATTAATGCATTAGACCGATGTCCTTCATCTCAAATTCAACAGATAAATCTGCCTTGCACCCTGCAATAAGCTATTTGACTTTTGTAATGAACAAATCATTTATGTATAGTATCAAAATAAGCATATTAGATCCAACAACTATGTGATATAAATTCGGATCTGCTTCACATTTGCTGAAGTCCAAACTTAGTAGATATTAATTTATCTTAATACACCCCCTAGGTGCTTGTTTGAGTCTGTACAAGGCTTTCTTAATCCTATGAACATGGGATTCCTTTCCATTTACGTCAGAGATCTGAAGCTACTCTATTTACACTTCTTTTTCAATGAAATCATTAAAAAAAGCCATCTTAACATCCATTTGATGCATTTCCCAGCTCATGACTGAAACTAAAGAATCAACTATTCTAATGGAAGTATATCTGGGGACTGGATCAAAGGTCTCTATATAGTCCACTCCCTCCTTTTGAGAGAACTCTCTCATCACAAACCTCACTTTGTACTTTACAATGCTACCATCTGTAGTATGCTTGATCTTATAGAGCCACCTAGAACTCACAAGTGACTTCCCTTCTAGTCTTGGCACGATATCCCACACATCATTTGTCATGATAGAGGTGTACTACAATTTTGGCTTATCACCAAACCTATTGGTCTACAGCTTCCTAGAGCTAGAAGGCAAATCATTGGTGTTACTCACCAATGCTACTAGAATTGGTTCACTTAGTAACCTGTACATATTTACTTTGCCCTTATAACCTATGATAGGCCAACACTGGGGTAAAGAATAAACTAGCTCAGCATGGTCTAAATGTCAATTCGGGGATTGTAGGCTTGTGAAAGGAGTCGAGCTGTATGCCACAAAGGGGTGAAAGTCGAGAGATGAGTGGTTATGAATGCAACTATGAAAATAAATCTACAATAAATGAAAATGATCCTGCAACAGGAACTTTCACTTCCTGGTGACAGTATCTGCAAAAATCTATGAAAGGAACAACAACTTATGATGATTACAGAATTTAAACAAATAACAAACCACACTTGCAAATAACATCAATTAAAAATAAAAATAAATACAATGCTAAACTACAGAGTCACCGGACGTCCCAAGAAGTGGGCCTTGCCTCCTTAGTTTGCTGGATGATGAAACACAAGCTTTTCTACATGGGATTGATCACACAAACATTTCTGTCAATGATACAAAAGCTTGGCACAAAAATTTGTGTACAATAATCTGCTTTCACCAAAGTTTGCTCTTCAAATCTGCGTTAGAAATGATATACATATAGCTGCAAGCTATAACAGCTATGTACAATAATAGCCAATTTGTCTGGTCTTATAGCCAACAAATTGCCTATGAATGGTTTGCATGAAACCTAGCCATATATTACAAACGACTTTGTTACACCCACCCGCAACTAAGAAATAGGAAATTACAGAATTTTAGTTTCCTCTAAACTAATAACAAGAACATATTTATTATGGATTATTCTCCTTAACAACTGACATAAATCACAGGTTCTTTTCCTTAGTTAGCCCCTGCAAATCTCATCTGATGTGGCAGAAATGAAACGGTTGGTAGAAATGTCTGTGCTAAAGTGTCGAATTGGGTGAACATATACAAAATATCGGGTTGCATAAGTAATAATGATGGAACGTGAAAAGCACATGAAATGCATCCACGTGGCTAACGAATGCAGGCAGGAAATACAACATAAAGACCACCTCGACAATCGACATAGAGCATGCATCCAACCATGGAAACTGGAAACTACAGTAGTAAGCACAAGTTGCATTTTGGTGAAGAAGGTGATAGGAAGTTTGTAGGAAGTCTGCATTCTTCTCCTTTCTTCAGCATGCTGCATATGAAAGATTCCCAAACCATAATCTGACCCAGCTGCCAATTCTCAGTTTCAAAAATTCCTTTGACCAACGTGTAAGAAGCTGTTTTAATTTGTTTTCTTTGGTTCTAAGTTGATGTCTGAGTTAAATGATTTGTCTTTGTAAGGTTTCTTTGTTAGAGGTTTGATACCAAATACTGATGCAAGAGTTTATTATTCTTCACATGCATTGAATAACATTATTTCTGAGCCATTTCACAAATTTTCATAGGACTGATACAAACTCAGAATTCCGATTTATTGACAATTTCAAATAATTCTCAGATCTAACAATTAGAAAGGAATCAATTTGGCAAGTATGCTCATACCCGGAGATTCAACACTTCCATATATGGTTTTTATTGATGAATATGATACCAGGTGCAAGTAACACACCTAGCTTGCCACTAGAGGTAGTTCGAACTGAGTTATAGTTCCCAACTCCTTATCTTTTTGAATGCTACCGGATACTCTTATTACAGCAGGTCGACTACTGCTCCAATTGGCCAAATTTATTGAAGAAAGCATTAATGAATTTAAGGATTCGATGCCTTAAAATGCTGAGATTGTTGCCCAGTATGTTGCATACATCCCAATGGTGAGTTTCTGCTGGTCGAACTCTCCTATTTCCAAATCGCCCTCCTAGTATGGTGCTGATCTTAGAAGTTCACAGTTTGTATTAGTTTCCACAACCCCCATGCCTTCTGCAAATCATGAATCACTGGAAACAATGGATCGCTGGGAGATTGTTGATATTGCTGCTGAGCCTGACACAGGTAACGATTTTAATCAGTCCGTCCAAAATAAATATCAAATTCTGAATTTACGCACAACCACCCTAGCTGCCTAATCTCAGCTTAAATCTGCAACCAAATAACCTGTAAACGCTTCTTCTATGTGCAATTTGAAACCCTGTGTGGATTCCAACCTTCAATGACTTGGGTTTCCATCCAAATCCTTATCCACTAAGGGTTTTCTTCCTCAGCAGAATGCCTGGTAAATGCAGGATGGAAATATAACTCTTCAAAAACAATCGATCCAGAATGAATTTCTTACTGCCATCAAATTCCCTTATTACCATTCATCCTTCAACCAGCAATTGCGCAATCCAATATTAACTCCATTCACACTAAGTTTCATTTTTGACATCCATTTAATTAATTAAATCACTTAATGAGTTAATTGATGAGCTACATGGTGCACCGTATTTTTCTAAGATTGACTTGAGGTCGGGATATCATCAGATTCGAGTTAGGGAGTAGGACATTGAGAAGACATCATTTCATTGTCATTGTGGACATTTTGAGTTCGTGGTTATGCCATTTGGGCTAACCAATGCACCTGCTACTTTCCAGTCTATGATGAATAGGGTGTTTCATTCTCAATTGCGGAAATTTGTGTTAGTCTTCTTTGATGACATTTTGGTGTACAGCAGGACATGGGAGGAACACATTGCACATCTTGATACAATTTTGGGTATTCTTGGCAAGGAGTCTCTATACGCCAAGGAATCCAAGTGTGACTTGGGTATGACAGAGTTACTTTATTTAGGTCACATCATCAATGCTGAGGGAGTGCGTATGGATCCCGGCAAGGTCAAGGCAATTGTAGAATGGCCTACACCTGTGAATCTTATACAACTTAGAGGGTTTTTGGGCTTATGTGGTTTCTATCGCAGGTTTGTTAATGGATATTCATGACATGCAACTCCACTCACCGATTTGACTAAGAAGGGAGCTTTTGTTTGGACTCCCGAAGTGCAAGAATGCTTTGAGATGTTCAAACGAATTATGACCACCTGCCCAATACTTGCTTTGCCAGATTTCAGCAAACCCTTTGAGTTGCAGTGTGATGCTTCAGGTGAAGGGATTGGGGCTGTCCTTATGTAGGACAAACATTCGATTGCATTTGAGAGCAAGAAGTTGAGAGGTCCTAAGAGGAGATACAACATATATGATAAGGAAATTTTGGCCATCATGCATGCTTTGGCCAAATTCAGGCAGTATTTGGTAGGCAGCAAATTCATTGTAAAAATAGACCATAACAGCTTGAGACATTTCCTTGGGCAGCAGGATCTTAATGATAGGTAGCAAAAATGGTTAAGCAAGCTGCAATCATATGACTTCGACATTTCCTTTGTCAAAGGTATGCAAAATGTAGTTGCTGATGCACTATCTCGCCGTCCACATTTGAGCTCCATGGCAGAGGTTACAGAGGGTTGGAGGCATTTGATTATGGCAGAATATGCCAAGGACTCTTGGGCTTCAGGTTTAATTGAGGGATCGATTCATGATGATAGGTACTCCATTGTGAATGATCTAATCATTCACAAGGGGAGGATATTTTTGATCCTAGGATCGGACATGAAGAACATGGTGATGAGAACCTTTCATGATACACCTATGGCAGGTCATCCCGACTACTTCAAGACATACAAATAGATACGGGAGAGATTCACTTGGAAGGGTTTGAAATCAGATGTTCTTCGATATGTCAGAGAGCGTCCTGTTTGCCAGCAGAATAAATAGGACCACACATACCCTGCAGACTTGCTCCAACCACTTTCGATTCCTCATAGGAAGTGGGAGTGCATGTCCATGGACTTCATCACTAGTTTACCAAAGGTGCAGGGTAAGGACTGTATTTATGTGGTGGTTGATTGTTTGACCAAGTATGCTCATTTCTTCTCGATCACCACTTCATATTCAACTACACAGGTAGCAGAGCTCTTCTTTCCGGAGATATTCAAATTGCATGGTTTACCTCGAAGTATAGTGAGTGATAGAGATAGTAGGTTTATGAGCCATTTTTTTGGCAGGAGCTCTTCAGACTTTGTGGGACCGAGCTCACTCCGAGCACCAGCTACCACTCGTAGACGGACGAACAGATAGAAATAGTGAATGAGTGGGTGGAGGGATATCTCAGAAATTACATTGCAGGGCAGCAAAAGGGTTGGGTCAAGTGGATATATCTTTGTGAGTATTGCTATAATTACCACTTACCACCTTTTCTAGTTAGATGACACCATTCATGGCACTGTATGGGTATGAGGCGCCTAGCTTTCTTGATCAGTTGTTGAGTGACAATAGAGTGCCTAGTGTGGGCGACATGTTACAGGAGAATTAGGATATTATGAGGGCTCTTCGAGAGAATTTACAAAAGGCACAAAATCAACAGAAGCAGTATGCAGATCAAAAGGGAGTAGAGCGGTCATTTGAGGTAGGTGACATGGTGTATCCGATGTTGCAGCTGTATAGACAGTCCACTCTCAAGAAGAGTGGTGTCGAGAAGCTTAAGCCACAGTATTATGGACCCTACAAGGTTATCAGGCGTGTGGGAGAAGTGGCTTATGAGCTTGAGTTACTGGTGGACAGCAGAGTGCATAATGTATTTCATGTCTCATGCTTCAAGAAGGCGTTAGGACATCATGTGATTCCTTCCACGACTTTACCACCCTTGGATGATGAGGGTAAGTTGATTTTAGTACCTGAGGCTATCTTGGATGTTAGGGAGAAGCGGTTGAGGAGGAGAGTTATCAGGGAATATTTGATCAAATGGAAGGATTTGTTGATTGAGGATGCTACTTGGGAGAGCGAGGAGATTTTGCAGCATCCAACATTGAGATTGCTTGAGGACAAGCAATTTCAGGGAGGTGTTGTGACGTATTCACACATCGCCCCATTGCAAATGGGGACCCCTGCTTTTTGCTTTCTAGGGTTAGTTTTCTTGGTCTTTTAGGTTCTTGGCTATTAGCCTTTGCATTGGAGAGTTGCCGGAGAGATCATTAGGATAGCACTTGAATTGAGGTGGGTCAGTATGTGGTCTAGGTCAGGGTCTCTTTGAAAGCCTTCTCTGGGTCAGGCCTTGCTCTAGTCTTGAGGTTATGCCTTGATTGAGTTTAAGAGTCTTTGCATTAGAGCCTTGTTTGATACCAATTTTACCCTTCGAGGAGTAGAGAACATGAAGATTGAGCTTGAAAGCTTGAGAGTTGCATGAGGAATTTGAGCTAGATTGTCAAATTCGCTCTTGACCCTTCCAAAGGGACAGGAGCAAAATCTTCCTTAGCTCC
Organism: Cryptomeria japonica; assembly: GCF_030272615.1. Taxonomy (NCBI): domain Eukaryota; kingdom Viridiplantae; phylum Streptophyta; class Pinopsida; order Cupressales; family Cupressaceae; genus Cryptomeria; species Cryptomeria japonica. Next base: position 468,961,709 of record NC_081407.1, read on the forward strand.
CTTTTGACCCCTATTCTAGACAAAACTTTCACTTTAAGGCATGGATTGGGGGGAAATAAGCTTGAGTTCACCTTTGGAGACGCCTTGGACAAACTTAGACATGGAAATTTGGGGAAAAGGTCAAGATTTGAGCCTAAAAGACAAATTTCGCTCCTGACCTTTCCAAATGGTCCAGGGCGAAATCCTTAGAAAGGCCTAATTTGTCATCAAAAGCATTGAGTTGACATCACCTTGAAGGCAAATGGACTTGATTAAGATGAAGGAAGGACCCAAAGGCCAAGTCTAAGAACAAAGTTGAAGGAAATGAGGAGAATTTGTGCAAAAAGAGAAATTTCGCTCCTGACCCTTCCAAAGGGTCCAGAGCGAAATTCCTAGATAGGTCCTGTCCTTCCAAGGGTATCTAAGTGAAATTGTTAAGATGCACTTTTCATTCAACATTTTGACTAGGTGCCTCCTTAAGGTGATTTGTTGGCGTGTCCTAAGGTGAGAACAATGTGATTGAGGGTAAAGTTTGAGTGTTTGGATGGTATTTAAGACTAATTCCTCAAATTCGCTCCTGACCCTTCCAAAGGGTCCAGAGCAAATTTCCTTATATCTCCCTTCTTGGTCCTAATTTGCCTCATAAACCTTATCCCTATGGCGTAGTTGAGAGAGTATTGATGTGTGAAACAAAGTGAAGTGATGAAAAGTTAAGGATTTGAACATAATTGCAAATTTCGCTCATGACCCTTCCAACGGGTCCAGAGTGAATTTTTTTTAAGCTCATGACCCTTCCAAAGGGTCCAGAGTGAAATCTTCCTAATAGCTTATTTCTTCACTAGGGACATTGAATGGTGGTCATGCATGGCAGAGAAAAGGATCAAGGACCAAGTCTAAGACAAGGCTAAGTGAAAAGGAGTATGAATTGAGCTTAGAAGATCAAATTCGCTTCCGACCCTTCCAAAGGTACAGGAGCGAATTCTTTCAAAATCTACATCTCACCTCTAGTTTGGGTAGAATCCTTGGTTCAAGAACTTTGCATAAGGAAGAATGACCTCATCCAAGCCTTAAGGACCTATAATCATGGTTTGAGCAAGTAGAAATGAGTAAACTTGATGAATTTATCCACAAATGTCAAATTCGTTCTTGACCCTCTCTAGGGTACAAAAGCGAATTTCTTCTAAAAGTGTGTCTTTTCCTCCTAGCTTCAAGGGAAATTGATTCAAATATCTTCTTATTGATGATTTAAGGTAAGAAATGCCATGTTAGAATGAATATATATCGTGTATTCTTAATCATCTTTTGTTTGTTTTGCAAATCAACAAGACCGAGCTAGAAGGAAGAACAGACAAGGAGGACCTATTCAAGTTTCATCATCACTAAGGAAGCCTTGATGCATGAGAAGGTACTCAAGGTGCTACTAAATTGAAGGACTTCGAATGATCAACAATTGCAAGCAATGTGTTAGAACTATCCTCAAAGAGATCACAGGATGACAGAGAAGAAGGATCTTGTAAACATTTCAAGGCAGGATGGGCTACTAGAGAAGGAGTGATTTGACCGTGAAGAGGCCTCATCAAACACATGAGGGTCAAGGAGAGGTACATCATCCATCAAGTACATCAAGGACAAAAGAAGATCAACCAAAGTCAGTGCAAGGGTACGTTGAAGAAGCAGATAGTTTCAGAGGAGTTAATCAAAGTTAGCTTCTCAGCATCACCAAATTGAGTATCAAAAGAGATATGAGCAGGTACCAGACAAGGTGGCGTCCCAGTCATTGTTCCTCCAGTCAGATAGCTCCACCTCGACATGTCCAAATTCAATGTCCCTGACTCACCAATGATGACACAAACTTCGAGGCACCTACCCCTAACATCTATTGGTCCATTCTCATGAAATGTAATTTTATCATTGGCTAAAGGAGTTTGTTATAACAAACCCTAATTAGGGTTTCCATCTTGTAATCCTAGCCATTGATTGTAAATCAATCAAAGCCATTGAAATGTAAAGAGCTCTGGCTCTTCATTTGTAAAGGTTAATAGTTGGTGAATAAAGGTTAGAATAGCTAATAGTCAGTAAAATAGAATAGCAAATAGAATAGCAATAGAGTGGACTAGGAAGAGAAGGCAAGAAATTGTTGCCTTGATTGTAAATGAACTCCATTTTCATTGAAGTTATAGGGAAGGGTGTTGTTTCTTTGGAATATGCATGGTCTCTTGTTAAATCTTCATTTTAGATGATGGTTAATTAGATTGAATGAAGGAAGTTATTGAATGCACTCGCGTGGAATCCGCTCAGTCCAAACCACTAGCCTCTTGCTGATTGTAAGTGTGCCCTGCATGGTCAACTGGCATAGAACGAGCTTAATCTCAAGTCGTTACACGTCTATTGTTCATGCATTATCTTGAATGGTGATCAGTGTCTGATGGTGAACGATTTGAACATATTTGAAGCATCCCTTAGAAGATCGCACTGAGTTGGTGTTGAATTGTTCAACCTGATGGTGAGACCCAACGCAGTAGGACTCCACCTAGTTGTTCATCCACATTCTTGCATTCCAGGCCTTAGATTAGATTCTCCAAAACCTGTATTTTTTGATATTTCTTTATCTTCCAACTAGTAGGTAGGATTCAAGTTCCAACAGATTAAACGCTCAGGCAGTCGAATGTAAGTCCCCTTGTTAATCCAGCATAATCACATCACACCAACAAAGCTTATCCACACATAGAGACCCTACATATAAGAACCTTGGAGTCTTCTCAAATGATCCTTAGGCGAAATCTTCAGCATTTGAGGAAATTTTGTTCAAGAGAGGATAAGATACCTTGGTATTTTATTTTGTGTTCGCATGTGCATGAAAAACACATCAACAAGATCCAACAAATCAGAGGCTCAGGCATTCGAATGTAAGTCCCCTTGTGATTCCAACATAATCACATCAAACCAAATTGAGCTTATCCACATGTAGAGAACCTACATACCAGAACCTTGGAGTTGCCTTGATTGATCCTTAGGCGAAATCTTCAGCATTCGAGGAAACTTTGTTCAAGAGAGGATAAGATACCTTGGTATTTTATTCTGTGTTCGTGTGTGCATGAAAAACACATCAATAGGAGGGCGGACTATAATGTCCCCTTCTCCTTAGCACGTGGACATTCACGAGGCTGGCCTATAATTTGATCCTCGTAGGCCAAGAAGTTGATTAGGGGGTTGACTTGGTGGAAATTTGTGGCTTCACATTCTATTTCTACTTGGTTTTATGGCGAAATAAGGAGATAACACGTATCATGAGACGTGTGCACTTTAATTACAATTAAGTAATATTTTAAAAGTGCAATTAAATAACATATGTAATAAAATAATAATAAAGTGTACCTACCTGATAAGGAGGGAATCTTCTAGAAGGAATCTTATGATGGATATGAAAAGAATGAATAGAGGAGGGTAATTCATTATTGATCATCGATTACTTGTTATCTTCTTTTGTATTGTGGTTGTGGAGCCAAGGGTTGTCCGCAGATTTGGTCTTAGGGAACGATACCTCCCTTCGATCTGCATAACTGAGGGGGTGAGAGATCCTTTGAAGGGTTGCCTTGAGAGTGAGGGACACTCAGTCCTTCATATTGAGCTAATTAAGGTTTACATCAGTTTTTCATGGAGTACGATTCTTGTTGAAGACTTCAGTTTTGGGGTGAATAAATGGTGATAATTGGGTCTACACATTCAGAGAGGTTAGGCGAATTTCCTTGAAGCATTTGGAGGAGCTTTGTGTCAATTGTAGGTGTTATATCAATTACTTAATCAAAAAAATCATTACATCTTCATAGTCTCTCAAAACACAAATTGAAAATAGATTTGCAGTATCAGCTGATTTATAAAACACACACCCCCCTCTCTATCCATGCTGAATCTAAACACATATCCCCATTCCCTGAGCTTAAACTAAAATCTTACAATGCATTATACAAGTATACGCTTTAAACAAAAAACATCAAAAACACTAGGTAGCTTGCTGCATTATGTCACAGAGACGATTGCCTTGCCTTTCCCACTGGACACTTCGGCCTGCTCCATCTACTCCTCTGAGTCTTCGATGTCATTGTTGTCTTTGGGGGGGAAGCTTATCCACAAGGTACGTCGACCTTGTGTCTTCCTCGACTTCCTTGAACATCCACGCTTACGTTTTGTGGATGTAGACCTCCCTGACTGGGAGGATTTCGCTTCAAAATCTCCCCACTTCTCTATTTCCAATTTTAGCTCTTGCTTCTCCCACATCTTTAAGTACTCCTTTACTTCATGCATCCCTATTTGTGCATAGGCACGATGGACCTCCTTATTGCAATTTGCACTCCAAAGGAGGTAAGGACGCGGGGGAGGCTTAAATTCGCTAATGTGCAACCAAGTTCCATTTGGGCACACAAATCCAACACCATCCCTAGTCATCCTCCAGAAGGTATCAAGATCTCCACACCACTCTTCACGGACACAACCTCGCACAATCCATTCAACTTCCTCCTTGCTTTCCAGCTCAAAGCACCAAGCCGCAGACAAGGAAGCAATTTCAACATTTGTTCTGTATTTGAATTGTCCTCGCAAGTACTCGTCACCGAAGACAATCTTGACTCGCGTGAGGAATTTTTTCTCCTCAAACCGGAATATATTTGTCAACCTCTCATCAGAGATTTGGCCCCAGAATGCCATCATCAGTCTCGTGGCCTGGAATGAAAAGTTTGGCTCCATTCACGCTCCTTGCAAGTTCGGTCTGTCGAAAATGAAGTTAGGCGGTAAATATGTTCTTTTGAGTCCCTTCACTGTCTTAAATCCAAGGCTTGTTGGTGAAGCCAAGCCAAATCACTTCGGCATCCTTTACAATGGAGAAATAAATGCACCAGTTATTCGAGGCAGGCAGTGTTAAATGGAAAAGACATTGCCTTCATTTGCATGCATGAGGTACTCAACTTCGCTGCCACCTTTGCCCATTATGAAAGCCTCGATTTGAAAACGATCAAATCCGCCAAAGATTTGGGGTGATTTCATAGCTTTGCACATCCAAAATGGAAGATGATCGTACTTGAAACTGGCCTGCATTAATTACCTTTGATCAGTGTCCCTTCATTGATTATCTCACCATTCTTACCGTTGCTAACATGGCAAATTTGAGCCATCTCCATGGTCTAGCCATTAGAGGGAAGTGTATCCAACCTAAGATCACCAACTTGCAAGTCAAATGCTTGGTTGGCGTACTCATCAACATCCTTATTCCCATCTCTTAAGACATGGGATATCTTGAAATCTTGAAAAGTATTGAGAAGGTTTCCGATCCATTTAATCTCTTTGTCAATCTTCCAATTTTGAGCTTCTCCTCTAATTATAGCCTGCGTTATTATTTGGGAGTCTCCTTCCAAATGAAGCCTCACAACTCTTAATTTTTTCGTTACTTGAACTGCCAAGAAGTTTGCTTTTGCCTTAGCTTCATTATTAGTGCCTAGTTTCAAGCGCTGCTTGCACCTAGCAATGGTCACTCCATTACAATTCTTGGCTACACATTCTGCACTAGAAGGTCTCGGGTTACCATGAGATGCACCATCGAAATTGATTTTTATCCAACTCGATTTCGGGGGGACCAAAGAGAAGGACCCACTCCTTGAGAAGAAGGATTAACCCTTTGAGAAGAAGGATTAACGGGTTGGAGCTGAAAGATATTGTTCTGATTTGCTCCCCTTGAATTTGTGCTTCTCCTCAGGAATTTTAGTGAGTAGATGAGCGTGATATTACTCCCGATTTCTACTTGAGATGCTCAAAAGTTTCTTTAGGAAGGGGCTTTGTGAAATATGTGCAATCTATTCTTTTGTGGCAACATACTCTAATTTGATATGTTGATCTACTACATGTTTTCTTCAGAAATGATATTTGATAGGAATATGCTTTGTCCTAGAGTGCATAACTAGATTCTTTGAAATATTGATTGCAATTGTATTGTCACAAAGTATTGAAATTGAATGATTATATTCTACCTTCATGTCCTTCAATCTCTGCTTCATCCAAAAAAATTTTGTGCACCACGATCCTGACATTTTAGGCGTTGTTTCGGGGATTAGATCCGAGTCTGCGAACATTTCTCAGATCCAGGTGCACAACTCAATCTCGCATCTGTAGCTTGTTGTTTTCATGTTTTTACCTTCATTTCTAGCACTTTATCTAAATTCAGCAATTCAATTTACAAAAGAAGGACCCCCAATCAAATCCAATTAGTATTCAGTCTTAATCTTTGTTGGTTTTTGACTGAATCTATTGGATTCCCCCTCGTTTGAATGTAATGGTTTGCCAGGTTTAAAATTAGTGGTTTTCATCTCTCTTGGGGTGGAAATTTTTTCACCAATACATTTTGATGAACCCGACTCCTTACACCTTTAATTTTGATTTATCTTCTCAGATCTGAGTGTGTATGCAATTTAAAATTCAAACACCTTTTATTTTGATTTATCTTCTCAAATCTGAGTGTGTATGCAATTTAAAATTCAAGTTTTCATTTACAAGTTTGATTTCCTTGCAAATTTTAAAAATTTAGAGGTTAATTTCACTAAAACCCTAATTTTCGAATTCTAAATTGAGCTTGTGAATTGCTTAATTTGGATTAATTATTTCAGATTTGAGTGTTTTTCAATTTCAAAAATCAAATTTTCACCTACAAGTCAAATTTCAAATTCAAATTTTAAACTTAAGTGGTCAATTTCAAAAGCCCTAATTTTAAAACTTTTAAAATTGAGTTGTGGGTTTTTTAAATTTTGAATTTATCATTTTAGAGCTAATTCAAATTCAAAATTGCAATCTTAGATCAAATTTCAAATTTAAATTTTAAAATTAAGTGGTTAATTTCAAGAACCCTAATTTTTAAATTTAAATTAGCATTGTGGGTTGCCCAAATTTGAATTAATTATTTTAATTTCAAAATTGGAATCTTAGATCTAATTTTAAATTTTAAAATTAAGAGGTTATTTTCGCAAAGCCATAATTTTTTAAATTTAAATTTCTTAGTGGGTTGCATAATTTTCACAATCGTTCTTTATCTTTTCAAAATCACAAATCAATTTGCTTATTAATTTGAACAATCATTTTTACAAAATTTTGTATTGTTCAATTATTTTAAAATTCAATTTCCAAATCTCAAAATTCAAAATTCAAATTTCAAAATTCAAAATTCAAAATTCAAATTTCAAATTTCAAAATTCAAAATTCAAATTTCAAATTTCAAAATTCAAATTTCAAAATTTCAATTTCCCTCCCTTAGTGCATAAGTTTTACTACTATTAGTCCAACCTATAATATCCCCGTGAGAAGAAGTTATGGAATTAAGTCTTCCCAAGGTTTAATTACCGAGGAGATGGAGCCTAGTTTGGATAATTTATTCCATGAGGATGTTGGTGGTTCTTCCAATCCTACAAATGACATCATTCATCCTAATTCTTTACATAATTCTCATGATGTGGATTAATCACTAAGGTTTCCGTTGACCAATTGGCGAAGATTGACCATCAATTTGAAAATCTTCAATAATGGATGAGTCAACAATACCTAGAAAGTGAAGCTCTACCATTGATTGGCGGATTACAAAGAATGGTTCAAAGTGATAAACTTGGTGTTGATATCTTGCGTGGTATTGCTCACTAATATCATGTCTATGAAGAGTTGTGATGAAGTCCTTGGTTATACACAACCTCTTAGTCAAGACAATCAATCCGTTCCTATGACTATACTAATGGCTAGTGGTCCCACTTTTACATCTAATATCATGGCCACTTCCACACAAAATGTCACGCCTATACATGTTAGTCAAGGGGGCAACTCTAATAATCAAAATTCTTTTACACCTCCTACTACAAGCCTTCCATTTGTTACCCAATCTTCTCCAATACCTACCTATAATAGTGTTCCACCTCCTTATTCTCTGCCCCCGCCTTCATATAACATTATCCCTCCTTATTCTCAACCCTTGCCTTCATATAACAATGTCCCTCTTTATTCTCAACCCTTTCCTTCTTACAACAATGTTACTCCTCAATCCAACATGTCCAATTTCAATCCATCCACCGAAGCTACCATCAATAATCTAGCCCAAACAGTGTCTTCCTTGCAACAACAAATCACTTCTATGAATCAATCTAAGTATAATGTGCCCATATTTGATGTAGCGAGCCCATTATCAAATGACATTGTTCGTGTTGTCCCTCCTAAACATGTATAAGTCTCTCAATTGGAGCTTTATAATGGAAAAGGTGACATTTCAAACTTTGTGTAGTCTTTGCTCATGATCAAAGGCTTTTGGCTAAATTGTTTACCAGATTAGAGATAAAGCTTTGCCATGGTATTGTTCTTTGCCTTCTTATTGTATTACTTCATTTCAACAATTGGCTAATGCTTTCATTCGACAATTTCACAATAACATTGGTCCTAAGATTACTTTGACTGATTTGATGCATTGTAAGCAAGGTGTTAAAGAAAAAGTGACTAATTTTATTGGTAGATACAAACATTTGTAGTCGCAAATTGCTTTTCTTGTGCTTGATCAAGATATTAAAAGAATTTTCATTTCTAATTTGCAAAAAGAAATTAGAGACGAACTTCTCTTTTCTGAGTTTACTTCCTTTACGCAGTTGTGTGCAGTACTTCATAATTATCACCTTACAGTGAGTCAATTGGAACAATCCTCTTCAATGGCTCTGACTGATAAAAGTAAAAGTACTCAACAACCTTTTGCAAAGTTTAAACCGAATAAGGTGTTCATCAAATTCAATGACAACAACAACAATCAAGTAGCAACTACAACAACAGGTGTGCCTCCTTTGTCCAAATACTTTAGAAAAGAATTCACTCCGCTTAATGAATCTTTGCATAGTATTATGTCGCAATTGTTACAAAGGAATGTGTTGAAGCTTCCTCCTATTAAACCAATTGATACAACTAAGCCTTTGTCACCTGCTTTTGATTCCAAAGATTTTTGCCAATACCATCGTCAACCTAGTCATGACACTGAAAAGTGTTATTCCTTGAGAAGTAAGATTCAAGACTTGATTGATAACAATACCATATCTGTGGCTGGTGTAAATGATAAAGGAACAAATCCGTACCTCCTCCTAATCAAAATATTCAAATCTTCACTAATCCTTTACCTTCCCATTCCACTAATGTGATTAAGATTTATCGTCTTTCTTTCTCTCCTAATGATGTTGGTCTTGAGTCTAATAATGTGGTGAACCTTATTGACAAAACTGAACCTCAAAAAGACTTATGCATTACATTTGATCCTAGTGAAACTATTGAAGCACCCGATGGTCCATTATATATCATTGTGAGAATAAAAAACATGCTCTCACGAGGAGTTCTTATTGATCCTGCATGTATGGTTAATGTTATAACTGAAGAATATCTTTATACTCTACAATTGCATCAAGTGACATGATAAATGTGATGTGATAGTTAAAGTCTTTGATGGTTTCTCTTGTCCTGCTATTGGTTCTATTACACTTCCTTTTGAGGTTATGTCTAAATACTTAGATGTTGTCTTCGCTATCATTCCTACATCCGATCAATTTCGTGTGAAGTTGGGACATCCTTTGCTCTCTTCTACTGTTCATAAGTGTTTGAAATTTCTCCATGATGGTAAAATCATAATTGTTAATCATAGCATGTATCAACCTACAATGAGGCATGGAGATGTTTGTCTTGATTATTTTTGGTCCGAACAATTCCAGCCTCTCCAACCTAAAAGTGATGTTCTTTTCAAATCCTATCGAAAATGGAAAAAATTGATTTTATCCTTGACTAAACCTAGAAATCCAACACTTAGTCTTCCTCCAACTAATGATCATATTCCTCTTCTTAAGGATAAGTCTATTCTTCCTCCTAAGGATAGAAATATTCTTTCTCCTAAGGAAGAATCTATTCTTTCTCTTAAGTATGAGTCTATTCTTCCTCCCAAGGATAGAAAAGCTCTTCCTCCTAAGCGTCAATCTATTCCGCCTTCTAAGGATAAACATATTATTCCTCCTAAGGATAGACCTATCCCTCCTCATGATGGACCCGATCTCCTTCCCACACCTTCTATCCCTCCTTTATATGGTGTGGTTCCGCCTCCTGCATCTTACAAAGGAAAGTGCTCGACATCTCCTATTTTTCAACCTAAGAAACCTTCTCCCATGCATCCTTCCTTAAAAGAAGAAAACAAGCCTTCTCCTATTGATTCCAAACCTTCAGAACCTTTAGCTAAACTAAACAAAACCGTTGTGCGAGAGAATGCTGACGACGACGTCGTGCTAGGGCTTGTGAACTTGCTTCTCAAAATACTTCTTCCCCGACGATACCAAATCTTGATATAATTCCATTTGCTCAACCTTCGCTTAACCCCAGGGAAGAAATTCAACCTAATTCTCCAAGATGTAAAATGATTAAAACAAATGATGGTCCAAGTTCTATTCCTATTACAGCTCCTATTTTTGTTAATCTTGATGAAGAAATAAGTGAGAATGTTGTTCATGATGAAAATGTTGATCCTAATATTTCAGATGATGAATATGAATATGTTGATGTTGACAATGATTTATCTAAACAATTTTCAAAAGCATTAATCCTAGCTCCTAGTGACAAACAAAGTGACTCATCATTAGAGCATGGTCCTTGTTTGGAACTTGCGATAGCTCCATGTACTGTGCTTAATGTTGCTCATCTTGCATGTCGTCCACCTTCCCTAAACAGCGATGAGCAAGATGGGGAGGCGGATGGTTTGCATGATTAGCTTCATTCGTGCCCTAGATTCTCTCTCTGTCTCCTCTCTTGCTTGTTTGTGGTCTTCTTCTATTTGTCTCTCAGTTCTTCTATTTGTTGTCCCTAGTGTTGTCTACTTGAGGACGATGCAAAGCGTTGAGATCTCTTTTGATCTCTCTAATGTTGACTCAAAAGACACATGTGCCCTTTCTTCCATGGTGGTTTTGCTTTCTTTGGGAGATGAGGACAATTCTATGCATATATATATACATGATATACATTATTTTTGATCCCTGAGTTAAGCAAATCCACCCCATGCTTTGTGTTTTGTGATAATTATCCTTTGATTTGTTGTCTCTTAGGGGCATATTATTGTGATAACGTGCTTGTCTTTTTGGGGGGTATGCTACCTTAAAGCAATTGCTCTCGACAAGGCATACACAAGCGCTTTAATGTGGGGGCATACACTTCGCTCAATGATTTTCTCTCTTGCATATCTTGACACTTAAGTTACTTAGTGAACTCAGTCTTTTGCTTTGTAATTTTGGTATTTTTTTCATGACTCATAGTAAGAGAACCTTACTAGTTTGTAGTCATGGTCCTCTCTTTCTCTCTCCTTCATGATGCCCCTTTTATCTTGTTATCGAAGTTGTGAGATCCTAAAGTCCACTGGAGGCTTGGTGTATCTGGCCTCCTCGATGACTTGGTGAAAGTTTTTCAATGTGAACCCTTTGTACTTTACCGAGAGTATTTGACTTCATACTCCCGCTAAAATGTGGGCTAAATGTAGCATCCTAAAATTGCACCCCTTGGCAATTTTGATCGCATTTGGTCCCTATCTTAGTGTTTGCGCCCCTTGGCCTGATTGGGACCTGATTATGCTCATGCCCCTAATGTATTGCACCATTTTTGACTTTTTCCATGCATTTTGAACCTAGTCCTAGCACCAAAATAGGGTAGGACCAGGGCGTGGCACCTTGGTCCTCACTAGGACCATGGCGCCACGCCATGGTCCTCATTTTTGGCTCCTCAAAAACCCAATTTAGCATTTCAAATTTGAGCAGGATTCTTATCTCCGTGTTGGGTCATGTTGAAAAATTAATTATTTTTCCCAGCGGGCATGTATAAAAGGGAGGTTTTCCCCTCTCATTTGAACAACACAGGGAATCAAGCACATATGCCATCAAACAATCAAGCATTCAAGAGAAATTGAGGAGTAATCAGTCTTCCTTCAAGCCTTGGAGCAGCATTAAAGTCAAGATTTAAGCATTGAAGTAGACATTTTCATCTTATTTTGTTGAAGATTTCATGAAACCTTAATCCCATGTGGAGACAAACAAATCTTCATAAAGAGGAAGTAGGTACGAAGCTGCGATATTCAAGATAAGCTTTATTTACAGTGACAAATCAATCCCCCTTTGGTGTGCGAAAAGTTTGGAGGACCATGCGACAGGCACCACGGTCCCGACATTTTAGGTGATGTTTCAGGGATTAGATCTGAGTCTGCAAACATTTCTCAGATCTAGGTGCACAACTCAATCCCGCATCTGTAGCTCGCTGTTTTCATGTTTTTACCTTCATTTCCAACACTATCTAAATTCAGTAATTCAATTTACAAAAGAGGGACCCCCAATCGAATCCAATTAGTATTCATTCTTAATCTTTGCTGGTTTTTTACTAAATCTATTGGATTCCCCCTCTTTTGAATGTAATGGTCTCCCAAGTTTAAAATTAGTGGTTTTCATCTCCCTTGGGGGGAAACCCTAATTTTTCACCATTACAAATGTATACTTATTCCTCTAAATTTCCATTGAGAAAGGCTTACTTGGCATCCATTTAATAGACTTTAATGTTCTTGAAACAAGCAAATGATAAAACATTCTGATAGCTTCTAATTTTGCAACAAGAGTGAGAGTTTTTTCAAAATCAATACCTTAACTTGAACATAGCCTTTACAAATTAATATTGTTTTCTTTCTTACCGCTTGACCTTCTTCATTCAGCTTATTCCTAAAGACCCATTTGGTGCCAATCAGATTTTTATCTTTTGGTCTTGGAACAAGTTCCCATATGTCATTCTTTTCAATTTGATTCATCTCTTCTTCCATAGCATTAACCCAATGCTTGTTATATCTAGTTTCAACAAAGTCCTTAGGCTCTATTTTGGATAGCAAGAAGTTTGCATGTTTTGATGCACTTGCTAATCTTCTTCTAGTTTGTACTCTAGAATCTTTATGTCCAAGAATTAGATTTTTTGAATGATTCTTTTGGACAAGTTAAAATGGTGCATTTGTATCTTGATGTTCTATTTCTTTAATTTCATATTTTTCTTCTTCTTCCTTGTAGTTTGACTTTTCTGGGTAATCACTTTCTTGTGCTTTCTCCTTTTGATACCTTGCTTAATCCACTTTTACATTGACACTCTCTACAATCTTGTGCAATTTTTTACTATAACATCTATAAGCCTTGCTTCTTGATGAATAACCAAAGAAGATACCTTCATCAGATGTGGAGTCAAAATTTCCCAAATTTTCATCTTCTCTTCTTATGTAGGACTTACTTTTGAAAACTTTGAAGTATTTAATTGTTTTTGGTTTACCCTTGTAATGTCCCCTACCTGATCTATTAAAATTGATTGTTATTCTTAAATTAGTTAGTAACAAGTGCTTATTTATTTTCTTCATTAGACGATTAATTTCATTATTCATAATCTCTTAATATAGATATCAGACCCTGCTACTACTTCAGTTTTAAGGGAGAAGGGTTTATGTATGTTACCAAAGCACTTAGAGACCAAATACAATAGGTTCCCTCAAAGTTTACAGATCCAAGACCTTACCTATCTTGGGTTTATACCCTCAAGGCTTATGGGTCGTTGATCCCCACCCTATCTTGGGACTTAACCTATTGCTTGGATTTAGACTGCCCCTCTTTGGAACATCTCATTTCCATCTTTTTAATACTGACAGTAATAACTTGATTCAAACTATAAGCATACTAATTTCTCATGTATTATGAATCTATATGAAATTAAGTATGACTGTCATACACATATTGCAGTCTATATTAATATTACTACTAAATTCTGCATAACAACATTATCAGGCTTCATATATTAAGCATACATATTCAACACACCCCCATGCATACCATCAAGTACAAAGATGCTATTGACTGTAACTTAATCACAGTTCTGATCTGATCCAATCCATGGTTTTTTTATTGGATGCTTTGATTCCTTTCCTTTATATCTCTCAATGTGAGGGAAAGGTCACACCTCTTAATCATCTATGCCCTTTGGCAAGAGACACACCCTTTCACCATTAGCACCTTTTGAAGGAGTGCAACTCTTCATTATGTCTGCCCTTTGAAAGGGACATAACCTTTCATAATCAGGTCTGCACTTATTTAATTCAGATGTGCACTTCTCATTTCCAAATTCTCCCCCCTTCAAATGAGTTCTCTTCTCTCTTTTATATCTCACATTTGAGGGAGTCACAACTTATCATTTCATGCCTTTTGACCATTCATTAACTTAATTAAATTTAATTAATTATATTTCATTATATTCTTTTATATTTTAATTTAATTTTTTAATTTTATTCGTTTGTCTTTTAATTTTATTATTATAATTATTACTATTATTATTATTAAATTATATTTCAAAGTAGGGACATTACTCCCTTCCATAATTCATAAGGTGTCTTGCTATTGTTGACCTTGATTCACCTTTTGCTCAAAATGTAGACTGCATTATAAACTGCTTCTCTCAAAGATATGCTTGATAGTTTAGATTCATTCAACATAGTTCTAGCCATCTCTTGCACAGTTCGATTCTTCCATTCTACAACTCCATTTTGCTATGGAGTCCTTGCGGTTGAGAAATGTCTCTTTATATTGTGACACTTACAAAAGTCTTTAAATTGATTTGAGGTAAATTCATCTCCTTGATTTGATCTCAAACACTTGATTTTCAATCTAGTTTCATTTTTAAACAAAACATTAAAATCTTTGAACTTTTCAAACACTTCAAATTTCTCTTTTAAGAAAGTAATCCATGTCATTCTAGAGTAATTATCAATAAGCAACATAAAGTAACTTTCACCTTGCAAACTTTGTGTTCTAGTAGGCCCACAAAGATTTGTATGGACAAGTATTAATGTCTCTATTGTTGAGTACTTCTTTGACTTGAAGCTTGCTCTTGTGTGTTTTCCATACTTACATTGCTTGCAAATAGTGTTTGAAACTTTGAAGGTTTAGCAATCTTTGGCATATCTGTTATGGCATGTTTGGTGATGATTTTCACTTGATTATCAAAGTTTATGTTGCCCATTCTTCTATGCCATAAACCAACTTTCATTTGTTTGTCCCATATAGCATTTTTATCCGTTGATCTCACTAAGGATGTAAAGGTTGTTTTTAGTTCTATTTGCATCATCAACTACATTTCATGTACTTGCCTTTCTTATCTTAGAACATTGAGCATGAAAAGTAAGGGTGTGTTCTTGATCACACTATTGACTAACACTAAGAAGATTATGCTTCAAGCCTTCAACATACAAGACGTTTTTTGTTTTTGTCTTCCCATTATCAAGACTAAGAGTACCTACTCCAATAATCCTTCCTATAGCATTGTCTCCAAATTTTACCATGCCTCCATTTAATTCCTTCAAAGTGAGAAACTTGTTCTTGTCTCTTGTCATGTGACTTGAGCATCCATTATTGATGTACCATTTATTTCCTTCATTTTGGGCATGAAAAGTTGTTTGCACAAGAATAGACTTCTCTTCTTTTTTTTTTCTTGCTCTTGCTTCCTCTTTCAAATTTTTGTAGATTTTTTCCTTTTGTTTACCAAGGGTATCCACCTTCTTGTTCTGTCTAGGAGGTTCCACAAAACCACTTCTACAATGTTGTGCTATATGACCATAGTTGTTGCAGTTATAGCACACTACGATGTAATCCATTAAAGGAGCAAAAAAATTATAGTTATTATTTAAAAATACATAAGAATTACTTCTTGCACGTGTCTTACAATCTATTTCTTTATGACCAAAGGAATTACAGAAAAAGCAATAGCCAAAGAAAGAATATTGGAACTTGGTCATGTGAGACTACCTTGGAGGGAACAATCCTCTAAACTTGTCCTTGTTGTCTTTGTGAGGAATGTTGGTTTTTTGTGAGATATCACTTTCTTTCTTGTTGTTGCTGACTTTATTGATGGAGCTCTTAAACGCATTTGCATAACCTTAGGCTTTTCTAAATTGTCTTTTTAGTAACTTTGTAGCCTTGGAATTTGGATCTTCTTAGGTAATCTTTTGATTTTTTCACAGCCAAGACCGATCTTAATGAATGGTTACATTTGGAAATTGATAATTTCATCCAATATTTCAATGCACTTCTCAAGCTTTATGCTTCCGTTCAATTGAATATTTGTTTTCTCTAGTTCCTTTCTCAAGGACTTAATTTCAGCTTCTAGCTTCTCACAGTTTTCTTCTTTTTTCTTTAGCTGAATTCTTACCTCCTCTTCTATCCTTTTTGCCTTTTCAAGTTGAATATTAAGGTTGATAAGCTTTTTAGACTCTTCAAGGCTTTGCGACATTTTTTCTCTCAAGTCATGATCCTCTTCTTCATACTTCTGAAGTTACAACTTTTGTTCAAATTATTTTTCTCAAGCTTCTTGATTTTGCTTAAGGTATAAATGAGTTCTTCAAGATCCACTTCCCCATTCATTTCAACATTTTCTTTCTCTTTTAAATCCATCTTTTCGTTTTCTTTGTTGTCATTTTCCAAGACATCACTCTTTGTTTCTATTGCTATGAAGAGAGTTTCTTCTTAATCACTATAGGAGACACTTTCATTGCTTTCCTCAGATGAGCATCTTCTTTGGAATAAAGGCTTTTCTTGTGCTTATGGAAGTTCTTCTTTTCATGTTTTTCCTCTTTTATAGCTCTTTTTGTATTGATGATGTTTTCTTTCTTTCTTTATGTCATGGTCATCTTCATCATCACTATTTTCATCTTCTACATATGGACACTTACAAAAAATTGTCCTAATTTTCCTTATCTTTTTATTTGTTAGATCCTTTGTTGAGTTTTCTTACAAAATGAACTTCCTTTGCATCCAATTCATTGTTGGAGGCTTGGAGCTATCGCTTGATTTGGGCTCTTTATTCTTCATCTTCTTTGAAGCTTTGAAGGCTATTTATTGCTTTGATGACTTCTCCTTTTCAGCCTTCTTTCTTTATGTTATGGTCATCTTCATCATCACTATTATCATCTTCTACATATGGACACTTAGCAGAAAAATGTTCTAATTTTTCACAATTAAAGCATTCGAAGGGTAGCTTACCTTTTTATTTGTTAGATCCTCTCTTGAGTTTTCTCACAAAATGAGCTTCCTTTGCATCCAATTCATTGTCAGAGCTATCACTTGATTTACTCTCTTTATTCTTCATCTTCCTTGAAGCTTTGAAGGCTGCTTCTTGCTTTGATGACTTCTCCTTTTCAGTCATCATTTCATATGCCATGAGGATCCCATGCAATTCATCCATTGTTAGTGTATCTAGATCCTTCATTTCTTATATGGCGGAATCTTTGGCATCAAATCTCAAAGGGAAAGATCTTAGCACCTTTTGCATGATCATTGAATCTTCAAACTTTTCACCAAGCCCTCTAATGGTGTTGACGATTTCATCCACACAAAGGAGATAGGCCGTGATATTTTCCTCATCCTTCATCTTCAAGCTCTCGAGTTGTCTTCTGTGGTTTAAAACTTACCCTTCTAACTTTGTCACCACCTTCATAGATGTTCTTAAGTATGTCCCAAATTTCTTTTGCCGAGTCACAATGCATTGATTTGACAAACTTAGATTCGGATAGACCACAAAAAATAACATTCATAGCTTTTGCATTGTTTTTCACGAGCGTTCTTTCCAGCTGAATCCGTTGGCGGAGATGATGGAGCTATATAACCATTCACTACTAATTGTTAAATATCAAAGCCAAGAGAAATTAAATAAGTTCATATCCTTATGCCCCAAAATGTATAGTTTGTGAACAATGGAGCTTTATTTGAGGAGAAACCTTCTTGACAATCCATGTGTGCTCCCGAGATCTATCTTTTTAGCGATTAGACTATCCTTGAAGGAACCCGTTCTGATACCAATTGATGAACACACAATTAAACTGAGAGGGGGGTGTTGAATATGTTGTCATTGATGTCAAAGGTTGATGATCAATGTTGTATAAATTCTGGACGATTACTCAAAGTAATATGGAACTATGAATTGGAATGGGATGCTTTTCAAGGTGCCGATTATTCATTAGATCTCCATCAATTTTGTTTTTGAGCTACTTGCTTGGTTGAGCTACTTGGGTGTCAGCCTGAGCTGGTTGCTTGTCCACATCACCTGCCAGCTTGTCTACTTCAGATTGACATATCATCAGATGAATATTCAATAATATGGTGGTTAGAATTTAATATTCTTTTCATGGTTTCAGATGTTGATGCGATATTAATATGGAGTCATATAATTTTAAAAGAGTGGACAGTATGTGGTATAGTGGTGGTTACTCCCGAGAGTCCAATTGCCTTTTAAAAGATAAGCATGGGATTCGCGAATTATATTCTTAGCAAACAAGCAGACATATTAATAGTGTGATACAAATATTGGAAAAGAACAAATGGACAATGATGATTAAAAAATTGCCTTTTTGACGGAACGAATTTTCTTTTTTAAGAATACATGGGAAGCATGTAACGGTTTTGTTTTGATATTTGACAGAAGTTACATATTCTGTTTTGATATTTGACGGAAGTCGGATTCGAAATAGAAAATGTCTCATATATCATCATAGATTCACAGCTATTAAAGGCTGGCCATAAGAAGGTATCAAAACTCTGGAGTGAAAATAATTTTTGCTGTGCTTGAATACATGTATGTAAAGTACACCTTTTCTAGCAAGAAATATATATGTATGCTATGAATCTAAATCGGCTATGTGAGCTAAATGTATTTTTTGTTTTGAAAAGGATTCTTATACACACTCATTTGAGTATGAGCAACACATGAATATATCATTTTCAGAATACTGGAGCAGATTCAAACATGATATAAGAACAATTTTTTAGCAAATGTGAAGTGAGTTTTTGGGGGCAAAATTAAAAGCAACGTAAGGGCAGTATTATATCAAACTTGTGAAGAAAATTATATGGCAGACTTGTAATCAGATTGTAGATGTTATGAGGAAGAGAGTATATCGAATTGAAGAAGAGAAACATATCAAAAATTTGAGGTATTGAGGTTGGTGCCTCATTTTGGTGGAGTTGGTGCTTCATCTTTGAAGTTGGTGCTCACTCTTGTATTCTAGGTTGTGCCCATTTTATTAATGAAAGCTATTGTGTGCTGTGGTTTCTTACCCGAAAGGGTTTTCCACAATAAAATTTGGTGTTTGTGTCTTGATGTTTGCTCTCTCTATGTTTTATGAAGTTTCATGTTTTTAAAAGTTTTAAAATGGTGATTCACCCCACGCCCCCCCGCCCCGCCTCAGTATTTTTTGTGTGCATTTCAATTGGTATAAGAGCAAGTTACATTCAAAAATAGAGATAAAATACTTGGAGGTTGATCCTGATGTGCTCTTGAAGGTCTTACTACGAATAGATCTCCTTTATTTGATGACTCGAATAATGCATTCTGTAGTGTGCAAATGTGAGCTTATCTGACGTCTCTTGGTTTTGATGTTTGGAATAGTGTGGTGACTGGTTACATAATTCCTTCAAATTCTCCAATGGATGTTGATGGGAAGAAGGCTTTTGGAAACAATGCAAAAGCCATAAATGCAATCTTATGTGGTTTGTTTGAGACAAAATTTGTAAAAGTTATGCATTGTGATACAACTCATGACATTTGGGAGAAACTTCAAAAAGCATATGAAGGAGATGACAAGGTTAAGAAAGAAAAACTTCAGACTCAGAAGAATTTTTGAAAGTCTCAAGATGCATGAAGAGCAAAATTTTGCTGCTTATTTTCTGTGAGTAGATGAAGTTGTTAACTCTATTAAAGGTTTAGGAGAAAAGGTTGAGGAGTCCATTGTAGCCCAAAAAATTTTAAGGTCTCTTTGCAATTTGATGTAAAGGTTTCAGCGATTCAAGAGATGACAAAACTTGATAAGTTGACTATTGATAAGCTTCATGGTATTCTAATAGCCTATGAGATGAGATTAAAGTCTAATTCTTCATCCAAAAGGAGGCAGCCTGCAAAGCTTCAAAGAAAGGGAAAGATAGAGTATGTATCTAGTGAAAGTTTTGATGAGGAATCTGATTCTGAAGAAGTGCATTTTGTGAGGAAGTTGAAGAAAGGTTCTGGTAAATATAAAGGCAAGTTGCCTTTCAAGTGTTTTAATTGTGCCAAGGTGATATTTTGCAGCTAAATGTCCATATGCAAAAAGTGAGGACAACAACTATGAAAAGAATTCTAAGTTCAAAAAGGGAAAAGAAAAGAAGGCTCGAGAATTCAAAAAGAGTCTCTATTCAAAGGAGGAAAGTGGTTCATCAGATGTTAGTGATGAAAAGTCTTTAAGTGATGAAATATTGTTCATGGCCATAGAAGAAGCACATGCTAAAAACCAAGAAGATGAAGAAGAAGAAGAAGTGGATCTTGAACAAGAGCTAATAAGCGCTCTAAGTGAAATCAAGAAACTTAGAAAAAAAAGAACTTGAAGTTGCTGCTACAAGAAGGGAATGGGGAAAGAACCAAGACATTTCAAGCCCTTGGAGATGTAGAGAAGTTGATAATTGATTTGAAGATTCAGGTTGACGAAGCAAAGAAGATAGAAGAAGAAATTAGAGGTCAGCTTAAGCTCAAAGAAGAAAACTGTGAGAGACTTGAAGCTGAACTTGTTTCACTTAGACAATTAGATAAATCTTTGACACAGCTGAATCATGAGAAGATTGATCAGAAAAGTCCTGTCTTTGGACAAGGTGATTGACTCACAAAAATTATCTATTGATAAAGGTGGAGTGCGCCTTGAAGAAGGTCAAAGTTCTAAGTCTACAAAAGAACAACAAAAGATCAATGATAACAGCACAAAGGATTCACCTTAAAAAATCAGAAATAATGCTTTGAAAAGGCCTCCTATTTGAAGGCAAGCACATATGATTATGTTTAACAATTCTCTCTTTTATGGTTATTGTTTCTTTTGCAATTATTTTGGACACAAGGCGATCAACTATAGAATGTTTGCAAGAAATCATTTCAGATTTATGAGTATGAACTCTTTTGCTCCTCTAAGGAATTACAATGTTATATGTTATAAATTTAATAACTTTGGTCACACTGCAAAATCTTGTAAAAGTGGTATGGCAAATTTCTCTAAGCAGAACTAGAAGGTTGAGAAAAAGGACAAAGCAAATGAGGTTAAATAAGGTTTGGAGAAAGAAGTTTTAGAAGAATTCCTGATTGTGCAAACAACCATTCTTATACAGAATGAAAAGGACATATGGTATGTTGACAGTGGCTGTTCTAGGCATATGACTGGAGACAAGAGCAAGTTTTTAACTCTCAAAAGGACTAATGGAGCTAAGGTAAGATTTGTTGGTAATTCATTTGCCAAAGTTGCAGGTAAAAGTACACTTGTTTTGAATGATGGTGAAACCAAAGTTGAGAATGTGTTATGTAGAAAGTCTAAAATATAATTTATTGAGTGTGAGTCAGTTATGTGATCAAGGACACAATTTGGATTTCAATTCAAATTGTTGTGAAATTAGTAAAGATGGTAAACATATTGCTGATGCAAGTAGGGCTGCTAACAATTTGTACATTCTTGATGATATCAAAAGTGAAAAGTGTTGTTTGAGTTAGCTGGATGAAAGTTGGCTATGGCATAGGAGGTTGGGAGACATGAATTTTGATAGCCTTGTTCAGATTAGTAGAAAAGTTGTCAAAGACATGCCAAAGCTCACTAAACCTTCAGACATTGTTTGCAAAGAATGTCAACTAGGAAAGCAAACAAGGAAGAGTTTCAAATCAAAATAGTATTCTAGCACATAACCTCTTGAGTTGATTCATATTGATTTGTGTGGGCCTACAAGAACTAAGAGTTTGCAAGGTGAAAAGTATTTTATACTCTTAATTGATGATTTTTCAAGAATGACTTGGGTTACGTTTTTGAAGAAAAAATTAAGGTACTTGAAAAGTTTAAGGCTTTTAAAGCCTTAGTGGAGAATGAGAAGGCTTTGAAAATAAAATGCTTACGTTTAGACAATGGGGGAGGGTTCACTTCAAATGAGTTTGTAAATTTTTGTGAAAAACATGGCATAAAAAGACAGTACTGTAATATCCCCCTTAATTTATTTTTTATTTTTAACACAACAATATTCACCCGTTAAGGTTAGAATAATCAAACTTGTTTAGAAAAGAAATGCTGAAAGTAACCGTTTCACTTTTTGATCACCAAGAGCCCAGTATGGGAGGATGAGAGCATACGTTGTCAAGGGGATCGTTAGCTCAAATAATTGCTGGAAATGAAATCTAAAATACAATACTGGGCGGCAAGCCAACCCCTTCCGCTTATCCAGCGGGTGTAAGAACTTCTACAGCAGTATGGCAGTGAAATCATCCAATTAGAAGATTACAAATTGAAAGAACAACAATCACTGTACCGCTTATGCAGCGGGAGGACAGTATTACAATATTCAAAGTAGGCGGCAAAGTCAACATCTTCCACTTATGCAGTGGGACTAAAAGCGATAATCCAATTAGATAGCTGTTATTACTACTAACCAGCTTTACGGTGCACAATATGGATTACAATTCAAGGGAAATCACTATTCCAAAGATAGGTAGCAAGGCCAACCTCTTCCACTTATGCAGTGGGACAAGAAAGAACAATAGAAACTCTTGTTAGTACTACTACCAACATTACAATATGAATCATAGCATATAAGAGTGATGAACCAAGTGCAATAACATGACCAACAACTACAAATAAAACCAAGTCCTTTCTCTTCACACCAATGTACTCACACACCCCAAAACCAACTCCAAACACCAAAAACTCTAATTCTGATATACTCCTAGCACGCTAAAAACAAACAGACCAGCAACACCAAATCCCACTAAAACACTCACAACTCACCCAATTCTTAATCAAATGACACGAAACTAAAAGCAAATGATCACTAGGAGGTAGACGATCATTCCTAGGACAACAAAACATGGCAAACCGACCCCAATAATTTATGCATGCATTCCAAATTGCTCAGCCACATGGTACGACCAACTAAGGTACGATTTTGCAAAAATAAAATCCAAAACACCATTTTAAGCTCTATAAACTTGCAAAAAGAATCGCCTAAACCATAAAGAAAGATAGATGAAATACCCAGAATGAGGAGAATGACACACTGAGACCTGCGACAAAAAATCCACTTCAACACACTCCGCGACCAACAACAAGAACACTCTGAAACCACACAAATCTTCACCACATTGAAAACCACACCACACTGGAAATCTGAAAATGCACACTGAAATCGAACCGCACATTGAGAAGATCCAATCATAGTTAGGAGTGATGTCTCACACTCGAAGTCTATCAAGAGCCCTAGGAGGTATTCACCCTCGAAGATTGTCTGGAGTCAATCCGACAGCGTAATGGTGTAAATTGTCTGAGATACCAAATGAGAAGCCCAACACTCTCATTTATAGATTTTGAGGGCTCAAATTCAAATTTAAATTCAAATGCGAATGCCTCCAAATTCGCCCAAATCACATCTCATTTCATCCCATTCACATTTGGCGATTTATTTCATTTCATTTCATTTCCTTGAAGAATATGGCGCCTAAGATGAAAATCCACCACTTAGGCTTCAAGTTCGAACTTTTCCCTTGGTCCACACTTTGCAACGTAAAAACATTATAACTAAAGCACATTTTCATCCATATTGCCACTTTTGATAAATATAATGCTTAAAAAAATAATATTCATGAAATTGCACTTTGGCGTCCAAAAAGAAGGTGAAATAATTCGCCCAAAAAGACTTAGGATAAAATTAATATTTTCTCCCTTCTTAAGTCGTCCATCCATAAAATAATCAAATATTAATACCTCATGCCTAAGGAATTAATATATTAAAAAAAAACCTTCTCAAATACTGATTGTTGCCAAATTGAGCCGGAGACTGAAGTGCTGGAAATCACCAAAACTAAATTGAGTTGGAGCTCTGCACTGAACTGCTAAAAATAGTCATTTGAGTGAATATAGGATCTTGCCAGAAATAGCCACTAAGCTGAGCTGCAGGATCCTTGCAAAAAATAACACTGCCAAAAATAGTACTTACTATAAATAGCATACTGCTAAAAATAGTAAGTGTTTCCAAAGTGATTTTTACCACATTCTGAGCAGCAGCCAAACTTACTAAAAATAGTAAGTCTCGAAAAGGTCCTCAGATTGGTTTGCATGTTATACCATCGCAAAGCTCTCTAAAAACCTAGAGAAACCTAGAGAACTCAACTGCTTCTGCCTCCACTTACTAAAAATAGTAAGTCGATCAAACTCCATAACTTGCTATGCATGTACCCTCACTACGAAGCTTTCTAAAAACCCAGAAGGAATCCAGAATCCAAACCGATAAATTCCAACATGCAAGCCTTCGAAACTGCAGAAACATCCTCCCAGAGGTAGGAAACCCTAATTTCTGCTTCCGACTAGCCTACGGGTCTCCGGAATAGGCTAACGGTCCCCAAAACAAACTAGAGTGGAAAAGGGGACATTACAAGTACTCAATTGCAAGGACACCACAACAAAGTGGTGTTGTTGAGAGAAATAATAGATCAATCCAAGAAATGGCTCGCAGTATGATGAACGAGTCTAAAGTGAAGGATTCCTTTTGGAGAGAGGTGGTCCACGCTAATGTCTGCATTCAGAACAGATGTTGATTAGAGAAAAGCACAACATAACTCCATGTGAACCGTGGAAGGGTAAGGCAGCTTCAGTTAAGTATTTTAGAATTTTTGGTAGTCCTTGTTATATTAAGAGGGATGATGACAATCTTGGGAAGTTTGATTCCAGGGCTGCTGAAGGGATTTTCTTAGGATACTCTTTGAAAAGTAAAGCTTATAGATGTTTTAATACAAGATTATGCAAAATTTTTGAAAGTGCTAATGTGAAGATACATGAAGACACTAACTTATGTGACAAGTTGCAAGATGATGATGGTAGTCGTCAAGTAGTTGAAGAGTAAGGTGATGTTCAAGAAACACCTTCAAACATACAACCTGAAACAGGAAATGTAAATTCTGAAAATGCATCTTCAAGTGCTCAACAAGGGACAACAAATGTAACTACAAAAAGTACACCTGCAAATAATCAGAGTAAGAGCACATTTAGAACTTACTTGAAGACTTCATCAAAGTTTGTTCATAGAAATCATCCTATTGATCAGATTTTGCAAGAGGATAGACCAAGAGCCACAAGAAGAAAGGTCAACTATACTGAAGATGAAGACATCTCCTTGCTATCCATGATTGAGCCAAAAAGTTTTGAGGAGGTAGCAATTGATGAACATTGGGTGGCAGCCATGGAAGAAGAGCTTGATCAAATTCAGAAAAGTGAAATCTAGGAACTTGTCCCAAGGCCCAAAGACAAGAACGTGATTGGCACCAAGTGGCTGTATAGAAATAAGTTAATTGAAGATGGCAAAGTGGTAAGGAATAAGGCAAGACTTGTGTGCAAAGGTTATGCACAGGTTGAAGGTATTGACTTCAAAGAAACTTTTGCTCCTGTTGCACGTTTACAAGCTATTAGAATATTCTTAGCCTTTGCTTCTTTTAAAGGTTTTAAATTTTTTCAAATGGATGTTAAATCTTCTATTTATGAATGGTAATTTGAATGAAGAAGTTTATATAGAGCAGCCTTATGGGTTTATGTTATCCGAAAATCAGAATTATGTTTGCAAGTTGAAAAAGGTTCTTTATGGTCATAAATAAGCCCCACATGCTTGTTATGATAGACTTGGACAGTTATTTGCAGTAGCAAGGGTTCATAAGAGGGATAGCAGACACTAATCTATTTGTCAAAGGAGGTAATCATATGCTGATTGTTGTAGTTTATATTGATGATCTGATTTTTGGCAGTGATTGTGAAGAGATGTGTAAAGTTTTTTGCTCCCAATATGAAGGAGTTCGAAATGTCTATGTTGGGTGAGTTGTCTTTCTTCCTTGGTTTACAAATTCATCAATCAGATAAAGGCATTTTCATTTCTCAAACAAAGTATATTAGAGAGATGTTGAAAAGGTTTAGAATGGAGGATTGTAATCTTGTAAGCACTCCGATGGTGATAGGATGCAAGCCAAGTAAAGATGATGAGTCTCCAAATGCTAATCAAACATTGTAGAGGTTTATTATAGGAAGTTTATTGTATGTTATAGCTACTAGACCTGACATTATGCAAGCTGTTGGTTATGTTGCTAGATTTCAGGCTACTCCTAAGGATACTCATGTTCATGTAGTTAAAAGAATCTTTAAGTATCTTAAGGGTACTATGGATTATGGGTTATTGTATCCCAAAGGTAATGATTTTACTCTCATATCTTATACCGATGTAGATTGGAGTGGCTTAGTTGATGATAGAAAGAGCACAAGTGGAGGTGCATGCTTTCTAGGTGGCTATCTTGTTTCATGGTTAAGTAAAACTCAGGCTTCTACTTCTTTGTCTACAGTTGAAGAGGAGTACATTGTAGTAGTGTCTTGTTGTACACGATTTTTATGGATGAAGCAAACACTGAAGGATATTATGGTAGAGTATGATCATCCTATATCTATCTTTTATGACAACGCGAGTGCTAATAATATTTCTAAAAATCTAGTTATGCAATCTAGGACTAAACATATTCCTATTAAGTATCATTTTATGAGAGACCAAATTAGTAATCAACAAGTAAGTTGGAATATGTTTCTACTAAAGTGCAGATTGTAGATTTGTTTACTAAGCCTTTGCCAAAGGAAACATTTGAATGCTTGAGTAAGAAGTTGGGAATGACTTCACTCCATCATTGAAGTGCCGTTTTACCTCAGGGTGAGTTTTCGTTGCTATATTCTGTTAGCCCCATTTTAGTTTTGTAGATTCATATCAGTCATTGATGTGAAAGGGGGAGTAGTAAGCTAGGGGGATCAACTTTGTTTGGGATAAGTTTTTGTTTCAGATGGAGTTGCCATCAATGACAAAGGGGGAGATTGTTGAATATGTTGTGATTGATGTCAAAGGTTGATGAATGTTGTATAAATTTTGGAGGATTACTCAAAGTAATAGGGAACTATGAATTGGAATGGGATGTTTTTCAAGCTGCCGATTATTCATGAGCTCTCCATCAATTTTGTGTTTGAGCTACTTGGTTGCTTGGTTGAGCTGCTTGCTTGCTTGGTTGAGCTACTTGGTTGCTTGTTTGAGCTATTTGGGTATTAGCGTGAGCTGATTGCTTGTCCACATCACTTGCTAGCTTGTCTACTTCAGATTGAAATAGCACTAGTAGAATATTCAATAATACAGTGGTCTGAATTTAATATTCTTTTCATGGTTTTAGATGTTGATGCGATATTAATATGGAATCCTATAATCTTAAAAGAGTGGACAGTATGTGGTATAGTGGTGGTTACCCGTGAGAGTCCAGCTGCCTTTAAAAAGCTAAGGATAGGATTCGTGGATTATATTCTTAGCAAACAAGCATGCATTTTATTAATAGTGCGTTACAAATATTGGAATGGAACACATGGACATTGATGATTAAAAAAGTACCTTTCTGACAGAATGGATTTTCCTTTTTGAGAATATGTGGGAAGCATGTAATGGTACAATGAGTGTGAACATGTCCAAGTAAGTAGGTTTCTGTTTTGATATCTGATGGAAGTCATATCCAAAATAGAAAAAGTCTCATAGATCATCGCAACTAAGTGAAAATATTTTTTGTTGTGCTTGAATACATATATGTATGGTACACCTTTTCTGGCAAGAAATATATATGTATGCTGTGAATCTAAATCGGCTATGTGAGCTAAAGGTATTTTCTATTTTGAAAAGGATTCTTATACACACTAGTTTGAGTATGAGAAGAACTTGAATATATCATTTTCAGAATTTTGGAGTAGATTCAAATGTGATATAAGAACAATATCTTAGCAAATTGTGAAGTGAGTTTTTGGAGGAAAAATTAAAAGCAATATAAGAGCAGTATTACATCAAACCTATGAAGAGAATTCTATGGTAGATTTGTAATCAAATTGTAGATGTTATGAAAAAGAGAGTATATCGAGTTGAAGAAGAGAAACATATCAAAAATCGGAGGTATTGAGGTTGGTGCCTCATTTTGGTGGAGTTGGTGCTTCTAGGAGATTAGGTGCTCTTAGTGAGTTTTGCTCGTGCACAGCGGAAAGCAGCTGTCAAGCCATCGATCAAACTGGAGGATATTTTCTCTCACATAGGAGAAATAAAATCCAAAGGTAAGAAAAAGCCCAAGACCTCCAGGATCACTAAGGATGAGCAAAGGAACCGCACCATTCATATTGCTATCCCGCCTACAGATAAGCCAGCGGATTAGATTGCATTGGCCGATTATAGTATTGCGACCATCCCAATAGGGCGAGCCACCAAAGAGCAGGAAAGGGAAGAGTTCAAGGATTCCGTGCAAAATATGCTCAGACAGCTCGACGAAATGACCATTGAGAGAGACATGTACCGAGTTCGTGCTGAGCAAGCTGAGGGGTACATTGATCACCTGCTGAAACCATTGCAACATGCCGTTGAATCCCATGTTCCCCCATTGGCATTGGCACAAAGGACTACAACCGAGTTTGAAGGAGTGCGTGATACCGCCAAGGCCGTCAGAGCATGGATTTAGGACATTAAAGAGAAGGGAGAGCGGATTATTGAGGAAGTGAAGGAAATGGCCCACCACCGAGAGATCATCCACGTCAAGATGTTTGAAGTGAAGAGGGAATGTTTCAAGATCCATGAGGTGGTTGGTATGATTCTTCCCCTCATAAGGGCTCTTTTCTGGACCCACACGCAGATTCCCACATTACGTGCCATCTTGGATCCCTACGACATCAGCACTTTCAAGGAGTGGTACTGGACTGCCAACGTGAAAAATGATACAAAAGATACCATTAATAAAGAGTAGGAGGAATGCGAGGAAATTTTGAAAAACATGAGGGATCTTGGTGGAAAGATCCTCAGATCAATGGTCCTTGGTTGGAAGAATAGTATGTCCGGTAATGAAGTGCAACCAAGCTGGGAGGATAGGCTGAGAATTGATAAGGTCGCTTACTCCATAGAGGACCTAGAATTTGCCAGTGGGCTGCATACGGACATATTAAGTTTTGAGGCTCATCGGTTCGACTAGAAGGATGGGTTGAAGCATGTAGATTGCCACCTAGAGGGTATGCAATACAAGATACGCCATCCTCCTATGCCTCTTAGCATGGTGCTGTTCCGACTATGCATCAGATTTCAGGAATACGTTCGGGCAGAGTGTACAGCAGGTCGGGACATCTGGAAGGAATATTTGCACGGCGAGGCTGAATTTTTAGAAAAAGGGTCCACAACAGAGAAAGAAAAAGTGCTTTCCTAAAGTATATGTTTCTTTTAAAATCAGAATGTACTTTTTTAGACATAAAGTTTATTCCTAACCACCAAAACTGTTGTAAATCTTGAGCTCCGTGCATGTGCACTTTTTGAGCAGCTTTTTGGGTAGTTATTGATTACCTTTTTGGTAGTTATTGTTTCCTTTTTTGTTGTTGTTGATATTTTGCCTCCCATTTATGGGTATGGGCAGTTTTGATAGAGGATGAATTTGGCCCCCTTGTTTAAGTTTAATCTTGGCCATTCATCCATTTTTGGGAACTCTATATAAAGGAGTTAGTTTCTCCTTTATTTCAGGCAGAAAAAAAAGATTGTTGCAAAAACTCTGGCGAAATATATACAGAATTTAATGGATGTTAAAGCTGTGTCTTTTTTACTATGAGTCCATGGTTCTCTTCTCCATTTATTTTATATTTTTGCAACTGTATTTACTTTCAGCCAGTCTATTTACGCATGTGTTTGATGAAAATATTTGTTCATACCATTAGGAAATAGTTGATTATTGTTTCCTCTGCATGGTTAGTCTGAGCCCCTTTTGTGCTAAGTTTGGTGGTTAGATTTGAATGAATGGCTGTAAAAGTCCATCATTTGTGTTTAGCAGCTTGAAAATTAAAAATCCTTAGATGATTGCACTGGTTTTTACCTAGTTGTGCTAATTAGCTAGCAAAGTAATTTCTAGTTATTTTAAGACTTCCGTCTATGTGTTCAAATATGCTATCTTAGTTAAATTAGCTAGCTGTTCTTATTCACTCTTTACCCTTATCTCCCCTTTTTTCCTTTTTTATCAAAGAAGCCCGCAAGTCAAGCTGAAGTAGCATCAATTAGAAGCAAATCAGATGAGATAGGACTGTAAGATTTTAGGGAACTTGTACGAAACCAATTCCGTATAACCGTAAGTCCCCTTTGTGTTTCCAACAAAACACATCAACTACTAAGCTATCCTGCAGTCAAGACCTGACAACCGAAACATTGAGGTCATCCCCATTGATCAAATTAACACAGCATTAGGGATTTCCTTATCTCAAGAGAGGATAGGATTCCTAGCATTTCTATTCTGCATTGGTCGGATGAAGTCATAGTTCCGCGACTTTAGACACGTCAATAGGTCGGCCAGCCAATTAATCTTTGGTCTTCAATACGATATCTCCTTTGACATCAATGATAACAATATTTCCAACATTTTTGGCCTCTTGAGCTGTTCTCCACACTTCTTGGAGAGTACACCTATTTTTAGTAAGTTCTTGTTTTAGTGCCGACATTAATCCTTAACTTCAGTTACCTTATGGCATGATCAATTTTGGTTTGTGGTGCCGTAGTAGTGCTTTTCCTAATTTGTTTAGGAATATTTAAAATATGCACTAAAGTTCTAATTTGAATGTTTTATTATTTACTTTAGTGTTATATTTTTATAAAGTAATGTTATGTCCCCTCAAGTGGATGCCTAGGGAAGGGAGACATAGACATAAGTTAATTTTAAATTGTCAAAAAGGACATTTGAGGGAAAATGAATTAATTTGAATTTAAAATTGCTCTTTTTCCCCTCCAACTCTATAAAAGGAGGTCTTGGGCTTTCATTTGCATTATTCAGAAGTGCACACATAACAGGATGTTGGATTGAACACAGAGTTCTTCCAAGGATTGAAGGATGAAAACCCTCATCAAATCATTGGTTTCAGATCTGAGAAATGGTCCCTAGCTGGTAGAGTGATTTCACATAGGAATCCTTTGTTTTCACATAGTTTCTACAGTGCGAGGTTTCAAAAAAAGTGAAGGTTTTTCAAGGTCAATTGATTGCAGGGTTTTGGGCTTTTTTTGATGATGATGTTTAGCATTTTTTGGTGTGTTTTAAAGGAGATTCTAGAAGGGTCTAAACTTGGTCATACAACTCATTCAGAGCAAGCCGTACCTCATGGTTTTGCTGGTTTGGGGCATTGGTTGCTCTGAAAATTAAGTTTTTCTATGGCTAGGCAACCAAGATAAGACAGCTTATTGAGGGCATTGCTGCAGATTTGTATTGTTTGGAAGGGGCGTACCCTTTGTGGAGGCTGTACATGTACCTGGGCTGATGTATGAATTCCTTGGAGTCTAGTGATTGTTTTTTGAAGGGTTTATCACCATGAAATGAGGAGCCTAGACCCTTGTAGATGATTGCAAATGATTTGGCACCAAATTGACATCATATGAGAGAGATTTGAATTATTTAGTAGATCACCCTTGCTTCTAGTGCCATTCTTTTTGGACTATACAAGTCTGATGTTTCAAATCTGATCATCATCCACAATTTTCACAGCTGTTGAGTGTGTTTAAGGGTTTCTGGATGAGTGTATGGTGTTAGAAGTAGTCTGGGGTTGTTACTTTTGAAGGTTTTGATGCCTAGAAGGGGCCGAATCAGTCCCAGGCATGACTGATAATTGCATGACAGACCTACAAACTTCATTTCTTGTGGAGCTAAGGCTGTTGGTAATATCTGGAAACTTGTGGAGCTACTGGATATTCTTGGTGGTGTCATGTATGTGATGGAAGATGACTTGGAGACTCTTCAAAGGCTTCCAGACCTGCTAACTGTGAACACCAGTCTTGTAATTTCTCCTTCATGCCATTTTCAAGTCTGCAAACATCAGTTTATTCTCTGTAAATTGTGGTAGCTGTATGGAGTGCAATAGTTCTTGTTTATTTCATGTAATAATGTCCTTATGAATGACTATCAATCATAGAAATCTATCAACAGCAGTCAATGCACTTTGGAAATGTATATCAGCACTTAGCGGCTGCAGTTAAACCCATCGCAATGTTGTTTTGTTAATGTTCATTTTGGTAAAATTTCAAAAAAAAAATTAGGGCAGTTCAAAATTAGGTCATAAAATCAAAAGATATGAAGATGTCCATGTTGTAGCAAAAGTTCGACATGGCATCAAGTGGAGAAACTTCTACCTAGTGTCAAGTATAAAAGTCCCACTTTTTGGTGATAGTGTCATAAAATCTCCACTTGGTGCTGATGAACCAAAATTTATTTTGAACTTATTTTTTGTTTTTAGGCTGAAATACATACATACATACCATTTATTCATTTTTGTTCAACAAGTTCAGTTTCATGACTAAGTTTTTGTTCATTAAAAAGATAAATTTAAAGAGGTTATTTGTCTAGTTGCAGTGGGCAGTTATATTTGAAAAAATTGTCTAAATTATTGTTAGCTTGGTAAACAATATTATTATTTTTATTTATTTATAAAATTGTCTAAGTTTGACATGTTTTTTATTTCTTTCTTTTTAGAATTTCAATTTTTTTAATAATACCATTGTTTGAATATGATGATCATTTTTTCCCTGAATTTCTTCACCTAACAAATTTTGTTTGCATTTTATACAAATTCAATCCTTGTGACTTAGCTTCTGCTGGAAATTGGTGCATCCTGATATAAACTTTCTTCTTTCGTAACAGAAGATGAAAATATCTGCAGATTCTAGTTAATGTAATGTTAATCTTCAAAGCAATACAGGTTTTGATTGTCAACTTGCCTACTTTGTAACTAACAAGAAACCATATCTACCTAAACTGTAACAGTGGAGCAGGATTGCATGTTGGTCACCCAGAAGGATACACTGCCACTGATATTCTTGCTAGATACAAGCGAATGCAAGGCTTCAATGTTCTACATCCAATGGGTTGGGATGCATTTGGGTTACCGGCGGAGCAATATGCTATTGAGGTAGGTACAGTTAGCTTCTTTTTGACAGTATTTTGCTGACATAAGACATAGATTGTCTTTATTTTATGCTTATTATTGGAGAAGTTCTGCTTAAGAAAATGGTATTATGTCCATTATAAATACTTTCATTTATGATAATACCCTGAACTCTTTTATGATGCATTTCACTTAAATGTTCTGTATGCAGACTGGAACCCATCCCAAAGTTACAACAATGCGAAATATAAATCGTTTTCGTACTCAGGTGACCACAAACCTCATTTGATAATGTAACATTTTTTTTATTTGAGCTGATCAATAGTAAATACAGTGTTGTTGCTTTTGATCTGCCTGAATCTTTATATATGAGAATAATTTTGTAAATAAGAGATTTATTTCTGTTTTCAAAATTGATCTCTACATTCAGGCATATGTGAAGCCAGAGATGCAATTTTGTAAATAAGAGATATACTTCTGTTTTCAAATCTGATCTGTACATTCAAGGATATGTGAAGTTAGGGAAGTCTGGTCATTGGCTACCCAGAATGCCAATTTGGCATATGAGACTCCACTTGTGGGAACAAGGAAACTTCTCCTTTTTCAATAGAAGTTACAATCTGTCATATCATATATGTAAAAACGTGGGTCACATGCGCAGATACTCGCTTTTAAATAAGCCAGGAATGTTGTATGGGGCTTTGAATTTCTTTGCTTCGTTCACAGATTTTTATGACAAAGCCTGTGAACACTGAACAATCTTTGAAGTTCATCTTTACCTTAAAATCCACCATAGAACAGTCTAAAAGAATATACATATAAGTCTATGGAGACTTTCTTTAGATCTAAAACATAAATTATCATCAAATATTTTTCTATTGATAGTAAATAATTCACCCATATTAAGGTTAATTTCTTGTTATTGCACTATTTAAGCAAGACGTCCCTGATGGAAGACTATAAAGTGGACAATGTGGTGAAGCCATGTATTTCTGAGAGGAGTTATTTCTAGGACTCATAGCATTATGAACAGCCTAAGTGGGTGTGCTTGTGGGCTAAGGATTGCGATGCTTGGTTTAATACTGGTGTTCCACAGGGATGCGTCTCTCCCCAAAAAACCTCGTGTTTTTGGGACAAGGATGTTTCAGGGACTTAGGGACTTAGGGGAAACATCCTCCCGCTGCACCAACACCTCCGTTGGGATACAGGAAATGCCGTTGGGATGCCTGGACATCCCCGAGATGCCGGGTGACTCCCAAGAGTCTACCGATCGTCTCGGGGACACCTAGGCGTCTCCTATATCCAAACAACAAAAAAATAGTTTGAAATTAAATAAACATAAAGAATATTGGGTAAAAGGTCTACTGATGTAGAACTTACTATTTATATTTTTATTTCTACTCCAAAATCTATCTCATTTGAATTTTTATTTATATCCTTGTTTGATTTGTTTGAGCCATTTGTTATTATAGACTATTTTGGCCTTCCTAAGATCTTTTAGTTAAGAATATAGCATAGAAGAATAGATCTTTATTTATCAAGTTATCCACTCGAATGAGAATGCGACGTAATATCATAGGTTAGATATGCATTGATTTTCAAGTCTACTAGTAAACTATTTATTCAGTATGTGAAACAGAATATTGAAAATAATAGGATAATTTGTGCATATGCATCTCCACATATATTCTTTCTATATTGTGAAGACCAACCTCCAGTCACTAGTTTCTATATCTCTTGTACTAATTAAATGTGGCTACTAATAAAAGTCTTTCTCATAAAGCATGAAATGGCTAAAGAGTTAGATGAGCCAGCATAGATTGATGAGGATGCTGCAGTTACATAGGCAGGGCTGGTTGGTATTAGTTTGGAGCTTGCCCATGTGAAGTCCAATGGTTCTAGTGACGAGGAGTTTGGGGATGACTAGAGGCCTCACTTTACTCTATTTTGTCATTCTGAACATTTGAAGTCATCGATGTATTCATTGTAATTTTCATTATGAAATCTTGAATATGATATAAATTTTGAATTTGACAATTTCATTGTTCAATGTTTGTTAATGTCACTTCAAACTTCAAAGTTTAGTAGTTCTTAAGTTTTACTAATTTGCCAAAGTTTCATTTATAATTCTTATACATCTTTTTATAACTATTTTTTAAGTACTAACGTGTAATGCCCCCACTTTGAAATATAAATAATAAATAATAATAAGAAAATTAAAATACAAAAGAACAAAAATAAAAATATAAAAGAATATAATTAAATTTGATTAAAGTTAATGAATGGTCAAAAGGCACAAAATGATAAGTTGTGACTCCCCCAAATATGAGGTATAAAAGGGAGAAAAGAACTCATTTGAAGGGGGGATGATTTGGGAATCAGAAGTGCAGATCTGATTGTGAAAGGTTGTGTCCCTTTCAAAGGGTAGAAATAATGAAGAGTTGCACTCTTTCAAAGGGTGCTAATGATGAAAGGGTGTGTCTCTTGCCAAAGGGCATACATGATGAGGAGGTGTGACCTTTCCCTCACATTGAGAGATATAAAGGAAAGGAATCAAAGCATCCAGTGACATCACCATCGATCAGATCAGATCGGATCTGTTATTAAGTTACAGGCAGTAACATCTTTATTCTTGGTGGTATGCATGGGGATGTGCTAAGTATGTATGCTTAATATATGAAGCCTGATAACATTCTTATGCAAAATTTAGTAGTAATATTAATATAGACTGCAATATGTATGACAGTCATACTTAATTTCATATACATTCATAGTACATGAAAGAATATTATATATATAGCCCAGTCCTTAGTCTTCCGCTAATGGCTACGTGTTGACGTGTCTGAAATCGCATTGCTGCAAACTCCATACGGCCAACACAGAATAGAATAACCAATTGAGTATCCTATCCTCTCTTGAGATAAGGAAATCCCTAATGCTATTTTTTGCGTTTTGATCAAAGGGGATAACCTCAAGGTTTCGTTTGCCAGGTCTTGACTACAGGATTACTCAGTAGTTTGATGTGTTTTTTGCTGGAAACACAAGGGGGACTTACTTTGGATGGGTAATTTATAGATAAGTTCCCTGGAACTTTTACAATCTTTCTATCAAATGATTTCGGTTAAGTTGATGCTGTTTTAATGGGATTGCAGATTTTCTGGATAAAAAAGGGGGAAAAAGGAGGGAAGGATAGGGAGAGAGAGATACATGAAATGTAAATTCTAACTAAGATAGCAAATTCAGTCAAGTAGACAGACACCTCCAAGAAACTAGATAAACATCACCAGGTACTTAAGCACAATGTTTGCATAAATCCAGTGCAATCTTCAAAGGAAAACAGGATTTTCATGTTATCAAGTACAACATTAGAACTTTTACATTCATAGTGAGTGTTCAATAACCGAACTAAGCATAAGGGGTTCAGATTAACCATGCAGAGAGAAAGGCAATCGGCCGTTCCCCAATGGTGTGAACTGTGAGGATTCTATCAGATGCTTGCTTGAAAATGCTATGTAAAGGAAATAAACATAACTGAAAGATTTCTAAATTAAGTGAAGGAGACCATGCACTCACAAGGAAACTTGAAAACAGTCTTAATCTTTGCATTAATTCCTGTAAATTTCGCTAGAGCTTTTGCAACAATCCAAGAACTTCTTACAAAATGAGGGAAAACTAGTCCCTTAAATAGACTTAAAAAAAGGATGAATGGCCTAGATTTAATCTAAACAAGTGGCCCAGATTCATTCATAAAGCATGGCTTCCCATACCCATAAATGGGATGCAAATATCAACAACCACCCCCAAAGGAGCAATAACTACCTAAAAAGGTAATTACAACAATTCCAAAAAATAATCCAAAAAGGTGCATTAATAAAGTTTTACATTTGTTGACCAAAAGTGAAATGTCACCTTTTGGTGCAAAAGTGCACTTTTAAGATTTAGAGAGAAAAAGGCACTTTTGAGAAATCACTTTCTCTATTTCAGTCTCACACTCCTTTTCTAGAAATTGATCTTCGCCATGCAAATATTCCCACCATAGATCACGACCTGCTGCTCGTTCCTCACGAACGTATTCCTGAAACCTGATGCATAATTTGAAAAGCAGACTGAATGGAGGCATGGGAGGATGGCGAATTTTGTATTGCATGCCTTCGAGATACTGGTCTACGTGCTTTAAACTGTCCTTCCAGCTGGAGCGATTATGCTCAAAGCATAATATGTCTGAATGGAACTGACTAGCAAAACTCAAGTCCTTAGCAGAATAGGTAATCCTATCCGTTCCCAATCTTTCTTCCCAGTCCGGCTGGATTGCATCATCAGACAAGTCGTTTATCCATCCTGAAACCATTGATCGAAGGATTGTCTTACCTAGTTCTTGCATGTTTCTGAGGATTCCATCTCTTTCTTGAGATGTACATACTTTGCCAATCAGCATGTTCTTTTGATTCTCTTGCGTGCCAACGTTGATTTTATCGCAGGTGCCTCCTTCAGAAGTACCTTCCTTGTGAGACTTGAGCTGGTCCCAGTCGAAAATCCTCTCCAACTGTACCATACCTCTAGGAATGGTATTTGTCCTGAGATTCAATACTCCTTCTATGTCGATCTCGGCTTCTTGAGGTTCTTCCTCATCAATAATCTGTGTTGCAAACACATCTGAGCTTGTAATGAAGTCGATGATGTGCTTATCATCATCGAACACCTAGAAATTAGTAACATTGTTCGGGACTGATGGGACTGATGTTAACTCCACTGTAAATTTCTTTAAACTTTGCATTGATAGAGGCTCGAGCGTACTTGCGGCCTGTGCCAATGAATCAACAACCTGGTTCTGTGATCTGAATATGGTCTTGATGTTGAAAGCATCGAAACTTTCAATTATGTCCCACACACGGTTGCGGTAGACGCTGAGTCTCTTGTCATGGCAGGTATATTGTTTTCGTACTTGCCGGACTACCACTTCGGAATCTCCGAAACAATGCAAGATTTGAGCTCCTTTCTTGATGGCTAGCAGCAAACCATGAATCAAAGATTCATACTCTGCTATATTATTGGTACAGTGAAACTGCAGTCGGTAGGAGGCCAAATAGGTTTCACCAGTGGGGCTTATCAGTTCTACCCCTGCTCCAGCTCCTCGCTTGGACTTTGAACCATCAAACCTTAGAGTCCAAGTCTCATTTGGGCTGGCAACC
This sequence comes from Cryptomeria japonica, assembly GCF_030272615.1. Classification (NCBI taxonomy): domain Eukaryota; kingdom Viridiplantae; phylum Streptophyta; class Pinopsida; order Cupressales; family Cupressaceae; genus Cryptomeria; species Cryptomeria japonica. The sequence continues at coordinate 468,999,950 of NC_081407.1, forward strand.
TTATCGATTGCGGTTGTTGGACCTGTCATTTTATACTTTTCTTGCTCAGGAGGCCTCTTTTCAGGAATCTCAGGGAAAGCGGTGTCTTCTGGCCTGAGAATGTGGGTTTGCAGCACCTCTGAATGTCTCTTCCATGCCTGATTTAATGCTGTTCTGCATAATGAACATGTTATTTCTGAATGGGCGGCATTGTGAACTCTGCACCAGCCGGTTAGGAGCAAATTCTTAGTAGAATCTTGATGGTTGAGATGGGACACCTGCTCTTTGTATTTGCAGAAAAACTCCTTAAGGCTGCTGAATAGCTCACTTTCTTCTGGTGACGGGATCTCTTTATCATAACTCTCTGCAATTCCTTCCAAATTTTGGACTGGATTTGAGCATTGTACCAACAAAACTTCGTTTGTTGAGCTTATGTCAGCCCTATATGTGCCCATGTCTGACTCTAGAAACAGGGTCTCATTGGCTTGATTATATTCCGTAATCATCAATTTGAGCCTAGGTTCGGACTCAATCCGGATCTGGTTTGCTACCCCTCTCCATGGTAGCCACATATGAGTGAAACTAGAATGCAGCTAGCCGTTAAGGACACGGGTTTAATCTCGGCTAAGCAACATGCCGTATGCTCCCGGGATGTCCACTACTTGGATATCAATGTACATTTGGATACGCGGATCTGCTGTCAATTGCATGTGTATATTGTTTAACTCCCCTACTACCGTCACTTCAAATTTGTCTAATTGAGTAACCTTTCGGTTAGTCTTGGTGGGGGTTAGGCCTAGAGCGCTGCACACTGATAGAGGCATAACATTAGCTGAAGCTCCTGAGTCTATCAGACAGTTGTGCAAGTTTTTACCAAAGATTCTGAGAGTTAATAGGAAAGGCGAGGGTTCTAGCTTTTCAGTGAACAAACTAATAGTAGGCTCTGATGGCAGGGTGTCATTGTTCATGATTGAGATGTCCTGAGTTCTACCTCGTGCATGCACTCCAAAACCAGTCTCCATAGGCTGATCATTTGAGAACTCAGGTGGTGCAGCATAATTTACTGTTGCACCCCTAGGATTTGTTGGTCCTCTTACCTCATTGCTAATCTTCTGGGGTTGTCCTTGCGGTACTCTTTGTCTGGAGTTCTCATCGGTTCCTTTGGACTGAACTGGCGAGGGTTCCCTGAGGCTACCCAAGACCACGTCCCTGACTTCGGAGACTTTCATCAGTTCAGCAAGGGATAAGCTGACTTTGATCTTTTTGAATTCATCTGCCACCAACTGGCCTAGTTTAGTAATCTCTATATTGCCAGATGGCTTATCACTGGAGCCCTGATTTTTGGCAGTAGTCGGCTGATTCTGTGGAGTAAGTATTCTCGGAGGGGCTTGTGTCTTTTGCGGCTGACCTTGGCTCGCATACTGCTGCGATGCCTTAGGATAATTCGGGTTGTTGCTGGCATTCTGATCTGGAGGAACTTGAATATCCTTGGGAGGTATGGAAGTAGTGTAAGGACCACTATTGCTGTTCTGGTTATTATTGTTGTAATATCCCCGATTGCCGCATTGGTATTGCTGAAATGCATTCACATTAGCAGGCTGATTTGGGTCTACCACCTCATTTTCATCTTGATTAGGGAAGAAGAACGGGGGAATGTAAGTTTCTAAGACAAGTGCAGTATCGTACCTTGGTGACGGCACTATTTCAAATCCGGAGGGAGGAAGCACTGGCTGAGGCATTGTGTTCTCAACTTCCCGCTGGAATATATTTGCTGCAACTTGAAATTCGTCGCATTGCAACTCTGAGTGCTGGTTAGTATTATGCAACCTGCACCAATTAGAAAGTGATGCCTCTGCCAAAAATACCCTATCTGTTGGCCTGTTTTCTGATGCTGGCGGATTATCAAGTGGAGTGGGTACCCCTCCGTTGTTGGGACGGGTGTTCCATGTCCTCGTGGGTCTTTGATATCCCTGGTTTTGGTACTGACCTTGGTGTTGACCTTGGCTCGCATACTGTTGGTTCCTTTGACTATTCTGCAATTGATTATTCTGATTTCGCAGATAAGTGACCTCAGAGGAAAGCTTCTTCATTTGTTCAGTCAGCTCCCGCATCTCGTCCTTTTCCTCTTGGGTTCTAGATGACACTGTGGTATTTTGCAGATATATGGGCTGTTTAGGGGGGATTTGGGATATAGGTGGTCCTGGATGAAGTACCAACTGATTGGGATTGCTGAGGTTGATCTCCATAGCCTTGGCATAGGCTTCAGTTAATGTGGTCGGTGCGGGGTGTGATTGTCGGACAAACATAGCTGTTAGGTAGTCTAGAGCTAAATAGTAGATTTCCCTCGCCGAAGCATCACTTACCACATACGGATCTTGCAATCGGGTAAAGGCTTTATGGAACCTGTTATTGAAGGAACTGATCGGCTCATGTCCTTGCCTTTTGACTTCTACAAACTGCATGTATAGCTCTGTCGGGGTTATAGGGATACCATACTTTCCCGTAAAAGCTGTTTTCAGCTTCTCCCAAGAGTCAATAGAAGATACTGGCAAATGGATAAACTAGTAAAATGCGTCTTCCACCAATGAATAAGGGAAAAGTCTACATGCAACATCTGCATACTCGATCTGTCTATTGTGTAATGCATCTTCAAATATTTTGATATGTTCTTCTGCTGTTCTGTTCGGATCATTTGCATGAAAAATGGAACAAAACCTGTCCGGGCTCTTAGGCATATCATGATAAGTTGGGAAAAGGATGGGCGATGGATTGTCTACCAACCAAGTGGCACCATTTGGAGCGGGTGGATTATGCGCCATCTGTGGTTGATTTGCTTGAGTCAAAATAGGAACCGGAGTTGTAACTGCTGGAACTGTAAAAACTGAACTTGCTGGAACAACAAACTGCTGATTTGCAGAGCTGGACTCACTAGGATCTGCAGTCCGGTGATAACTCCTGCGTCTGTAAAACTGAAATCCAGCAAATCTTTCCCGCTCTGGGCTTGACCTTAGGACTCTTTCGAATCTCTCCGGAGAGAACGATCCAATTCGTTCCAGCGTGAGTTGTTTTCAATGTCAAATCTGTTGGTGCGGTGCGGGAGCTAGATTAGCCTCCCCTTGATCTCTCTGATTCTGTGCGTCGTTGTGATCAGCAATATCCTGTTCTTCTTCAAGGATCATGCACATTCGGGACCAATCTGGATAGTTTCTTTTTACTGACCAAGCTAAGCTATATAATTCAGTAATAAGGCTTTCTTGCTCGTCGCTGAAATTCAAATCTGGCTGTATCACTGGTTAAGGATCTCTTTCTGGGTGAGGAGGATTAATGGGTAGGCCCATTATTCACCATATTAGTGGACCCGAAAGAGAACTGTCGGATTTCCTTAAGAACTTGCTTGCGAAGGGCAGCAATCCGTTATCTTTCTAGATTTTCCTTGATCACAATCTCTATTTGCAAACTCTTTTCTTCTTCCTGGTTAATGGTGCGACTTACTCGTCTGAAAAGAGGGTGATTTGGTTCTGATTTCCAAGCCAGGGATCGTAACTGATCTGCAATATACGACTGGTTTAGTTCCTGATCAGGCTGTTCAAGGGGAAGGTTGAGCGGGAATTCATGCAGCAATACCATACTGCATCATGAGCCGCCCTCCTAGTGTCGTTTCTGCTGCGCGTGGAAGAGGGTAAAAAGCTATAGGGTTACTCTTTACAAATGCAGGCTGATATGATCTTGATTTAGTGGTTTAAACATTCATCATGGCCCTCCTTCTAGTGCCAATTCTGTTGACATGTCTGAAATCGCATTGCTGCAAACTCCATACGGCTAACACAGAATAGAATAACCAACTGAGTATCCTATCCTCTCTTGAGATAAGGAAATCCCTAATGCTATTTTTTGCGTTTTGATCAAAGGGGATAACCTCAAGGTTTCGTTTGTTAGGTCTTGACTGCGGGATTACTCAGTAGTTTGATGTGTTTTTTGCTGGAAACACAAGGGGGACTTATGTTGGATGGGTAATTTATAGATAAGTTCCCTGGAACTTTTACAATCTTTCTATCAAATGATTTCGGTTAAGTTGATACTGTTTTAATGGGACTGCAGATTTTCTGGATAAAAAAGGGGGAAAAAGGAGGGAAGGATAGGGAGAGAGATACATGAAATGTAAATTCTAACTAAGATAGCAAATTCAGTCAAGCAGACAGACACCTCCAAGAAACTAGATTAAACATCACCAGCTACTTAAGCACAATGTTTGCATAAATCCAGTGCAATCTTCAAAGGAAAATAGGATTTTCATGTTATCAAGTACAACATTAGAACTTTTACATTCATAGTGAGTGTTCAATAACCGAACTAAGCATAAGGGGTTCAGATTAACCATGCAGAGAGAAAGGCAATCAGCCGTTCCCCAATGGTGTGAATTGCGAGGATTCTATCAGATGCTTGCTTGAAAATGCTATGTAAAGGAAATAACATAACTGAAAGATTTCTAAATTAAGTGAAGAAGGAGACCATGCACTCACAAGGAAACTTGAAAACAGTCTTAATCTTTGCATTAATTCTTGTAAATTTCGCCAGAGCTTTTGCAACAATCCAAGAACTTCTTACAAAATGAGGGAAAACCAGTCCCTTAAATAGACTTCAAAAAAGGATGAATGACCTAGATTTAATCTAAACAAGTGGCCCAGATTCATCCATAAAGCATGTCTGCCCATACCCATAAATGGGATGCAAATATCAACAACCACCCCCAAAGGAGCAATAACTACCTAAAAAGGTAATTACAACAATTCCAAAAAATAATCCAAAAAGGTTCATTAATAAAGTTTTACATTTGTTGACCAAAAGTCAAATGTCACCTTTTGGTGCAAAAGTGCATTTTTAAGATTTAGAGAGAAAAAGGCACTTTTGAGAAATCACTTTCTCTATTTCAGTCTCACACTCCTTTTCTAGAAATTGATCTTCGCCATGCAAATATTCCCGCCATAGATCACGACCTGCTGCTCGTTCCTCACGAACGTATTCCTGGAACCTGATGCATAATTTGAAAAGAAGACTGAATGGAGGCATGGGAGGATGGCGAATTTTGTATTGCATGCCTTCGAGATACTGGTCTACGTGCTTTAAACCATCCTTCCAGCTGGAGTGATTACGCTCAAAGCATAATATGTCTGAATGGAACTGACCAACAAAACTCAAGTCCTTAGCGGAATAGGTAATCCTATCCGTTCCCAATCTTTCTTCCTAGTCCGGCTAGATTGCATCATCGGACAAGTCGTTTATCCATCCCGAAACCATTGATCGGAGGATTGTCTTACCTAGTTCTTGCATGTTTCCCAGAATCACCTCACATGCGTCATTCTCTTTGTCAATAATTTCTTTGATGTCGTTTTTCATGGTGATTGTCCAGTACCATTCCTTAAGAGTACTGATGCTATGAGGATCTAGGATGGCAGACAATGTAGGAATCTGGGCGTGTCCAGAAAAGAGCTCTCATGAGGGGAAGGGTAGTGGCAGCCACTTCGTGCATGTGGAGGGATTCCCTCTTTACCTCTAATAACTTGACTAGAGTGAGTTCTCGATGGCGGGCCATCTCTTTTACTTCCTCAAGGATTCGCTCTCCCCTTTTCTTGATGTCTTGTATCCATTCCTTGACGGCCCTTGTAGTGTCCCGTACTCCTTCAAATTCTGTTGTGGTCCTTTGCGCCAATGCCGTCGGGGGAATATGGGATTCGGAGGCATTGTGTAGTGGCCTTAGGAGCTGATCGATGTATCCCTCGGCTTGCTCAGCACGAGTTCGATACATGTCCTTTTCAGCTGTTATCTCTTCGAGCCGCCTGAGTATATTCTGCACTGAATCCTTGAATTCTTCCTTTTCCTGCTCCTTAGTGGCTCGTCCAATGGGGACAGTTGTGATGCTATAATTTGCCAGTGTAATCTGATCTGTTGGCTTGTCTATAGGCGGGGTGGCAATGTGAAGAGTGCGGTTCCTTTGCTCATCTTTGGTCACTCTAGAATATGCCTTGGGCTTTTTCTTCCCCTTAGCTTTTGCTTGGTCTATGCGCGAGAAGATATCCTCTAGATCAATAGGTGGTTTGGTGGCGGCCTTAAGCTGGGCTCTGGCAATCAACCATTCTTGAGGCACTGTCTGGGCTGATAATAAGGTTAAGTCTGCATTTTGTTCTTTGACGTTTTTAGCCGACTCATCACAGATTCGCAGCTGCTCTGCTACCGGAGGAGTGGAAGAGGTGCTAAGTTCTTTGCTTGCAGCTGAATTTTCTCCTATTTCACTGAACAACTGTCTTGCATCTTCATGTGATGGTTGTTCTTCAGTCCTTTCGAGCTCATGAGTCTTATCTATCCTTTGCTCTCCTTCGACGGTGGAGTCATCTTTGGCTGTATTGTGGAGCAGCAACTCGTGGCGGCTCTGTTGAGTGGGTTCATGCACTATGACCCCCTGGGTGGATGGAATCTCTCCTTCCTCTATTTGGTTGTCCAGTTCGGTCGATTCAAGGGCTCTTAGCTCAGCTTCTAGCATGTCAGGCGTGGGAGGATCATCAGTTCCAAACGCATCAATGTCACTTTGAGAAGGCGGAGCAGGTATATAATCTAATTCCACTACATCGTCGAACGAACTGGGGTTCTTTGACGATGACGTGACCTCTGGTCTCCTTATAGGAATCTTCTCCCTTCTTGTTCTTTTGGACGTCCGAGTCCCTCTGCAAGCCTTAGCTTTCTTTCTCTTCTCAGGTTTCTCAATTTCTTCCCTGGGTGGACTGGACGTTCCCTCATCTTCGGAGGACTGAGAATCAATGCTACCCATTAGGTGGTAGGTGAATTGGACTCCTTCGTGAATTAGCCTCTCAATTTGTTGATGTAACCATTGATCTGTGTACCTTGCTGGGGCTGCCATGACTGCCTCGAAATTAGTGATTGGGTCCTGGGACCAATCAACGCCTGGCAAGAGATGCCTTACTGCTTCAAATTCTCAGACCTGGAGGCAATTCCCTGAATCTGTGAGCTGATCTGGGACTCGGCGGTATTCAAAGAGTCGCATTTGCTGCACACTCAGTCTAGAATATTCCCGCCTCCTGACCTCATAGTCATCAGAGCAATTCTTCCAATACTCTTCAATTGATTCCTTTGCTTTGTACCGCCTGCCATGGGCTCTTTTTGCCAGATTATCATGATCGAAATATTTTCTTGGAAAATGGTCCTGTAGGCCATAAGAGGCTAGCTCTGCGGGGGATTCCTCTGCTAGGGTAGGGGTCTTCAGGTGGACATCATGGTTTCCTATGATCATGGGGAATGTGAATCCAGCCTGTTTGCTTTCTCTGAGTAAGATGCTGGCCGGACGTGACTGCCTTGCGACCTCCACAAGAATTATTTTGTCGGTTGGGTACCGTGGAAGTCGGAGAGGGGCACCATCAAAGCCCGCTATTCGGATATAGGAGAACCTTGAGAACTGAATAAACCAGGCTCCATACCTCTGTACTAGAATAGTAGCTTGCTCTGAGAGCCTTATGTGTAGTCCTCCCTGCATTAGCTTGACCAGGCGCATTGTGAAGGCGTCATTGACGCGCCCATATTGGCCAACTGCATAAGCTGGGCTGTTCTTTTCCCTCTGAGCTATATCTTGGTAATGCAGCTGCGGGTAACAATCATAGACCTTTACCTAACCAGGCCCATTCCCGATTTCACCTTTCATTATCAAACCTGGCAGCGGCTGGTTCTTGGCGAACATATAGACCAAATAAGAGGTCATGGTGAAGTATTTCTTTGTTTCAAGCTCTATCAGCTGAGTGTGGATGATGTCGCTTATGATCTGGGCCCAGTCGGATTTAGACTTCCCAGCGAAGACTTGCTCTGTGAAATAGAACATCCACTCTTCAAAGTAGTTGGATTTAGGGAGTCCCATAACTCGGCTGAGTAATGTGACCATATCCCCATGTTCATTATGAAAATCACTTCTTGGGGTCTTTTTCACAATTCTGGCGCTTGGGAGCCTTTTCTCCTTGTACCACTCTTCGTTGATCAGTGCTTTGCATCGGGCCGGATTCATATCATATGCCCCTTGTGCTTCATCTATGGTTGTGGCTGTGGGATTGTTTGGGAAAGGAATGTCGAATGCGTCGCCGATGGACTCCGGAGTGAAGTTGGTGATGGTCATGTTCTCAAGGAGCACCAATCTGGAATTTGGCTGATAGTGCCGGGTGGCCTCTACCACTAACTCATAGTTCTGTACTGTTGGAGGAAATCCTGCCGCTTGGGCGATGCCACTTTCCACCATCTGTCTAGGCTTGCCATAGGCGTTAGGGGAGAAGACCCGATTCTTGAAGTCTTGAATGTCAATATGGCCAAGGTTGGTATCACCGACATTGTCCCAGACACTCTGCACTTTTGACTCCCTCAATCCTCCTCTTTGATATTGATACTTCATCCTTTCAACCTTGCGCGGGATATCTGATTTGGATGCTCGCGATGTCTGGGCTGCAGCGGGCGTCTTTGATGATTCTACCGCCGACTTAGGCATTTATCCTGCACAACCGGATGCGGATTACAAGGCGATACAAAAGAAGTAAGGCGGGTTAGATAGAAAATACTCCAGCATTCAAGGATTAATTCAAAATTTAGATTGGGCATGGAGCGACATTTCTAGCTAAAAGGGGCTTGATCGATTTTAACCACAACATTCATAAAGCTTTTAATCGCGAACTTATACTTGAGCATTTTCTGGATTAATTTCTTAACCGGGACAAAGCTTGAAATTTTTTCCTAAGTTTGAAAATGCAATTTCTGGTTAAACCTTAGGAGTGAATTCTAAGTTTTGACTGTTTTGAACAACGTTTTACAAGCGAAAGAGATGCAGATTTCGAAAATTTAAGCATTTTAATCAGATTTTGCACATACGTCTGTTTGATCTATAAGCATTTCAGATGATCACAAGAGACACAGTTTACTTACCTGATGAGAGTGGATGGCGAGAAATTGCCTGACTTTGCTGTGTGAAGACAAATGGACAATTCTGCATATTTTTTGAATTCCAATGGTTATCTCCTTAATTCAAATTTTCGCGGTTACTGTTTGAAAGGAATTTATCATTTTAAACGGTTTTTACCTTGGGTAACTGGCAATCTGAACTCGAACGATTAATGGTTTGCAGCGTTTTACCTTGAATGCAAATCGTGAGAAATCGACTCTCTTTCCCTTTCAAAATCGGACGTGATCTTTCCTTACATGAAATGCAGCAGCATGGAGGGGGGTTTTACAAATTTTGAATTTCTATATCTGGGCCTGTTTTCAGTGATTTTCGGAGAAGTAGAGGACTTTAGAATTTCAAACGCATTTTACCTTGAATGCAACTTCGGACCCTTTGGCGAATGTGGAGGCCCCTCAAAACTTTAAACTTTGTTTTATCTAACCCTAAGGGCGGATTCGGACCATAAACTCCCCTCGGAATTTCGCGATTTTTAACGCTTCTTTGCGATGTACAAATGACTTCAGACCATTTACGCCCCTTTGGGATTCCGCGATTTTAACACTAGTGGTGAATTTCAGAGCGATTGGGTTTTTTGCGAACTAGAGATATTTCAGAGCATTTAAGGCGTTTTGGCGAACTGAAGATTTTCGGAGCTATTTAACATGTCGCAATTTTAAAAAATATTCGGAGCCTAGGACCATTTTCGCAAGTTTTTGCATCTTCAAACTTCGGAGCTTCAAGGCATTTTGCGATTTTGACGATTTCCAGAGCTTAACGCCTTGCCAAAAAACTTCAGACCTTTCGTATGATTCTGCAAATTTCGGAGCATTAAGCGTTTTTGCAAGTTAGAAAAGTTTTCGGACCTTAATGCCTTTCGTAAAAAACTTCGGACCTTTAAACGCATTTTGCAAATTTCGGATGTTTGGTGTTTTGGCGAGCTGGAGATTTTCGGACCTAAACCCACCTTTTGCAAATTTCAGAGTGTTTGAACTCTTTTGCAACTTTATCAAAATTTCGAATTTCGGGCCCAGGGTCTGAAATTGGGAGACTTAAGTGATTTTCGGACCTAAAGGGTCTTTTTGCAACATTTTACATTTTCCAGTTTTGGCCCCAGGGTCCGAAATTGGGCATTTCAAGTGATTTTTGGACCTAAAGGGTCTTTTTGCAACATTTCGCATTTTCCAGTTTTTGCCCCAGGGTCCGAAATTGGGAGACTTAAGTGATATTCGGACCTAAATGGTCTTTTTGCAACATTTCGCATTATTTTCGAACCATGTAGGAAACTTTGATTTTTGAAATTTTCGCCCCAGGGTCCGAAATTCAGCCCCCTGGGCGATTTTAGCAATTTTTTAACCTTGTGAAATTTCAACATTTTGGCCTCTGGGTCCGAAATTGGGCCCATAAGGCAATTTTGGGAACTTAAGCAAAATTTTGGACTTTAGACCAGTTTTCGCCATATTCTACAAATTTTGGATTTTGGAGTCTACAGAACTCTAAGGCATATGGGCAAGTTTCGCAACTTTAAAAACTTTGGCATTTTGGCCAAGAAATTCGCTCCTTCACCAGCAGGCGAAAATCATCCTTTACTCAAATCCCACTAACATCGCGGAGACAAACCTTATGCAATCTACTTCGTAGCTCTTGTGCGAAAAACGATGACTTTGGTCCTCGTGCGACCTTTAGACGCATTGCTCTTGCTTGGCGGGCTTCGCCAATTTCTATCGCCTGGATAGGCGATTTTCAAAATTTCGAACCAACTCTTGGCATTCGTGCCCGAGGGCTGGACTAGCCTGATGGATTCATCGGCTCATTTCTTTGACATCATCACTTAACGGACCAGTCGTGGACTCGCTCGAAAGGACGCGAGACACTCTGCACAAAACTCAACAGGGCGAGAACGAAAGGCTCAAAAACAAGAAGGGGGACCCTGTCGGCGACAGGGAGCGTGTGCAACGCACAACACTACGTAGGGATAGGGAGTTTGTGTAGGGAAAGATAGAGTAATTCAGTCACTAGATGGGTAAATCCCAAGATGGGTTCGGACATATATTTTTGAAGCCTTGAGGGAGAGTCCTGAGATGGGCATAAACATTTGTTCCTAAGAAACCTTGAGGAAGCCCGCTCGTAGACTGTTTCCAAGCACCCTAGCACAATAATTCGACCATCTTCCATAGGGTTAGGGAAGAAGTGAGAGCGAACCCTAAATTTAATTAGTTATTTATTGCATTATATATACTTCCAATCTCAATAACCTAATTTAAGACATAATGATGTTAAATGATGTAACTATTAGGAAATAGGTAGCATTCCAATAGGGGACATTACATAATGTATATCAATGCTGCCCCTCCAGTGCCGTTCCACCACCATCCCCGAACTTAGGCTCTTGGTCGCCTTGTCCTCAAACCTGTTACCCTGTCAGGAATCGCTGTGGAACTATGTTTATTAACCTCATTATTTGCTGTTCCCAAATTTTCAGCAGATATAGCATGGTCTGTGGCCTAACAATATTCTTTTCTAGGTTCCCGTATCATTTCAAGTGCCCTTTTCTTTGCATGGTTTAGCAGGAGCAATTCCTCTATTGGTGCCATTTGTTTCTCAATATCGGCTAGCTCCTTGGTCTATTGTTCTTGGCAAGCAAAGGAGTTGAAAAACATATTTATCCAAAAAAATGCATTTCTAATTAAATTTAAACAATTTTTTAAGTTGCTGAGTTTTTTGCCGAGTTTTCGCCGAGTTTTGTTTTTGGGCCTTGGTGAGTTTTTTCTTTTGGCGATTAATTCAACAATGCATGTACATATATATACACACACACACATGTACATATATATATGTACATACACATGTACATGTGTATATATATATATATATACATGTGTATGTACATATACATATATGTCCGTGTATGTATATATACATCTATATATATATACACACATGTACATATATATATATACACATATATACATGTACATGTATATATGTGTGTGTATGTATATACGGTCGTACCCATCCCCGTACCCAAGGAATTTTCTTTTTGTCATATCTGCGTACCTGAACCTGTATCCCATACCCGCACTGGCACTCGTATCGAATCAGCAACTTAGGAATTAGTTTCTAATACATTTTTTCATTATTCTAAAAATGAGTATTTGGTCAAACAGCTGGCATGGAACTTGATAATCATAAAATAAATATCTGAGATCTTGTTGTGACGTTTTCACACATCGCCCCATTGCAAATGGGGACCCATGTTTCTTTTGCTTGTTTTTCGTTCGTTTTCGCTTTCGTTTTTAGGATTTTGTTAGTCAGTTAGTTGTCTGGATTTAGGGTCAACCCTTAGGGTTTTAATTTCTGTCTTTTCAGGCCAAAATCCAGTCGTTTTGAGAGCTTTTGAGCTTCCTTTTCTAGGATGCAAATTTTGAATGAAATGAATTCGCTAGAATGGTCTATTTTCAATTGGAATTTTGAACGCAGAGTCTAAATTTGTCTAAGTGTTGATGAAGAAACATGAATTTTGTCCAATTGAGTAATTTTGACCAAATTTTGACTTTTTTGATATTTGATCCTGGGCATTGGAAATGATTTGTTTTCGCCTTGTAAAGTGTTAAAATGTGAAAAATCATGTTATTTTGGCCTGTAGGAGCAAAATCGCTCCTGTCCCTCAGTGAAGGACGGGAGCTCATTTTCAAATATCTCACTATTCCTGCAGAGTCAAGACGAATTTCTAATTGGAAGTGATGGAGAACGGCGAGATCTTTCCATTGAATATAAATTGAAGATTTTCATGAGCACCGAAACGCCTGTAGGAGGAAAATCGCTCCTGTCCCTCAGTGAAGGACCGGAGCTACAAATCAAATTTTGCCTTGTCCTTGCGAGATTTCGTTGACTTGATGATTTGAAGAGGTCCAAAGGAAGATGCTTTACCAAATGAATATAATTTGAAGTGCTAACACAAAGGAGAATGGTCCAGAATGCAAAGTTCGCTCCTGTCCCTCTCCAAGGGACCAGGGCGAAGTACCTTATAGCCCCCGTCCCTCTCCCAGGGACCAGAGCGATGTCCTTCATTGAGCAAAATCCAGGCAAAAATCAAGACAAGTTTACGTCCAAAGGCAAGGAAGAGCGTGAGATGAACTCATTGAATACAAATTGAAGATTTTTAAACGTCCACAAGGGTCCCAAAATGCCCAGTTCGCTCCTGTCCCTCAGGAAGGGACCAGAGCGATTTTTGTTATAATTAATTTTCTTGCCAAGTTGCAGACGATATCAAGGCATGGATGAATGGAGTAGAGCATGACGAATCCGTTGAATATAAATTTGGAACCTGACAAAATGAAATGAAGGCCACAAGAGATGGATCGCTCCTGTCCCTCTCCAAGGGACCAGGGCGATACAATGGTTATATTGCCTTTTACTTAAGTTTGAAATCGATCTAAGTCAAGACGAAGGGTGGCATGAACATCTTAAGGCATCTTCATCGAGCACAAGCACTTAAAGGTCATCACAATGAAGAAATTTGCACCCTAAGACCTAGTTCGCTCCTGTCCCTCAGGAAGGGACCAGAGCGATGTTGGATATATTGGCCACTTCATGCAAGATTTACGTAAGGTCAAAGTTTTGCGAGATTGTAGAAGGTCCATGGCATGATTAGAGGGTGATACAAAAGGATTTTGAACGTAAAATGATCATCAAATTAAACATAGAGACCATATTGCTCCTGTCCCTCTCCAAGGGACCAGGGCGATTTGCTTTGGATTCTTCGTTTTGTTTCGAGTTCATGCCAAGTCAAATACTCCACAAGATCATACAAGGTTCGAGACATCGTTTGAAGATCACATGCAAGAGTCTTGTACGTCCAAACATCGTCAAACATGCTAAAAAGCTCACATCGCTCCTGTCCTTTGGACAAGGACCAAGGCGATCCCATCAAAAGCACTCATAATCCTTCACAGTCAAGGCAAGGCGAGGATGAACAAGGTAAAGGGCGGCGTTTCGAAGACATCACAACGAAGATTGAAGTTTAAAGTTGCTAAGATTATGGAGAAAGACATGGATCGCTCCTGTCCCTCTCCAAGGGACAAGGGCGATGATCCCTCTAAATGTCCAAACACCACATGCAAACAAATGGAACGAGCATAGAAGGAATGAACAAAGACGTTATTCGCTCTACAAAGAAGGATCGAAGATCAAAAATGCGAGGTCTACGTGAAAACATGGAGATCGCTCCTGTCCTTTGGACAAGGACCAGGGCGATGAACATCCAAAGGCACTTAAGCACACATGCAAGACGATCTAATTCGAAGGACCCATCAAAATGATCGATATTGAACGTGGAAAGGAAGGAGATGAACGTTGAAAACATGACAAAATCATGGATCGCTCCTGTCCCTCTCCAAGGGACCAGGGCGATGAGGTACGTCCCTTTCATTTTCATAATTTTGGCGCCAAATAAACATTTCAAATTTTCCTTAAATGCTAAGTTCGATAAAATTGAAAATCCTATTTAAATTAGCATTTAATATGGCGTTGATCATTTATTAATTATTTTGCCTTTATTAAAAAATCGAAATTTATAAATTAAAACGAAAGGCATTTAATTAATCATTAATTAATTAATAAAAAATCGAATTGGAGCGCTCATATATGGAGGTCGGCCTTGCTATTTAATTAAAAATCATTTTAAAAAATTGTTTTATCTCCAAGTCGGCCTAAGGGCATGGAGAGGTGCAAGCGCTATATATGGAGGGTGAAAACTATTGTTTTCACATCATTATTTTTATCCCTCTACATGCGAATTAAGGAGAAGGAAGGAAGTGCGAATTCCATTCAAATCCAAGGTGGCGCTATTACATCAAAGGTGGTGCGATACTTCATTTGAGCGAATTTGAAGACCACACCAGAGGCGATATTTGAAGATCACGTTCAATCCAAAGGTGGCGAAGTTGATCTTTTGAGGAGATAACTTTGAAGATCATTTATACATCAATTTTGCCTAGGCGATCTTTTGTCTTTTTGCATTCTAGAGCTAGCTCTCTATTGAGGTATGGCGATTTGATTTTATTGCTTTATTTGTTGATCGTCATATTTTAAATTTTGAAGTTTTGAATTTTGAATCTCTTAGCTCAATCATCGTTGTTTTTTAGGAAATGATAACTCTAGAGACTTATCATGACGTTTCCTAAAAAATTCTCTCTCTAATCTATGTTATGTATTGCAAAATCATGGTACTAATTTTGAAATGTTGTGTAGGCATCAAATGGAGATCTCTTCAAGGAAAATCAAGCCGGATCAAGGACGGTCTTCGCCAGGACGGTCTTCGCCAGGACGGTCAAGCAGGGACAAGGGCGACCTCTTTCAATCCAGCGTTCCAAGGCGAGGTACATCATCTTCTTGCACATCAAGGACACAAGGAGTTAGAACAAGGGCTCGTTGAAGAAGTAAATAGTTCCAGATAATTTAATTAAAGCAAGCTTCTCAACAACATCAAGCTGAATATCTACCAAGTTACAAGTGTCAAATGAGGTGGCATCCTAGTCATCACGTCTCCAATCAGTGAGGTCCATCTCAGCATGTCCAGATTCAATGTACTTAACTCATGGAAGTTGGCACAAACTCCGATGTACCTACCCTGGCTATCCATTGGTCGATTTTTCTAGAAGGGACATGTGTCCAAGCAATACAATTTTGTCATTGGTCAAGCATTAAATGTTATGTAATGGTTGTAACAAACCCTAATTAGGGTTTTCATTGTAAAATCTTGGCCATTGATCTCGAATTGATCTAAGCCATCAAATTGTATTGTGGGCACTATATAAGCCCAGACATTTCATTTGTAAAAGGAGAATTAGAGAGAGTTGTAAATAGTTGAGAGCAGTTAGTAGATAGAGAGTAGTTAGAAATTGATAGAATAGCAATTAGAGTAGAATAGGAGGACAAGGCAAGAAATTGTTGCCATTGATTGTAAACAAACTCCATTTTCATTGAAGTAATGGTGAAGTGTGTCGTTTCTTGCAATTTGCATGGTTTCTTGTTGAGTCTTCAATCTTAGATGGTAGATGATTAGATGAATGGAGAAAATGTGATTGATTGATGGTGGAATTCGTATATCCATACTACTAGCAGTTTGTTGATTGCAGACTTGCCTTGTGTAGTCAACTGGAATCATTCAGCTTAAGCTCAATTTCAATTTGTTGCCTCTTCATTGATATGCATCAACTTGGATGGTATCTATGCCTGCGGTGATGATTTGAACATCATAAAGCTTCCCTTAGAAGATCGCACTAGCCTTGTGTAGATGTTCCATTGATGTCAAAACAAGACCTAGTTAGAGTTTTATCAAAAATCAAGTCATTGCTCCTACATTCTTAGTATTAGAATTAGATCCTCTCTTCGCCCTTATCCTTTTTCATTTTTTTTTCAAATCCAAGTCAGTAAGAGCCTGTGTCCAGCAAAGCAGATCGGAAGTTCAATCATCACATGTAAGTCCCCTTGTGATCCCAGCAAATCACATCATACCACTGGAGCTTGTCCACACGTAGAGACCCTACATCAAAGAACCTTGGAGTCTACCTAACTGATCCTTTACGCGAATCTTCAGCAGTTAGAGACTATTTTCTCAAGAGAGGATAAGATGCCTATTGGTATTTTATTCTGTGTATGATTGTGTACAAAATACACGTCAACAGTACTATAGCTGAATTATTGAATTGATAAACCACTATTTTATCTAAACCAAAATGCTGATTTATTAATTTTTCTACTAGCTGGTTTTTACATTTAAAATCACAAGTTTCACACAGCACAAACTACTAACATAAAATTAGATTCCCACACTACACTATTATTATTTTTATTTTCTGGAATATATAAATTGCACCAAATATTGAATAACACAAACTCCGAAAATCTCAACAAACCCAAAACTTTGAAAAACCACAAACCACAACCAAATATCCACTAAATTAGATACTCAATCTTTAACTTTTAACACAATCGTAATTCCTGCATGAAACCACACAACTAGCTAAGAGGGTTTTTGTCCCTGAAGCTAGATTTACCAAAAGGGTACTCATCCCTAGCTAAATAGGAGAACAAAGTTCATTTTCAAAGCAAACAATGAAAATTCAACTGTAACCCTTCTTTTGAAGACCTAACCTCCGTTTATAACTTTTTCAATGCTATTTAAAAAAAAAACCTTTTCTGCATTTTTGTTATTTCTTTTGAATTTTTTTATTTATTTTTAATAACATAATACAAAGTGTCCTTATG
Organism: Cryptomeria japonica; assembly: GCF_030272615.1. NCBI lineage: Eukaryota > Viridiplantae > Streptophyta > Pinopsida > Cupressales > Cupressaceae > Cryptomeria > Cryptomeria japonica. The sequence continues at coordinate 469,017,174 of NC_081407.1, forward strand.
ACCACTTTTCAGCACCTTGAGCTTAGTGACACTTTATTTGCACACTTAAAACACCTTTTTAAAATAATTAATGTAGGCTTTTAATTAAAATATCAATCAAAGGTACCCTTCTTGATGACTTAATTTAAATATTTAACTTATTTTCCCTTACCAACACCCAATAGCCTAGAGAATAAAAACTTAGGAAAATTGGCTAAGGCTCACCAATAGCTTATGGTTGAGAATGGGACATTACACTACTCTTGCAGCTCTTCCGAAAGAACCCAAATATCATCCATTTAGAGTTCGAGGAGTACTATTTGAATAGTGGATTATGGTGCTTATTGATAGTGGAGCAAGCCATTACTCGATTGATGAAGGTTTGCTGGTAAAAAGAGGACAAAAAGTTGAAAATTTTGAAGGATTTAATGTTATTGTTGCTGATGGATTTGCCATTCCATGCACCAAATTTTCTTGACAAGTCAATATAGCCTTTTTTCATGTTGTGGGTTTAGGAGAAATTGACATGGTCTTGAGTGTGCAATAGTTGAACTTGCTTGGTAAACTTTCACAAAATATTAATCCATGGAGTTGAAGTTTAAATTTGAGGGGAAAAAGCTGGTGCTTAGGGGAATTTCTAATAGAAAACTGCTAATGTTTACAACTAAAAGAATGGAGAAAACTTTCTACAAGGAGCAAGTTGTTTGGTTTTGCTTACAAATTAATCCACTAGTAAGAAAGGCACTCGTTATGTCAATATTCAGAATATTTTGGGTAAACATCATATGGTGTTCAATATTTTGCCTCTAGGACTACCACCCGATAGAGGATTCTAGCATATCATGGAGCTAGCACTAGACTCTAAGCTAGTCATGATCACTCCTTATTACCACCCAAGAATGTATAAAGAAATAAAAATGCTATCAAAGAGATTTTTGGAGTTGGGTCACATTAGTGCTAGTTCTATGAATGCTCTTGTTTTAAGAAAAATTGATTTGTGAGCATTTAGCCCAATTTTTGGGTTTTCTTGTAAGCTACTTGGTGAGTTGGGGAGAACTCCAAAGTTCTTGGAGTACTCAAGATGTATCTTGCAGAGATGTTGTTGGCAATGAACTCAGTTGGCCTTGGTGAGCCTAGTGGTTTTTTAGAATTAGTTTCCAACCTTTTGGGAGCTCTCCAAACTTCTTGGATAAGTAAACTATTTTTAGTGAGTCAGCTAGTTGCTTTAGTTCATCCTCCTATGACTCCAGTATCTATGTGGTATGATTAGAATTGCATAATTATGTCATTTGGATACTTTTCGCAACTTGGGTAAGCTATTGAGTTATTATTTAATTAGTTCACTTAAGTTGTCTAATGTTGGAAATATTAAAAGGACAACTTAGTTTAATAGCTCATTGAAAAGGTATTAGGATCTGTTTTAAGTTGGATGCCTAGGCTTGGGGAACTTTCCACATGAAGAATAATTTTAATTTTCTAAAAGGTCTTTCTGAGGAAAAAATAAATTATAATATTTTAAAATTAGTTATTTTCCTCCAGAAAAATTGTAAAAGGAGGTTGAGAGGTCATTTGAGTTAGACTTGTGAATGATATGGTTATGTTGCTGGAATGAACTTGAGTTCTTCCAAAGCTTCTTGAGGATGAAAACCCTCTTGGATTTGTTGGTTTCGGGGACAAAAACCCTTTAGCTAGCTGAGTGATTTCATATAGAGATCATCATTATTCTTCAATTTGAAGTTTCAGTTTTTGGTTGTAGTATGAAGATCTTTGTTGTGTTTTGAGTCTAGGTTTTTGTGTGATTGGTTTAGTTTCAAAGTTGCTGGAGTTGTGATAGAAGGCGGCTGGAAGAGTTTCTTGCTACAATTGGGACTGTACTTTTCTCATTCTAGGCTGTACTTCCTTGCTGATTTCTTCATGTGGTAATTGTTCTTAGTTTAGCTCTCTATATTTACTATTTGGAATTGGCTATCTACTAATTTGCAGGCTGTCCAATATTGAGGGAAATTTTGCTAAACAAGCTGGTCGTACCTTGCAGTAGCTGGCCATACCCCATCGTAGGGGAGGCATTGGAAATATTTGTTGAAGTGCCTAGCTTTGGGGCCATTGGCCTCTTTGTTTGGGGATGCCATGCCTAGGTGTGGAGGTTCTAAGTTTTATTTTGATGGAGAAACGACTATATGATGAGTTTGCTGTTATTTATGCTTGCTGCACCTGCCTAACCAGCAAATAAAATGTTCAATCACAGACTTGAATATGATTGACTTTTATGACAGCTTGATATATCTTTCCATTATTCATGTTTGGGCGAGTTTTGAAGTGATTTGAGAGTGCTTCAAGTGAAGTTGCAGCTTGGGTGTGTGTTTGATATGTGTTGGTGAGATTTTTGGGCATCTTCCTTGCTGCATAGACTTGTAGTAGTGTGTTTTTGATATATTTTCAGACCTGGACCAGCCTTCCTATTCATCCAATCAAGGTATCACATTGTCGTTTCATAGCTGGGTTGTTTGGTACATGTAATTTTGTTGGTTGAAAATTTTGTACACTTGGGGAAATATACAAAATTGTGGTTTCAACCACAGCACGTGAGTAAAACTCTCCTAATTAAGGGAAGGCTCCCCCTATCTAACTACAACTTTGAAAATAAAATAGGATGGGACAGCAATCTTTCTTCTTGTTTTAAGAAAGACAATATCCTTTTCTCTTCACAAAAAAGGATAGCAATCGAATATAAACAACAATAACCACTTTCAAATGAAATGAGAGAAAGGAAATGAAGTTTCCTGAAAGCGCAAAGACTTCCGTCACTTCCTTCGGGACTGGACGACAATATCAAGCTCAAAGACTTGATTATGTGAAGTCCTATCTATCCTTTTCTACACTAATGCTATAAAGAACAAGTTATGACAGCTCAAAGACTGAAAAACATTAATCTTTTCTTCTTTAGAACAATGAGAAGTAGTGTAAGCTCAAAGGCTCACAGCTATTTACCACAAAATCTATTCCTAAATTCTCCTAAGAACAAGTGAAAGCACAAAGACTTGTAGCTTCTCTCAACAAAATATTTATTTTAATCTATATTAAACTCAACTACTTGCAACACAAAGACTGCAAATCAGATGTGATTAAGCTCTTTAGGAACACTTGCAAGAAAGATAATATAGAACACTAACTCAAGAATGTAGCACAAAGACTCAAAGCTTGAGCAATTTCCTTCTATTCCTTTCAATTCTTGAATTTACACATGAAAGCTCAAAGACTTCTTTGTTGTAAATTTGGCAGAGTTTTTGCTTGCTTTCCAAAAGATAAAAATTACAATAGACCCCTCAAGTATTTATAGAAGAGGAGCCTTGAGAAAAAGGTGGGAGGATCCTAACTAACTTGAGAGATTCTCTCAACCACCAAGACTTATTCAATAACTAACTAAGACTTCAATAACTAACTAAGACTTATTCCAACTACAGTCCTAATTGGACACAACTTGTAGTTGCCTTACATGTAATTACAAAAGTGCAAGTAATGTGTAACTTGCTTTTTACAAAAAATACTTTTACATGTAACTTGTCAAAACAAAATTATAACTAAAGATTACCAAGGTGGAAAAATACAACTAAGTGTTGAAAAACACTTAAGTTGCATCACATGAAGACACGAATCCTTTAAATTTCTGGATGCTCGTTTGTAGTTCCTCAGGATTCGGTTCATGGGTGTTCTTGGCAACAACCATGGTCTTCACAATAGTGTCATGACACCGGAGGAATGCAGAGTTGTTTTTATCTAGGATAGATTGGATTTCATGCAAAAAGGCTTGGTGTTTCATCAATATCTGAATTGACGCGGCCGAGAATTGTTCACTCCTCCATTCATTATGAATCCTCATCTGTAAATCAGCAAGAACTTCTTCTTCTGGAATCAGCTCTCCATCCTGACTTACTATGTTGCAAGAGGCCCTTTCACAATGTGAGACAATATCTCAGAAAACTTCACCCCGGAATCTCTTTGCATCACCAATCTCCTCAATGAAAGATTTAAGAACAAGGGCTTTGTTTTCCAGGAGCTCTTCAAATTCCAAGCACATGACCCTGGAAGAGATGATGGCATGCTCCTGTAAAACACTCAGTTGTTGTTGGGGCATGGTACGCCAGATTGTCAAACTTTCTTCAACACTTTCCAGATTCTTTTTGAAAGCATTAGAGGTCTGATCCAGTTTCTCCTCAATGGTCTCTAACTTAGACATCATCTGAAAAATGTCTTTCATTACCTGTGCACATAGATCATGAAGCTGATCAACCCAAGAATCCAGTGCTTGTACTTTTTGAGCAACCCTTTCCACTCCACAAATTGATTCTTGGGAACCAGAAGAACCTATGGAGTTACTCCCTTCAGCAGCAGGTTTTGTGATTTTATGAACGACTACCATAAGTTGTCGGTTTTCCTCTTCTAGCTTGTCTTTCTTTGCTAGAAGTTCATCACACCTTTGTACCAGCGAAGCTATAGAAAACTGAGCGTCATGTTTAATTACCTCATGCGTTTGTTTGCCCAACTCTATCCTTGTAACCTTATAATCGGCAAGTGACATTTCCTCAAGTGGCTTATCTGCAATAGGTTCCACAATTTCAGCTACCTTCATCTTGTTGCTGTCAATAGTTACTCTGGAGATAGTCTTGGCCTTCTTAGAAACTTTGGATCTGGACTGTTTCAATTGCTGATAGTCAAAGGCATCAAGTGAGATTTCTTGCTTCTTCCTTTTCGGAGTAAAAGAACTAAGCCATGGAGGCAAAGTCATCAACTCCCCTTCAGTAGCAGCTGTAGGCAAAGGAGAAGCAGTTTCTGTTTGAATCACCGTGGTCATCCTGGGAAGAATATCTGTTTGGACAGCGACCACGGTTTGCTCAGTTACCAATGGGTATGAAGATTGCCTCATGAATGCTTCAAAACCAGAAGTGGAAGTATCAATTTCTGACAGCTGGATGCAAGTAGGAATATCCTCAGGAACTTCCAACACACTCTATTGTTGATGATCAGGAGCTAGCTCGTATGCTGAAATAGGAATAGCATTCTGAGGAGATTCATCCACAAGCAAATCAGGAGGAGAAAGAGGCATCTCAATGGAAACTGGAGGAATGATCTCATGAGGCGAGTCTGAAACTGGAGACTTAGGAGCATCATCAGATTGCTGCCCTTCTTCTGGATTATCCAGATCGATCACTTGAACATGAAATCGTGATTTTTCCTTCCCACGAACTGTTGTCTCTTAGGAGGAAGCACTACTGCCCGACTTACTCGCAACTTGATTCTTGTGCCCGAAGATGATGCACCTTCCTTGTTGTCAACCTGGATCTCAGACTTATGTCCAAGAGGCCCCGTAGAATCATCTTCTTTTCCAACCTTGATTTTTATAAGTCTAACAACATTATTTTTCAACCATGCGTTAGTGTTAGCCAAGATAGGCTAAAATCTCTCAAGGATGGATATGCACTCTTTGTGTGACCATTGGATCAAAGGAAGTGGAGCTTCCTCAACCCTCCGAGAAATGTATTCAGGATCAAGTATGTGCCCATCATCAATTGTCCCTTGTGGGATATCCACCAAGTTCAAATCAACAATTGCTCAACAGTGAGCCTGCAGTAATCCATCTTCAGAACTTCGGGTTCTGTGTAGAGATCTACCCAGATGTCTTCAATGCGATGCACATGTACAAAGGATTTCTTGATCTTCTCTTTCATACCCCTGTAATCAAAATCAGCTCTAGGTTTAAACCTTTTGAGCTTGATTTCATGTAGCTCAGTTTCCATGGCCTTAGCTTTTACAGATGTGACAAGGGAATACCGACCAATTTTCAATGGATTTGTGGTAGAGATCCCCATTCCAACCTTGTGTCTAGCAGACTGAAAAGTGTGGACAGCCATGATCTGTCTTCCCAACTCCATAAGAATGATCTTGTCAGTCGGGTATCTAGGAAGCATATATGGCTGACCACTATAGCATCCAATTCTCATATAGGTGAAGGTGGGAAACTGTAGAAACAAACATCCATATTCGCACACCCTTTCCCATGCCTCATCTGATACTCTTTTGTTCTTCAGAGTTTTGTCAAACTGACACATGAAATATCCGAAGAATGCATCTTGGACTCTTCTGAAATGCAGTCTGTTGGGTCTCAATGGCAACTGGTCATAATATTCCCAAACTAGTATAAGTGAGCGATCACCCTTGGTAGAAAGACTTGGAAAGTGTCTAAGTGATGTTGCCAAGTATACCAAATACGAGTTCATGAAGAAAGTCATGGTGGTAGGGAGTGCTGCAAGTTGTTCACACAAGACATCACTGATGACTTCTCCCCATGAAATGTGATGAGACTGCCTTATGAACATGATAAACTGATACATCCATGGCTCAAAGACATTAGAATACTCAAGGCCCATCATCCTGCTGAGAAGGGTTATGGTGTCTCCTATCTCCCATTTGAAATCGCAGCTGTACAACTTTGCCCATCTTGAAAAGGAGGCTTGTGGCTCTTGGATCTACCTGTTGATATGTCGCTTGCAATCTTTTTCCCTCTTCACGTAATACTCTAGTGCACTTTCTTTGGAGATTTCCATGTAAACAGGTGCAAGAGGTATTCTGAAGACCTTCTCGATCGTATCTACATCAAGACGGATTATAGCTTCGCCATCATCATTTTTTATGACTCTTGTCTCTTTGTCAAAATGATGCACGCAGGCGATAACAAACTCAGGTTCTAGGGAAGCAACCGGGAAAGAAGATGCATGATGGATATGGCTGTCCAACAACTGCTGCATGTTATTATCTAGTGGATCTTCCACCCTTTTGACAAATTCCGACATATCCACGTGTCCTATTTCCGTATCTCTGATACGATCCAAAGGGGAAGAAACTTGGAAAGGTGCTACCTCGTTCTGATATTTGTCATATTTGTACTTCATCTTTTTTGAAACTGGAGGTGCCGACAAATCTGACATTGATTGTGAACCTGGAATACTGTGATGAAGACTTAAAAGAGTTAAGGCAACATCATAGTTAGCTGCAAATATCATTCTTCCTTCTTCAAATGGGAATTCAAATGGGAAAAATTTCGATTCTTGAACTTCACGATTTTGTGAGAGGAAGAGGGGAAATATACTAAGTTACCGGTTCTTCCCCTTTTGGCCTGGGTTCGGGTTTTGGTTCTTGCCCAGTCTTGGTTCTCCCCGGGTTCTCCTTGGGTTCCTCTCGGGTCCTTCCCAGGTGGCTAGGTTCCCTGTGGGTCTTGCGACGCAGGACCCACAGGGAACCTAGCCACCTGGGAAGGGCTTGGGAGGAACCCAGGTTGAACCCAAGAGGACCCGGGTGAACCCAGGAGGACCCGCGTGAACCCAGGCCCGTGGTTTCCAAAAAACAAGGCCACGGGTCAAAAAAAAATAAAAAAAGACTTTTTAAAATAGTTTTTATATAAGAAAATTCTAATTCGCCCCTTTATGACTTTTTAAAAAAGACTTGAAACTTGAATATTATCTTTTTGGCAAATTATGAATATGATATTAGACTTTAGTTATTAGTTTACTGATTACATTTGCGATATATGAATATTTATTGGCATTGACAATTAATAATTATGGATTTATGATTTATGATTTATCATTTATGTATGGAAAGTCACATTGTATATTTATGATTGTATATATTTAACATATATATAATATATGGGTATATATATATAATTAAAATATATATATATATATATATATATACGGACGAACCCGTACCCGTACCCAAGTTTTTTTTTTTTTCTTTTTTTTTCCGAATCTGTACCCGTACCCGAACCCGAACCCGAACCGGTAACTTAGGAAATATATATAAATGGGAAAATCTTGACTTTGACCAATTTCGGATCTTGGGGAAATTTTTGCAAGTATACAAGTTGGAAAGAACATACATGCAATCGGGGTTTTAATACCCGAATGCAAGTACACTTATTAATTTGCAAATGGAGAAATGGATGGAAAATGAGAATTTGACTTGCAGAAAATGATGGAAATGAAAAGTACGGATATGGGAATCATGAATGGATAGAAATGGGAAAATCCGGGAATGTCATTTTCATGAAAATGGGAAGAACTTTTCAACATGTAATCCGGTTTTTAAAACCCGAATTTGAAAGGGAGGGGGTATTTCACACTTTTCAACTTGGAATTTTAACCAAAAAATGGTTAAATTCCTTAACTGTAAGGGAAGAACAAGAATTTCCAGCAAACTTGTAATCGGGATTAAAAATCCCGAATACAAGTAAAGAGGGAATATGGGAAGAACAATGCAATTCAAAAATTGCATACCAAGGGGAAGATCTCTCTCACAAAAACCGATTTTTTGGGGGAAGAACAACATATTTACAAAAATGCAACTAAGAAGGAAAACTAAGAAAACAAGAAAATAATAAAAATAAAACAAGAAAGAAAGGAAAACATACCTTGCTTCAAACTGAAAATGCTTCTCCAAAAATGCAAACAATCTTGGAATGAAGAAGACAAACTAATAAATAGAGAGATTCCAAAATGCCAAACCCTAGCCACGTTTTACAAAAACGCCTTATGTGGAAAAATGTTGCAGCAAATGCATGTGAAATGGCATGGAAAATGCTTGAATCCTCCTTAACCCTCAACACCTTATCACTCCTAGCCAAAACGATTCATATCTTTGAAGATTCGTGGCATTCCAAAGGGTAAAAAACATGGTGGCTGTTATAAAGCTAAAAACCAGCAAAAGCAACCTCCATGTGGCGTGAAAGGTGTCCAATCAAGCATGAAAATAGAGAGCAATTCAAAACGCCTTCCTCCAACAAATTCTCCACAAAATTTGCCTTGAAATGTTCAACAAAAACGATTTTCTTGCAGTTCGGGTTTTTTGGACCAAACAACAAGTTCGAATTTGCATAAGTATGTGAAAATCGGGTTTTTTAGAACATATGACAAGTTCTAATTTTCACTTTTTCCTCAACAAAGCCAAATTCGGGTTTTTTAAAACAAAATGCAAGTTTAAAATGTCAAAAATGCACTTTATGAGCAAAATCGGGTTTTTGGGACCAAAGTGCAAGTTTTAAATTGTCACTTTTTCACTTTACAACGCAAAATCGGGATTTTTGGAGAGAGATGCAAGTTTTATGCACTTGTAAAAGGGAAATAAAACCCCTACAACAAGTTATAACTTACTTGCACATATGCAATAGGGGTTTAAAATCTCTTTTACATGTAAAAACCATTAAAGTAGGGTTTTTTGGAGAGAACTACAAGTTTACTTGTAACTTAACCAAAAAATCCCTATTTTAACTAAAAAAACTACAAAACAATAAAAATAATAAAAACATCAAAGGGGAAATTTAAAACAAATTACAAGTATTAATCTTTTAATAAAAATGCACATGTAATAAGCTAAAACTTTCCCTACAAAGACCAAAACAATGGACATCATTAAAACTTGCAATTTGAAGAAAATTCTCCACTTGCAGTCAGGATTTTAAAACCCGAAATTAAAGGAAAGACATAGCAAACCCATCCTAACCCACCATCAACCCCGTGCTATCCCCTCATAACCCGATCCTACCTAGCCCACACCCCCTTACCCTTCCACTACCCCTTATACCTCCAACTCCACGTCACTCCCCAACATATTCTAACTCCCTTCATTACCCCTTATACCTCCCACATCCTTCATCTGCCTTACCCCGGTATGTCCTATCCTTCGCTACATCCCCCACATCCATATCCCTTATGTCTCCCTTTCCCCCAACATCCTCTACTTCCCTTCCTCACGTGGCACTTTTCCTTACCACATCTCTTCATCCGTCCTTGCCATGCATTGCTTGGGCCCACAAACTCTAAGGTGGAGATTTAAAAAGTTTTTCAAGGCATTTATAATGCCACCTCACATGCCTTCCAATTTCCTTGACTCCCTCCACTATCGACTTTATGCTTGGGCCCCACCAAAACTTTGGAATGGAGTGAAAGTTTTTGAAGGCATTTACAATGCCACATCATAGAGGCCAGCTCTTCCTTTGCCATTTCAAACACCGACATCAGCATCAGTCTTCACTTTCAATCCACCTCACCATGTCCTCTTCCTCTTATAATTATGGCACTGCCTAAGCCCCTTAAATCCACGATGAAACATAAGGCAAGATGTGGCACTGAGGGAACAAGGAAGCTGACCTTTGAACTAAAGATGTGTCACTTAACAAAACCGTTGGGGATTTAAATTCAAAATCAGATCATAAAAAGAGCATAAGTAAATGACAATACAAAGGTGGGAATTCATATTTGAATTGAGGTAATCAGATTCTAAGGAGAATTCAGGAGGTGCAAATCTAAGTGAATAATTTGGCAGACATGAATTATAATCTACATCAGATTTTGGAAGCAAATTTATGCAGTCCTAATGCAAATTCAAGCAGAGATTAATGCAATTTTGTGAAGAAGATCAAATTTAAGCCAAATCAGAGAAGAAGGGAAGCAATTCGTGAGGACAAACAAGTTGTTTGTATTCAAATCTGGGTGTTTTCCTCCCTAATTTTGTGCAGGTCCAGATCTGATATGTCATTTGTAGGTCTGAAAGTGTGATTGCCAGAGAATTCAAGATTGTTTCAGACTCCTAAAAGGGAAATGAAGGTTCATTTTTCATATAAAGCTTGGTGAAAAAAGTGAATACGATACAAATTAAAGCAGATTCAAAGCAAATTGAGATTAGAGAATTGGTGAACTGTAGCAGGTTAGGTCTGACTCCAGTAAAGAGGGAAATTTCAATCAGATTTCAAGATGAGGTTTAGAAGTTTGTAAACAAATTCTTATCAGGAGCAGACCTTGAAATCAGACCTGAAAGAGGAAAGTCCAAACAGAAACATAAGGATCAGATTCAAGAAGCCATAATCTCAATTCAGACGTGATTACGAAATGAAGGAGTTTCCACACAGCAAAGTGCATTTCCAGATTTGAATTATCATGTCCAGAACCCCTTGGTGTTATTTCCAGATGTTGAAGGGTTTCATGAAGTGAATCCCGTGAATCATCTCACATTTCCTTAACCTAGGGTTTTTGTTCACATTTTTGATCTAAGTGTTTTTCTTGGTCTTCAAGGTTTGGTATGAAGATGGAGGGCTAGGAAAGATGAGCATTCAAGGAAGCACGGAGGACCAGTCATGTGGAGAAGTCAAGAAGATCAAATTCAAGATAAGCACTCACATTTCAAGACAACATCAAGCTTGAGATAGCATTCAAGGATTACTTTACATGAAGGAGAATACTACAACATGAAGGAAGCAAATGAACCACTAAACACCGCCTTGTCTTGGTCCAATGAAGTGATCAATATTTGATCAATCAAACTTGCTTGAGCAAAGGAACACCTAAGAGCCGATTAGCTTGTGCAAATGAGGCATTGATACCCGCTCAAAGCAAAATCATCAAATACAAACAAGACCCAAATTGCCGTCTAGGTTGTGGAAGGTCAAACACCGCCCAAGGCGAGGTGGCCTAATACAAACCAAGGGTTTAAGATCCAATTCATTATGCAAATGAAGGGTCAAATACCGCCTACCTTGTGCAATGGGATGTCAAAATACCGAAATTCTTGAGCACATGAAGCTCAGAATGCCAACCTGATTATGCTCACAAGAGATAAAATTCAGTCATGATGGAAATTTTGTGCAAGGATCTTGAAGGTTGCTGGATGTTTGTGCATAAAACACTAAAATTTTGACCTGTTTGTGCACATCAAAGGTCAATTTGCCGCCAAGTTTGTACAAATGGATAACCAAATGCCCAGCTTATGCAAATGGAAAAAAAGGGGCCAACTTAGCAATAAGGGGTTTTTATTCAAACAAAGATAAAGACACAATTTCATCAAGTTTGATTATGCAAACAAAGCCCTAAAGGCCGATTTGCCTAGGAGCAACTAAGTGGTCAAATTTTGATCAATCCCACTTGCTTGTACAAATGGAGCACAAAGCACCGATTTGACTAGGAACAACAAATTGATCAAAAATCTGTTCAAGCACACTTGCTAGTGCAAATGAGACCATGAAGGCTGATTTGTCAATGCAATGAAGCCCATGCTACCGAATTCATCATGCAAATAGGAGTTAGGATACCGAATTCTTAATGGAAACCAAGGATAAAAGGCCGCTAAAGTCATTTTGTGCAAATGAAGGGGTCAACACTGATCGGATTGTGCAAATGAGGGGTTCAACACCGATTTGATTATGCTGATTTGTAAACTTGCGCAAACAAACCCTTAAATGCCACTCAAGTTGAGGATGTACAAATGGAAGCTAAAATGCCGACATGATGTTTGTGTAAATGGACAAGAAATTGCCGCCTAACATGTAGTTATGTGAATGGAAGACTTAAAGACGCCACACCAAGGATGACTTGTGCAATCACAAGGTGAAATACCACCATGGTGGAGCCACATTTGTGCAAACCAACCTCAAAGTATTGACTAGGTTGAACAAATGAAGCCCCAAATACCGATTAAGCCAATCCGCTTTATGCTAATGGAAGTGAAAATGCCGCCCTCCTTACTTTGTGCAAACCAACATCAGATTGGACCTAGCAAATTTAAAATCAGAACAATCAAAGATCAGTTCAGAATGGAAAGTGTGTGATCAGACATAAATTAGAGCACATCAGATGAAAGGAGTGGTAAAACTAGTAAATATTACATGTGAAAAGGATCGACATCAAGATATTCAAGAACTCTATATTGTAAAAGGATCAAGGAGACTCCAAGCAATGCAAAGTGGAGGGAGATAAAGTTAGAGATTACGGTCAAATATATCATGAACAAGGGACGATCAAGGTCATCGCATAGTCTACATCAAACGTGATCAAGGAAGCAGATAGGCAGATAGTTTCAGAAAAGTTAATCAAAGTTTGCTTAATCATAATGATGCTTCCCATCATCACCACATTGAGCAAGCATCATCACCACATTGAGCAAGTGAATAATGGTGGGTATCAAGAGATATTGCTCAAACACTTTGTGTTGATCTACCAAGTACAAGCAAATTGAGGTGGCATCCTTGTCATCATTCACCCAATTGAGGAGTTCCACATCAGCATGTTCGGGTTCAATGTATCTAACTCATTCAAAGGAGGCACAAACTTCGAGATACCTAACCTCATATTTTATTGGTTCATATTAAATATCGAACACATGACAAATTAAATGTAATTTTCTCATTGGTCAAAGGGAGTTGTTATAACAAACCCTAATTGGGGTTTTCATTATGTAATCTTGGCCATTTATTTGAGAATCAATTTGAGCCATTGAATTGTATTGAGAGCACTATAAAAGGCTCAAATCTCCCATTTGTAAAGGTTAACAATAGTAAACATAAGAATAGTAGAATAAGAAGAATAGAGTAGAAAATAGAATAGAAGCTAGATTAGGAGAAGGCCAAGATTGTTGCCAAGACTTTGTTGTAAAGAGCATAGATGAAAAACTCTACAGGTTTTTCAAAAACTCGCGAGTACTCACGGGTCAAAACCCTAGCTGAGTCACTCGCCATTAAACTCGGCTCCGAGTTTCTATAAAAACATTCAGCTTTTTTGAGGAAATACTCACGAAATCTCGCGGGTAAAACCCTATTTCTCGAGAAAAAATCGTCAGGAATTACAAATTTGATTCGCAACTTCTATGTTTTGGCCATGAGACAGGATGCGCCAAGGTTTTCATTTGGTTTTTGAGCGTGAATAAAAATGTAATATGATTATATGACTGAATAGCTAGTTAAAATGTAATATGATTATATGACTGTATTTTCAAATGTTCGATAAAGTTATCGAGTTATTGCCGAGTTTTTTCCCGAGTTTTTGCGAGTCCTGAGTTTTTAAAATTTTTTGGGCTTGCCGAGTCACTGCCTAGTCCAAGTTTTCAACAATGGTAAAGAACATATGATTTCATTGAAGCTATGGTGAATTTGATGTGTCATTTCAACGAGTTGCATGGTCTCTAATTCTCAATTCATTTTCATGTTGTTTAGATGAATGAAAGAACTTTGTGCATGATCAATGGTGAAAGTCATATATCCATACCACTAGCAATTAGCTGATTGTATGTTTGCCTTGTGTGGTCAACCGGAATCCTTAAATGAGCTTAACTTCAATTGCTACTTGCCTCTTTGATATGCATCGTCATAATGGTGTTTTTGTCATTGGTGGTGATTTGAACATCATTTTGCTCTCCTTAGAAGATCGCACTAAGCTTTGTGGAGTTGTTGCTTTGCATGTCAAGGCAAGACTTAGTTGAGTTTCACCAAACGTTGTCCATTGCTCTTGCATTCTTAGGATTAGATTAGACTCCTTAAACCCTATCCCTTTTGTCCTTTTTATTCTCCAAGCAAGTAGTTAGAATCTAAGTTCCAACAACATCCAAACGTTCAACATTCAAGTATTCAATGTAAGTCCCTTTGGATTACCAACAATCACATCAACCAATTGAGCTATCTACACGTCAAGACCTGACTATAGAAACCTTCGAGTCATCTTGGTTGATCATTCAATTTAGCATACAGGAAGATTTTGATCAAGAGAGGATAGAATACTTTTGGTATTTTATTCTGTGTTATAGGTGTCTAAAAAACACATCAACAGAATTGGCGCTAGAAGGAGGGCATGATCATCATGAATGCCTAAACAACTAAACTCCAGATTCTATCAATTCATATTTGTGGGAGTTATCTCAAGTCTTTTTACTCCTCTTTGTGCTCAATAGAATTAGTTGAGTAGATGCATGAATGCGAACTCTTGATCAGGTGAATCCAATAAAAGATTAGTGGAGAGTCATCCTCAAAGCTCAACAAAGTCATCATAGGAGGAAGGTGATCGCTGGACTATTAATTGGACTTGCAAAAGGAAGATAGCAGTTCATACAGCTGGAACCTATTGAGCTATCTACACGTCAAGACCTGAATATAGAAACCTTGGAGTCATCTTGGTTGATCATTCAATTTATCATCGAGGAAGATTTTTATCAAGAGGATAGAATACTTTTGGTATTTTATTCTGTGTTAGAGGTGTCTAAAAAACACATCCACAAGTTGGAATTGCACAAAATAGTAGGATTCATAATATTTTTCATGCATCTTACATCAAGAAGGCCCTTTGACAACATATCTCACTATCAGTAGATTGGCTGCCCTAGGATGATGAGAGATCTCGTATTAGAACTTGATGTTATTATTTATGCTATGGTGAAGAAGTTGAGGAATTGAAATATTATAGAGTATGTGGTTTGAAGGAGGAATTTGCTTGTTCAAGATGCTACTTGAGAAGGAGTAGAGATTTTGGAGCATCCAAATTTGTGTTGCTTAAGGGCAAGCAATTTTGGGAAGGGCAAACTTGTAATGCCCCTAATCCTAACTGAATATGAGAGTGTCTAAGTCATTTCTACTTTGGGCAAGATCTGAACTTTCTCATGTTGGCATCCCTTTCCTCAATTCCTAGCACCCCCACAATCTGCTTCTCTCCACAATCCTTTGGACTTCTATCTTCCCTTTTCACCTAGCACTTCGACTTCTTAACCCTTTCTTCTTTGCTCACACATTCTGTTTCAGACCTTTAGGATTGTCAATGATAGCCTACCTTTGTAGAAGTGTTAGTGGGGTATTTTGACTCTTGAACCCTCAGTCCCTCATCACGTATCCCTTGTCGACATGAGAATCACTAGACTCTTGCCATATTGCATCCTAGAATCTTGGAATCCCTTTTCCAAACTCTCAATGTTGGGTGTACAAAGTATATTCTGCTCATTTGGTTAGTAAGCATTTCCATGGACCCCCACCTTCAAGCATGCATTTTTATGGAACCCAGCCATTCAAATAGAGGAATTCACTAATCTTCAAGCTTGATAAGGGATTCCATTAATGGGCCCAAAATATGAATGTAAAATAGCAGAAAGTTGTAAGACAACTCTCACACATATGGGCCCATTCTAGGCGTTCAATTCCTATAAAATGCAGACAGTTTCATCAGTTTGGATCATCTTTTAATATCACGTCAACAAACCAAACTGTAGTTTGAGAACTTGTGTTCAACTATTGGATCTAAGCATGAAAACCTTTGGATTTGCAGATTGGAGCACAAAAAACTTGGATTTGGAGATTGGAGCATGAAAACCCTTTGGTTTTTGGAGGGCATCCTCATACGTAGGTTGCATCAGCATTTGGAACGTGGAAGTCTATAGCAGAATTTTAGTACTTTAGCAGCTTGGTCATTTTTAGAATATCTTTGTAATCATTGCAGTCTTGGTTATGAACAAATATTTGTAGCAAAAGATCTATATAAACATTTGAATGAAATGTGTGAATGAAACAAAGTTTTAATACTCGGACTTGCCATGGACTCAGCAGCCCAAAATTTGGACTCAGACTCGAACTCGCCATGGACTCGTGAAAGGACTCAGCAAAAAAAAAGACCGTAGTTTTACAAAAAAAACAAAAAGAAATTAATGCATTTAGATAACATAAGAGCCTTAAATGAAACATTACACATGTCATAACAGTCATATGATCTCCAAACACTTAATATTTGAAATTTCATCATTCATACTCTTAGTTTCAAACATTAAAATGTATAATAGCAACATAAGTTTATAAATGTTTACAAAATTACATATAATGATATGTCCAAATGTGAAAAACAACAATGAACAAAATAAAGAGAAGACTACATCTTCCTCTTCCTAACTCTAGTGAAAACCAAGGGAGAGATAGAACTAGAGGGTCTAGTTCTAGGAGTCCATTCTCTAGCTCGCCAAAATTAGGTTGAGGGTAGCACCACTTGCTAGGGTCCGAGGGTGAGAGAGAGAGGGGTAGAGAGATAGGTCTAGATCTTGGGGGAGAGGAGAGAGTGAGATAGAGAGTGGTAGAGAGAGGGGATAGAGGAAGAGTGATAGGGAGATAGATAGGTCTAAAATTCGGGGTAGATAAAGTGAGTGAGATAGAGAGAGCAAGAGGATGCTAATAGGAGCCTTTTGATTACTGAAATTTGACTAAGTCTGAAAATTTAAAAGATCTTCTCAAACCTAGAATTTGCATTATGACTCCTAGAGATCTGAAACCACTCTCAAACATCTTGCCAATGTATACATGAAATATAAATTTTAATATAGGAAAGGAAAAAGACATTGAAATTTTACTTAAATGTTATATTTCATGTATATATTTTGATGAAGAGAATGAGACTGACTTGAAAAGAAAAAAAATTACATAATTTTTTGACGTGTTTTCTCTCCTTCAAACCCTACAAACCTGTTTTCAGCAAGTAAGAATGCCAAATGAGTGAAAAATGAAAAAAAAAACACTTTAAAACATGGCTGGGCGACCCGAGTCTCTATAAAAAACTCGCGAGTCCATGTAAAAAACTCGTGAGTCTTTTGTTAAGACTTGCTAGGACTTGGCTCGCGAGTCCTTGGCGAGTCGACTCGGCCCGCCAATGGACTTGCAAGTCCGTGGTGAGTCTTAAAACTATGGAATGAAATACTCTCTTCTAGCTGGATTATATGTGCAGATCTACTTATTTTATGTGGACATTTAGATTGAATTATTTTGTATGAATGTTTCAGTTGATTTTCGTTGCATTATTCCAAATCTGAATAATTTATATGAATATTTTAGCTAGGGGTCATTCCATCAATCATAATTTGACAGTTCCCACTATAGGGATCTTGGTATTTGGGTAGTCATTGCCAACTAAATTTATCTTTGGAAAGCAAAGAGCACTATGTAATTGATGGTATACTTGCCTATGTTGTAACAAAATTTTGTGAGTGGCTCACCCATTGTGTTTCAGATTTCTAATAGTATGCCCAAGCTTGGTGGCACCTAGGTTTCCCTTGGTAGTCCCGTCAAAGTTTTCTTTAGAATAGCTTGTAGGAGGGGAGCCCACTTTAGAGTTTTTCTTATGGGGAGTGATATATTTGATAATGAAACAAAGGTGACAAATATAAAAGCATTATACTTGGTGTTAGAAGTGTATATCAAAGCTTTGATAAATTCTGTGTTTGATTGGTTCTAGGTAATTAATCTTAGAACAAGCTTATGCAAATATTGAATTATCTATATCTTTGAGTTCAACTTTGACTTGTATTTGAGGTATATACCACCGTGTGCATTGTTCTCTCTATTATCTAGATTCTATACAAAGTGTCTCTACTATATGTCCTAGACAATCTCCATGGTAGTACTCCTAGAATTGCTTGGAAGTGAAATCCTTGACATCATTAAACTTTGGGATCTTTGTCTACCTACCTTTTTTCTTTTCAACCAATGTTTTGAAATTGACAAATGTTCCAACACAATCGAACTTTTTCCTCAAAAACCATATCCACATTTTCCTTGAGAAACCAAACAAGAATGAGGCCTAAAGCTCCCTTTAGTAGGAAATGACTTATGTTTTTGCTAAATACTTGAACACCTGATGTAGGACCTTCCTAGATGTATGAGGATCATCTTGTGTCAATTGAATTATAGGTTTTCATTGTGTTTTTGTGTGGATCAATAGAGATTTATAGAAGTTGTTGCATTTCGCTACAAATGCTTACTAGGTCCTGCAGTTTGGAGAGTATGTTGTGCAAGTATGGGGTGATGTCATGTTCACGTTTTAGGAGATTTGGGTTGTTGAACGAGTGTAGTGTGGTCTCTAAGTTTTGATTGGGCCGATAAAAGTACATGGTTTCCTCTTGCGCCAACCTTTTAGGAGTTTGTGCCAATGAAGTCTTTATGGAGGTACATTAGGTCTAGGGGAAGCTATGAAGAGCACCACATGTGGATATTCACCACATTTGATTTAGAGGTTGTTCTCACTTGATCAACTACATGTTTCATGTGGTTGGAGCTTTGTACAACCTTGTAGTCAATGTAGATGCCAATCATCTTTGAAGCTTGAGATTGCTAAATATACGTTGTTCATGATTGTTTGAGGATGACTGAGGAGATGGAGAAGAGATCATCATCAATTGAGTTCATCGAGGAAGAAGTCATGCATTGAGTTGAAGATAAGTACAACAATGAGGAAGCAAGGTCAGAGGATTAGAGTGAGGTAGCAAGGAGTATGATGCAAAGTGCAATCATGTGAGCAAATAATGTGAGGATCTTGTGGTGTTATTTTGTACTTGATAGTAGCTCGCTTGACAAATATGGAAGTGGCTTTTTCGTGACTAGAGGTTTGTGTGTCAAAACCAATAGTGGCAATTATCTGTTTGTGTAATCTTGTTGTAATTAAGTGACTATAACTTGACATGTGTGGAGGTCCATTGTGGATTATTTACCATGTTTGAAGAGCATTGTAATGAGGATTCTCCCTTCCATTATCACTGCATTTGATTTGGAGGTTGTTTACACTTGGTCAACTACACATTTCATGTGGCCTAGATCTTTGGGCCACCTTGTAGCCAACGTGGATCGTCTTTGAAGCCTGAGATTGCTACATATACATTGTTATGATTGTTTGAGGATCATTGAGGGAGATGGAGAAGAGATCATCATCAATTGAGTCCATCAAGGAAGAAGTCATGGATTGAGTAGAGGATAAGTACATCAGTGAGGAAGTAGGGTTAGAGGATCAGAGTGGTATTGAGTATGATGTAGAGTGCAATCATTTAAGCAGATAGTGTGAGGATTTTGTGGTGTTATTTTGTACTTGATGGTAGCTTGTGTGGCAAGTATGGAAGTGGTGTTTCCATGACTAGAGGTTTGTGTGTGTAGAAGTCCATAGTGGTTTTCAATTATGCATTTTTGTAATCTTCTTGTAGTCAAGTGGTTGCACCTGGCATGTAAGATGGCTCATTCCAACAAAATGCAATGTGTTTTGAGGATAAAATAATATGTTTAGAAATCTTTTGGGAGGGTGGTTTTTCACTCATTGAGGGTTTTCTAAGGGTACATGTATTTTGTGTGAATTTCCTAGTGTGTTGGCTTTCTTTTTTGTGGGCTGCGTGGTTGGATAGTCTTTCATTAGATCCTCTAGCCGTGACTGCATCAACACCCCACACATATATCTCGCTTCTTATTACTGTTTGAAAGCATCATTTTTTATTTATTTAAAAATCTACATATAACTTCCAACAAGTAGTGACAATTTCCACTAATAATTTGTGAGAAGATCACTAGAAAAATTGAGTACTCTTTGGGTTTTTAGTTATTGCTAAGAACATCTTCCAAAAATGTAATGTTAATTACAATCTAAAACAGGTGGAGGCTTAAGGTTAGTTTAAAGTACTATCAACTATGATAAGTGAGGTCCATCTTAATCAGATAGCTATGGCCCACAATATGTGGGAGATCCATGTTAATTGACTAGCTATGGCCCATGATAATTGGAACATCTATGTTAATTGGATAACTATGGTGTACAATTAGTGGAAGACTCATGCTAGTTTTATATCTATATCCATAATATATTTTATAATCCACTCAAATTTACAATTATAGCCTACATTAGTAGATAAATTATAAGTTTTGAGTCAACTGAATCTATGGTGGGTGGTGTAGTGAGAAATTCTAATGAGTAAATTAATTGTCTGTTGTACCTTGCACACACTCCCCGTCTTCGACAGGGTCCCCCTCCCTTTCTTTTCGTTGTTTGCCTCGTCAAGGTCTTGAGTAGGAGTTTTGCAAGTAGGCGGAGTGGATAGCAATAGTGAGAAATCTGAGCTTAGAGAAGATGATTCAACCTGAAATTGAGCTAGCCTGGGTCATAAGTCCTAAAGATTTCGCACCTCGAAAAGAGGGATTTGACGAGCACCCTGGATGCATTGAAATGTTGATTGCAATTCCTTTTGCAAGGGAAAATGGAACAAAGAAGAACCTAAAGGCAAAAATGTAAATGTTGACACAAAAAGAAATTTTCAAAAATCCCGCAAAAATGCCAAAATGGCTGGAAAAAAAACCTTGCAAAAATGCCAAAATGGCCAAAATTTGCAAAAATCTCGTAAAAATGCCAAAATGGCCGAAATTTGCAAAAATCTCGCAAAAATGCCAAAATGGCCGAAATTTGCAAAAATATCTAAAAAATGCCAAAATGGCCGAAATTTGCAAAAATCTCGCAAAAATGCCAAAATGGCCGAAATTTGCAAAAATCTCTCAAAAATGCCAAAATGGCCGAAATTTGCAAAAATCTCTCAAAAATGCCAAAATAGCCGAAATTTGCAAAAATCTCGTAAAAATGGCCAAAATTTACAAAAATCTCGCAAAAATGCCAAAATGGCCGAAATTTGCAAACATCTCTCATTTTGCCTATTTCACCTGAAATTGAAAAGAGGGGCATTTTAATAAAAAGAAACATCTCTCATTTTGCCTATTTCACCCGAAATTGAAAAGGGAGGCATTTTAACAAAACAAAAGCATCTCTGAAATTGCTTAGAATTCCCAAAATTGGTAAAGGAAGACATTTGTTGCAATCCAAGTTTTAAGTTATCTCGCATTTGACCCATTTTGCCTCAAGCACGCGAATTTTGTTACAAGAGAGACATTTAAATTCAACATCTCTCAAAACACCTCAAACGCTTGAAAATTTAAAAGGAGGCTTTTTCAACATAACCAAAGATCTCTCATTTTAGGCGAATGGCCTGAAGTTTGAGTAAAGGCATTTTAAACTTAGAATGAAATCTCACAAAAGGTGTCTAATGCCCAAAATTCATTGTGAGAGAGGCCCGACGTCAGTGAAAATTGAATATTTGTTAAATTAATTTATTTAATTTTTCAAAATGATTAATGCGGGTCAAAATTGATTGTTTGCAGGACGTCGGAAAGAACCAGGAGAAAGCCTGAAACGCAAATCGAAGAAGGATCGCGATCAAAGCCAGGCATTGGAAGCTGGAGGGGAAAAAGATGCAGGAGCGCGAGTTCGAAACCAAGCATTGGGAAGCATGCTGCTGGACCCCAAGTTGAAGTCCACCACCAAGACCAAAGATCGAAGAACATTCAGAATGCAACAAGTCTATGCATTCCTGAGAAATACACAGTTGGATTTAATTCCAGGAATTCAATTTTGAGAATTGAAATTGTTTTAATGTAAAACTGCATGTGGGCCCCACTTAAGATATTTTGAAATAGAGGGGAAACAGGTCAGTTGTGGACAGTTATGTTCAACTACTAGATAGACCTAAATTAAAGCCAAATAGTGGTAGGAAGTTGAGATAGTGGTTGGATAGATAACTGAGAGTTTAATGGCCATGGGTTAAAACTGCCAATTTCTGGAAGGCAGGTTGCAACCCTTGGACGCAATCAATCCTGGCCACCGGTTCAGCATGTAAAATCTATAAAAGACAGAGGCCTTTCTTTTGTAAAGGGTTAGCATTTTGTAGTTAGATTTTAGAAGTTAGAATAGGCTAGAAGTTAGAAGGTTAAATTTTAGGAATAGCATAGAGATGTTGCAGAAATTGTTGTAATAGGCAGCTGAAATCAATATATAGACATTGATTTGGTGTTTATCATCTTGTTTTCATTCTGTTTGCATGGTTTCTTTCAGCTAGTTAATTTTAGAGTGTAGGGATTTTAATGGTGAAGTGTAGAGGGGTATTTGATGCATTTCTGGTTCATACCATTGGGGGTCTGCTGATTGTAGGTCACCGTGCATGGTTAGTCTGAACCCAAACTGTGCTTGGTTCAACTGCAGGTGTTCGTCTTAGGCTGCGCCAGAATTGGGTGCCTAAAACGAGTGTCTTCGGTCTGAAAATCCTTCATCCCTTGGAGCTTGCACCATTCTTGTCTAGTTGTTGGGGTGTCTCTGGCAAAACAAGAACTGGTTTATCAAAATCTGTCTACCCGCTGCATCAGCTATTATCATCCTTGTCCTTAGATCTCCTAAACCCTTCCTCTTTTCTTTTTATTTCCCAGTCCGAAAATCGTAGCACACTAGCTTTTTGCAAAACATAAGTCCCCTTGTGCTCCCAGCAAAACACATCAACCGTTGAGCTATCCTGCAGTCAAGACCTGACAATCGAAACCTTGAGGTCGTCCCCATTGATCAATTTAAACAGCATTAGGGATTTCCTTATCTCAAGAGAGGATAGGATAGTTAGCATTCTATTCTGCGTTGGCCGGATGGAGTCGTAGCAATGCAATTTTAGCCACGTCAACATTGTCGTGTGATGTGTGAGAGTTTAGAGTTATGACTTATGAGGATTGCTTATTTATTTTTGTTACATGGTTTACTCCCAATCACTGGATCCATCCTCCTAGGATTCTTTGACTTATATGCATTGTCTTGTGCATGGGACCCTTGGATGTCCCTATGGGAGGGAGTGATGGCACGAGTACCATAAATATTGATGTGCTTAAGAAGACTTTATTTTCTATATCTTGTGTCTTTTGTGTTGTAGGATTGACTGTGTATGTATGCATATTTCTCCACCTTGATGTTGTTGAATGCATGACGATCAGGCAAGGGACTATAGCTAAACCAAACAAATCATAGTCTTGGTGAAATGTATTGATTGAATGAATGAAATTATGAATTGTATTTGTGAAAATAATTTATAAAGCTTTTGATGCTATTTTCTTTTGGATGAAAGATATAGGGTAGTTGGAATCCTAAATTAGTGGTGCTTTGTTAATGCATGGTAGCTTATGCAAGATAAGATCTTCCTAACCTTCCTTGTTCTGTTATTTATCTACATGCTTCATGTCTGATTTATATTGCATATGATTATCGGATTGTACAAACATTGCTTATCATTATGCTATCGGGCTAACAACCCGATAGCATATTAATGTCAATTGTTAATTGGCATTAATATGCTATCGGGGTATTAACCCGATAGCATATTAAATGCTATAAGTTATCGGGTTAAATTCGCCGATACATACTTGCTATCGGGTGCATAAACATTGGCACCGATTCACATCTGTTATCGGGCTTAATTATATCGGGCATATTTGTTATCGGGTTTAATGAATACACCGCTTCATTTGGCATTAACATTGGTTAACAAATGCACTAGTTGGATTATATACATCGTGCACTTTGAATCATCGGTGTTTATATGAACCGATTCATTATATTGATCAGTCATTATATTATGATATTACAATATGCTATCGGGGGTTTTTGAACCGATAATCAGCATTGTGTTAATGGTGTAATTGTAAAGGCACCGATCAATGGGTGCATTGATCGGTCATGCCTAAAAGGCATGAACGGTCAATACACCAATTGACTGGTTGCCTAAATGATATATATGCCAATTGAATTCATTTGGAGAAGACATAGAAAATATTAAATGATCTCTCTCCTTCAGACCTGCAGATAAAAATCAGAATTATTAGACATTGACATAATTCCTCATATCCATATATAGCATTCATAGTTCATAACTTGTTCTTTAATTGAAATTGAAATAAGTTTACATGCTTGAAGTGATACGTGTCAAGGAATGTCTGTCAATAAGGCGTGGTCTGTTGATGGTGTCTGCTCATTCCACAAATCAATCATGTTTTGGCTGCTAACCTTGCAATACATTTTTAAAAATAGTCTAGATGTTGGCTTCATATCTTTTCTTTGGTTTCAGGTGTTAGTACTATGTTTTGAAGACCATAACTTCTAGATGGTATTTGGAAGTGGTGCTTGAAGTGATACGTGTCAAGGAATGTTTGTCAATAAGGCGTGGTCTGTTGATGGTGTCTGCTCATTCCACAAATCAATCATGTTTTGGCTGCTAACCTTGCAATACATGTGTAAAAATAGTCTAGATGTTGGCTTCATATCTTTTCTTTGGTTTCAGGTGTTAGTACTATGTTTTGAAGACCATAACTTCCAGATGGTATTTGGAAATTTTGAAGACTCAAGACTGAAGTGTTGATGACCCATATTTTGTTCTGATAATGCTTTTTACTATAACCATTCTTATAGAAGTTTGCATTGTGTTCATGGATATAAAATAGAAGTGGAAGCATACATCTGGATAGGGAGGAGGCAGGATTTGGGGACTCAAGGTACTGGCAAACATCAAAAGTTGAAAGTTACATATTAAAATACTAGGGGCGATGTTGGGGATGTTTTGGTATTTGTGTATATTGACATGTTTATGTTGACTCTATTGCAATAGACTTTGATGCCTGCCAACGGATAGGTGACGTGATTATCTAAAAGTCTGATGATTATAAGAGTTCTATCCGGGTTATCTTCTCACTTGTAATACATATTTAGTTGTATATTAAGGTGATATAGGTCAAGTTATATGTTTTCACATGTATATTCTAGTCTAATAAAACAAGAGTGTTAGCCGCATTATTGTATACGGGAATAAGACTAGTTAATTAAGTCGTAATTGAGTTTGTTAGTTGGCAGCCGAGGGGTGGTAGTTGCGGTGCGACGGTTGGCACTCGCACCCCCTCGGTATCTTTATATACTTCAGAATGTAACTTGCAACACACGAATTATGAATGGAATAACATATCTGATACTTGTCTGATATCTATGGCATTGTTTTGCATTACGTACTTTATGCTTTAAGTATTCACTCGAGAGGGCAAACATTTGGCGCTGTTGCAGACACAGGGAAACGGATTTTGCCATATGGGGTGCGTATTGCAGGTAACCTCGGTATGAGCACCAGTCAAAAAAGCAAGAAGCATCGTCCCAAACCCTTGGCGACAAAGGACAAAGATGAAATAACAGAGGGTTTGAATGGAATAGACTGTCGGAACTGGTGGGCAAAGACACCTCAGGATGATCTGATAAAGAAAAGCCTTCGCCAGGCACAGGTACACTGGGCCGTCCAGATGCTAGTTTTTTCGATAAAGGACTTTGAGGTGGTTTTGCGTGCCATGATTGGCAGCTATGACAGACATCGCCACCAGTCGGTATTTGATTATCAACACCAGAGGATAACAGTGTCATTCACGACAGGCGAGTTCACTAGGGTATTTGGCATACCGGGGGTGAAAGGGAAAAAAATAGACACTTCACAGAAAATATCCCCAGAAAATCGTGCCACACTGCTGCAGTTGATGTTGCGCGATAACCTTACCTAGGGAGAAAAAGATAGCCTCAAGAGTGCAGGCAAGAGTCGGGGGGTGAAGAAACAATTTTTCGCCAAGGGAGTATGGTGATGCCTGTTGTCGGTGGTGAAGAGTTGCCTCACAGGCGCCAGCCGCACGTCGGACATAGCCATTGCACAGATAGTGTTGATGAACGGGCTGCACAATGGAGTGGTATACGATTGGGCGTCACTATTGGCGGATAGGATGGACGAGTTCATGACGCTACAATACAAAAAGTTCTACATGCCGCATCACGCCATCGGATTATTCCTCGACGCAGATCACACTGGGCTCACAGCCATTGGAGCCGCAGGGGCGTGTTGCACCAGACCAGCAGCCCATATTCTATTGGTCACGCTTGGACGTCTTGGCACATGGCACGGAGGCATGTTTGGGCACAAAAAGAAAGAAGGCCGCCATGTCTGATACAGAGTCCGATACAAAAGAGTCCGAGGCTGAGGATGCAGAAAGTGGCAGGGAGGAATCCGTAGACACCTCCTAGGTAAGCGGAGGAAGCTTCCGACTGACAGGGAGAAGAGGCGAACAGTTGCCTGAAGAGGGGGAGGGGGTAGTGGAGTCGACAGGTATAGTAGGGTCTACTTCAGCATCACAAGTGCAAGTCCACTTTACAATAGCCCGCTTACCGGAGACTTGTCAGTTGGCGGTGCCACGGTCCTTCGGGACAGTGAGTGTAGTCACCACGGTACCAGTTCCTAGCTTCGGGCAGCCTCGAGTGACGATAGTGATGACATCACCACAGGTGGAGACCTTGGCGAGTGCAGAGACTTCCATGGCCCACGATGTGCCAGAGGCTTCCATGGTGCACGATGTGCCGGATGTGACAGGACAGGATGTGCCAGGGTTGCCCGGATATATGCAGGAGGCAATGACGGCAGCAGGCACTCTTCATGATGACCTCACTAACTGGTTGAGCCGTTACCAGACGGCACCCGTGGCACCGGGAGAGGCCACTCTATCCCCAGGGTGGACCATGTATTCCTTGGATGTCATTGATCTTGAGGAAGGGAGTTCCCCGAGCAACATGGCGGTTCAGAGGGTTGCCTCACCCCCTGTGGTGGTAGTAACCAGTCTGTACAGAGCAGAGGGGGTGCCTGTGGGAAGTCAGCACGGTGCAGAGTTGGAGCAGTTTATTACCGAGATGACTCTGGGAGCACAGCGGCTTGTGTCATCTGCCATGCTCCAGGCCGATGCGACCATGGTTGAGCGGATGGATGGGTTGTTGACCTTTGCCTGCACTGGATGCCGAGCTGAGTTTGAGAGGTGTTTTGAGTGTGCCGGGTGGCCGGCCATGGAGAGCCTGGCGATGCTGGAGGCTTGGCACCTCACTGAGGGGGTTGGCGAGACCCGGATGCAGTCATTGGTGAGAGAGGTAGAGCAGGCCTTCCGTGAAGGGTATTTGGAGCTTCGGAGGTCACAACAGACGGCAACCACAGTTGAGGCTTTGAGGGTGGCAGCAGTAACAGCTCGGCAGGAGCTGGCTACCAGGCTTCGAGAGCTAGAGGCTACCATGGCACAGAACCAGACAACAATGGACACTTTAGTAGTAGAGAAGTCTGCCTTGCTGATACAGTTGGAAGAGGAGAGGGCCTCGAGGGAGCTGTTGGAGACTCGGTTGGTTAGTGCCCTGGAAAGTGTGGACAAGAAGGATAAGGAGGTGCTCGAGGCAGCCTATATGGTAAAGACTGCTATGGAGCGGCAGATGGTCGCGGAACAGGATCTCAAGAGGAGGACAGAGTAGGTGTATGAGCTCCGTGGGCGCTTGGCGTCCACTGTTACACCACCACCGACGCCTTCTTCATCAAGGATGCCTTCTGCACTTCCTTAGTTTTTTTTCTTCTGGATTTTTGCGAGCTCCATGTATTCTCCATTTTGTTGTAAGTCGCCTGGAGACGACTTTTCTTTTTGGGGGGGGATGATGTTAGCCGCATTATTGTATACGGGAATAAGACTAGTTAATTAAGTCATAATTGAGTTTGTTAGTTGGCAGCCGAGGGGTGGTAGTTGCGGTGTGACGGTTGGCACTCGCACCCCCTCGGTATCTTTATATACTTCAGAATGTAACTTGCAACACACGAATTATGAATGGAATAACATATCTGATACTTGTCTGATATCTATGGCATTGTTCTGCATTACGTACTTTATGCTTTAAGTATTCACCCGAGAGGGCAAACAAAGAGATACTTTTCTATATCTGTACTCATTTGTGTTGGAGGCACATTTATACTCTATTTCATTTTTAATCACATGCACTCAATATTGGCATGACTTGGTTTGGAAAACAAGTAGGAAGTTTTCTGGTAAACAGTTTTCTATGCGAGTACTCCTCTGACATATTTTCTGCCACCTTTGTTCTGCAGCTGAAATCCTTAGGGTTCTCATATGATTGGCATCGTGAAATTTCAACAACTGAACCTGATTATTATAAGTGGACACAGTGGATCTTTCTTCAGTTACTGAAGATGGGACTTGCATATCAGGTCTCCAATATTAACTTTCAACATGACACATAATGCTTTGTTACATACATATTAACCTCACCAGATTCTTACTTCTGTTCTTATGATCAAAGCTTTTGCCTATAATTTAAAATTTTAAGGTACCAAGCTATTCTTATCCAGTATAATTACATCTTATGGTTTCTTAATAAATTTTAATTTTAGTGATGGGGTCATAATCAGGCTGAAGTCCCAGTTAACTGGTGTCCTGCTCTTGGCACTGTTTTGGCTAATGAGGAGGTGATTGATGGTGTTAGTGAGCGAGGTGGTCATCCTGTTGTTCGCAAGGTAAACAGCTCACTATTCTTACACACACGCACACACACACACATACACACACACACATATGTATACACATGTATATATGTATATGTATATGTATATATATATGTGTGTGTGTGTAGATACACACATACAGACATATATGTATAGTAGGAACTTGAGATTTTTGAATGCCGGTTCTATGTTTTTTCTGGTTTCATTTTTAATTATTTGAAAGGAAATTATTCTATGAAAATTTGATCTAATATCTCTGTAGTCTATCTATGATATAAACAGCCAATGCGTCAGTGGGTACTTAAAATTACTAAGTATGCTGATCGCCTTCTTGAAGATTTGGATGGACTTGATTGGCCAGAAAGCATCAAAGAAATGCAGCGTAACTGGATAGGAAGATCAGAAGGTGCTGAATTGTACTTCTTTGTTCTTGATAATGATGGACAAGAGGGGGACTCAAAGTTGTTTGTTTATACGACAAGACCAGATACTATTTTTGGGGTGACGTATGTCACAATTTTCTACCAGCCAAGTCTATATCAATATGTGAATCGTTCAAATTGGAAAATAGATAACTTAAATTATGTTCTATATTTATAATGCAGTTTGGCAGTTATTATCTTATTTGTGTGCTTGCAGGTATTTAGTTATTGCACCTGAACATCCTTTATTAGCATCCTTAACATCTGATTCTCAGAATGTTCATGTAAGTAGCTGCTAACCTCTGAATTAGTTTTGTTCAAAATGTTTAATGAGAGATCCTTTTGTCACATGTTACAATATCCTTCATAATCATCACCACATATGGCCTAGACACATTATTTTAGAGTGACACCTGCAGGTTGAAAACTATTGTGACTATGCATCTAGAAAAAGTGATCTGGAAAGGACTGAACTTCAGAAGGATAAATCTGGAGTGTTTACTGGTGCTTATGCACGAAATGTTGCAACTGGGAAGGCCATCCCAATCTGGGTGGCAGATTATGTCCTGGGCAGGTGTGCTTGAAAAATTCCCCTATCTTTATTTCATTGAATTAGTTTATTATAATATACCAAGGATACGCTTGAAAATATCTTATGTCATTATAAAAAGAGACTTCTTCTGTTTCATGGTTCCAAAAGTTTTAAGGTTTTGCTGAAACAAACTCATTACATTTTTATTTGCAAATGCTGTTTTCAAACAATGAGAATAACTGCCTATGTGCAGAGGTGTCTCTTGCTCTCAGATGAAGTGATAGAGAACTGAAATCTGTTCTATCATGCATACTTTTTATTATCAATCAGAAGGGTCTCTAAAAGTAGCTGACACTCAGGAAATTGGCCGAGTCTGTCCCATCTGTCTCAATATATATTTGACATGTTCAAACATACAAACTTAAAAGATATCCAAAGCTTTTAATAATTCTTATTCTACATATTTTTGTAAATATGTTGTGTTCACTGCCTGAGTTTTGCCTAGTGAGACTTCATTCTTACTCTTTTAGCTTGTAGGGTTGTTCAGAGTCAAAGTGATGCAAATTTGCCTTTTATCTTTCATATACACCTGTAATTATGGCCAAATGTATCATTAATGGATGGAAACTACAATAATAACAAAATGCAAGCTCCCACAGGAGACAAATTAGATTTATCATGACAAGTTTGAGGCCCTTTCTGGCAGTTATGGCACAGGAGCAATTATGGCAGTTCCTGCACATGATGCTAGAGACTATGACTTTGCAATAAAATATAATCTTCCAATCCAAAAAGTCGTGTTCCCCAAAGATGGCTTTGAATGTGCTGCAGAAAAAGTATATACAGGTGAAGGATTTTTGGTAAATTCATCCAGTGAGGGGTCTCAGCTTGACATGAATGGCTTATCAACTGCAGAGGCTTCTGCCAAAGCCATTGTGTGGCTTGAAAAGACTGGCTATGGGAAAAAGAAGGTGTGCTGCTCAGGAAGCTATTTTCTTTTTTGCATAGGCTTTTCTTGCTTGTATGCAATACATCATCCAGATATTAATAATGTTTTCTTTCAGGTAAATTATAAGCTTCGGGATTGGCTATTTGCTCGACAACGTTACTGGGGTGAGCCTTTCCCAGTTATTTTTCTACAGGACACAGGTGAAGTTGTTCCTATTCCTGAGAGTGAATTGCCTGTTACTCTCCCTGAAATAGAAGACTTTACTCCAACAGGCACAGGAGAACCTCCACTTGCCAAATCAACATATTGGGTAGGTATAGGAGTCCATGATGTCCTTATCTTGATCAAGTTTTATCATAATTGGAATAGTACTACAGTTTTTCATCAATGAGGAAACAAATTTCCTAGAGCATATGTGTAGGTTTAAGTTTTAATTGCAAAATAGTAAAAACAAAGATGTTACATAGTGAAAAAGTTTATTTGTCATATATACTGCTTGTTTCATCTGTATGTGAAAAAACAGACTGATAGAAATATGGACAGAAAAACTGAGTTGCTTATTGGCAGATTAGATATAACGATTTATGAATTTTTGAAGGTCAATGTACCATTTTTTATTGCTCAATAATGTGAATAGTATATGAAAATACTAGAAGTGTAGATAAAGAGTAATTCTTAATGGTGCTGCTTCTGATCATGACCAGAAAAACATACGAAAACAACAGAAAGTGGGACTATATATAGGAGACCCTGACCTAGGCCAAAACCAAGAGATAGGTCATCTTTATACATCCATGTCTATGTTGCCAGGTTATTTGAAAACAGCTGCCAAATAGCAAAAACATTGTTCAGGTACTGGTTTGTGGCTAGGGTGGTTTGGGTTCTGGACCCATAGGTTACCTACAGTGCTTGTGCCAAACCTGGGTGGACACACAAGCTGCTGGAATAAAACACCTATTTGAGCACTTATTAAACCAAAAAAACAATTTTGTACACTTAATTTTGCCCTTAAGTGCTCCAATTTCACCCTTGCCTAAAGTTACTCAAATTACATTCATTTCATTAATAGAATAAACTAAAATAAACTAGAACATTAAGTTGCCATTTTTGAATTCTTCAAGGTTTCTGGTTATTTCTTTGAAAATGATGGTTTGACAAATGCATTTAATCAATGTTTGTTGTGTGATACCGGAGTGAAAGGGTTGCACCTACAGGATTTATCAATTAAAGGTAAGTTTATCTTGTAATTTTTTCAAAATTTTCTAGTTTGTTTTCATGTTTTAAATAAATTAAAACAATGTCTAAAATTTTTGTAATGCCTTTTTTCCATCCATTCCAAAATCCTTGGAGACCAAGTTTTTGGAGAGTGCTAGATTTATTGAAAAGGTATTTTGACAATTGAAAACATTTCTTGGAGCCGAGATGAATACAATGGTACTTTTCATCTACATATCCATCATTTTGGGAGCACTCCACACAGTCTTGGAGAAGTTTGTTTGTTTTGGGAGAGTGCTGATTTTCATATAGATGGATATCTTATGCATTTAAGGTATTGGTGATGTGGTCAAAATTCATATTTTGGGCTATATTATTATTTTCCATAACTTTGGCGTTTGTGCAAAACATAATTAAATATTTAAATATTTAAGTTGTCATCAAGTAAAAAATTAGAAGACAACTTATATTTAATTATTTAGAAAGAGGATTATTATATGAAGAAATAAAAGTGACTTATTTTTTGGCTTAAAAATAAAGTTGAATTAAAAGGTCACTCAAGCTGTCATGCTCCCTACCGTAAGAAAACAAAGACAACAAAAATATAACATAGCAAGTTGCAGCATAAGGGAAGCAAGGAATAAAAAATAAGAGTCGACACTTCTCTTAGAGACATATTAATCATCGCCCTTGGGATCGGCACCTTCCTTGAAGAGATGTTAATTAACATCTTTAACAAACAGCATTAAGGAAGGGGCAGCAGGTGTAGTTGAAAAGGCAGCGGTTGCAATTGGGAGGGGCATCTCTTCAAACGTCTAAGGGATGTGACCCTTTTCTACTTGAGGAGGGTGTATTTAAGGTGAAGAAGCCTCATTTGTAGGGGGCATCGATTGACCGTGCATAAAGAAAGAAAGGAATTAAGGAATCTGAATTAGAACCGAGTAAGATAAGATAAGATAATATAATTTTATTAATGTCCAACAAAGACCACAAAGTAGGTCTATGGGACTGCCAAAAGCCAAAAAGGGGGACCAGCCCAAAGCAGGGACACCAAACAGTGCCCAAAAAAATTGACAACGAAACAAGGACCAATGAAAAAAGAGAAACAACCGCCAGTGGGGAAAGAGAGAGAGAGGAAATAGGGGAGGGGAGTCCCACACAGGACCCCCCAAGCCCTCTACCACTGCTACAAAGTCTACACCGTAGAGAAGAAACTCAAAATAGAAGGGTAACCCGTAGAGCCTATGAGAGGCCCTGAATGCTTCTGGCGCTTCCTAGAAGGGGAGGTGGAACACCTCTGCTGAAAGGAACATCGCTACTGAAGGGAAAACCTCTTGGAGATCACCGGCCAAATATGAATGGAACCAAGTTGGCACTTGGTCCCACGCGCAGGGTGAGTCTCGGTAAGTTGGCAGGGCTGAGTAGTGTCGTGCGACTAGTGCTGAGAAGAGAGGTCCCTGAGCCTGACGACCTCCTAAATATAAAGAGCAAGACACCTCTGGTCGGTGTATCTGAAAAAAGAGGAGAGGGACTGAGCTCCTCTGAAAAGGCAGTAGAATCTGCCTCTGATCTCATAGTATAAGGGGCAACGGAAAATGAAATGTTCCTCGGTCTCAGCCTCATCCATACTGCATAACCGACAAACCCTGCTATCCCTATCTAACTGATGATCGGTCTCAATGCGGAGACTGTGAGATCCCACACAGAAAGAACCCAAGGGTATCCGAAGAGAATGCGTCCACTGGTGGGATAAGTAAGAGGGACGCACAATGAGTCCACCCTTAAGCTCCAGAAAATGCTCGGCATAGAAGGCCATCTTAGGGCGAAGACCCCCGTGGGGGTTGACCCTGGTAGTATGGATAAACAACCTGTAAATATTAGTTTTGACACATCTATTAAGATCCTGTCTAGACAAGAGGAGATGGTGAGGAGAATCTAGAGAGTACTGGAAGGGAGGAAGACGATCAATCTCAATCCCAATAGAACCAAGAAGAGTTGAAGCCTCTGCGAACCAACCACAGGCCTGACTTGAGGACGTACAAGCATCAATGGACTCAGAAGAATAGTAGACGAGGTAAGGGAACATGAGGCGCCCCTCCCTAGAGTTAGCAAAGCCGTGCAAGCGATGTGAGAACCAAATGAGGCCGAAAATGGCCCCAAGTTTGAAGGGGTGAGCTCCGAACTCTACGAGAATGATATTATGAGGGATGGTTTGCTTGCATTTGATAATGCGCCAAAGAAGAACCTGAACCCGCTCAACAGAGGCCCAATCAGACTCTAAGAGGGACGGCTCCCAAACCACAACCTCATATAGAACAGTAGGTCTAATCAAAGTGTCCATAAGTGTCATCTTGGATGTGGTGTCGAAAGCACTCTCTCGAGAAGAGCCAAAGAACCATACCCCTTGTTGATCTGTAGCTAGAGGGTAGGTTTTAAGCTAAAATGGGGACAAGAGAACTTGATGCCCAAGTAAGGATGAAGAGATCTCAACCTCCACCCCTTTGAAGAAAATGTGTAGGTGAGAGGTCTTCAAGCAATTGAAGACCATGACCTTCATTCTCCCCAAATTGACCGTCAACTGTCTAAGGTTGCAAAAGGCCGCAAGGCAATCCAACTGTCTTTGCAAACCCTAAGGGGATGTAGCGAAAAGGACCACATCATCGGCAAAGAGAAAAATAGAGATCAAAGTCTGGTGGAGGTGGCAACTATCCAGTGAAAGGGAGTGCTCGGAGAGAAATCCCTCCAACTCATCAATGTGGATACCGAACAAAGTGGGGGAAAGGGCAGCCTTGCTTAACACCAATCGTACTCCTGATGAAGTCAAAGAACCCAAGGGGGGTCCTAAGATGACCCAGGACCGACTCATAAAGTTTCATACTAGTCGTCAGGAGGGTCTCTGTTGGCAGCATTATTGTACACGGGAATAACATTAGTTAATTATGTGTAATTGTTTTGGTTAGTTGGCAACCGAGGGGTGGAAGTCGCGGTGCGACGGTTGGCGCTCGCACCCCCTCGGTACCCTTTTATACTTCGGAATGTAACTTGTAACATACACTTATTGATGAATAGAAGATCCGATATACTTTGTCTGCTATTTACGACATTATTCTGCGTTATGTTCTTTATGTCTTAAGTTATTCACCCGAGAGGGCAAACATTTGGCGCCGCTGCCTAGACGAACTCGGGAACGGAAGACACGGATGGCGCACAGACATAATGGGCCTACCCATTGGTGAAGTAAACCTGGAGGCCGACGACGCTTGAACAGAACTGTACACAGGAGAAGACACGGCAACGCGAGAATTTTCAATTTTGCTCCAGGTAGCCATTCAGACATACGTTCGACGAGAAGCGGCGGAGGCAGAAATCCCACCAAGTGCCGTGTGGACAGCGCTGGAGGTTAGCCCGGCAGTAAACCGGTTGATGAACCACCTCCCCCGGTTGCTTGCACAGGCATCGTTGGCACAACAGGCCCGCCTGGAGGAGATTGCCCAGGAAGAGCGATGACAACAAATCCTGCAACGCTACGAAGAGAACAGCCGACGGGAAACAGAAAGAGATGGCGCCAGGCCAGGAGGGAATTGAACCGTGAACTTCTTATTTTCAAATAAAAGTGTCATTGACACGAGTTGTACTTGAGCAGATGAATTAATAAAGACATGTTTTGATTTAAGAATTGAGAGTTATGGAAATGTGCGACAATTAATGCCAAACCTATTGAATAAAGATAGAAATAGAAAACCGGAAACGAACGAGTGGGAGGCTGCACAGAGGGCTTTGATTCTAGAGCAGCAAGTAGAACGTAGACGGAGGCTGAGGCAACTTGCCGAAGGACGACCTGCCGAAGGGGGGCCCGAGGGGAACCAAGGAGGTGTCACGGAAGGTGCAGAGGCTGACGGAAATTTCTACGCGTCGCCAGATCATCGTAGGATGCGGAGCCACGAAGAATTTCTAGAAGGTTACGGCGAAATCTAGTCGAGGAGACTCGGGATCAGTTTAGGAACTTATCCCTTACGCCACGGAGTGAAGATCACCAACGGGAAGAAGGAGTAGGAGCGTGTCAGAGCGAAGGGGAGGGCAACAGTACGGGTGTAGGTGCCACACGCGATAGGCAAAACACCGTACCTCCAGGACACACCACCAACGCCACCGGGGGGTAGCAGCGCAGGGGCACAGACACAGACACAACCGCCCCCAGGAAGACGACCATGGATGGCGAGTAAACAAAAATTGCCAAAGTTCACAGGGGACGGCAAGGAAGACCCCTTACGGCACTGCCGTACATGTGAAACCATCTGGTCTGCCAACGGAGTAACAGACCAGGATGACTGGGTACAGCAGTTTCCAGCCACGTTACGTGGAGTCGCCATAGATTGGTACTCCGATGTAGATAAGCAAAAAGTGGCCACATGGGCTAACCTACAGAAGGAATTCACGGAGGAGTTTCGGTTGCTCCGTGATGACAACGAAATTGTAACAGAGATATACAGTACCAAGCAAGGTACTAAGGAGACAGTACGGGCATACATCAGGAGACTGAAGGAATTGTTGGGTAAAATGGAGAGCCAGCCGGCTGAGGGCTTAAAAAAATGATGGTTTGTGGAAGGATTGAAATCCTCCCTACGGAAAAAAATGAAGATTGTACCCCTGACGTCATATGACGATGCCTATAACAGGGCGATGGATCTAGAAAGCAAATACAAAACATCAAGGAAGACGAAAAGTAATAAATATTCATCTGACGATGATGAAGATTCTGACGGGGAGAGCAGTAGTGGTGGCGAATTGAGTAAAAAGGTACACGCGCTCCAGAAGGACATGGAACGAATGCTGAAAGAATTCAAAGCCATGAAAGGGAGTACAAGTAAGATGGAAGAAAATGAAGTGTGGTGTACAGACTGTAGGAGTGACGGACACACAAAGGGTACTTGCCCGAAGAAGGCATTCTGTGAGATTTGCCAAGTGATGGGACACTCCACCAAGGAGTGCCCATACAACATGAAAACCCGAAGCACGAACCAGGTGCTATTCACGGAGCAGGCCACAACATCCGCACCAGCGGGTACGGGCCAACAGACTAACACAACGGCATCATCTGGAGGATACCGGGATAATAGACGCGGCGGCGGAAGAAATAATAACAATAGCAACAACAGAAACCGGATCCAGTATGATGCCAAGGGCCGGCCAATGATTCAATGTAGGGCCTGCAATCAGTGGGGACATTTCGCCCGCGATTGCACGAAGGAAGCGAACCTTCAGCACCTCTGCTGATGGTGCGGGCCAGGCGACCATGAGGACGCAAATTGCCCGAAGCCTGGTGTAAACCTTCTAAACATAGAACCTACGAAGGCAGAAGTATTGGCAATCACAAGGGCACAGGCTAAAAAGATTGCCTACCCAAATCCCCACACGGAGACCGAGAGAGTGCGAGAGGCCAGAAATGAGATCACAAAGGAAATGGCCGCACAAGGACAGAATAGTCACCAGACAGCAAGTCCACCACGGACGAAGGGAGAAGAAGAAATCTTACGGCAAATATTGCAGGTAGAGGTACTCGTGAGAATTCAAGACCTCCTGGAGACTATGCCGCAGCTAAAAACGGCTATTTTAAACTCTGTACTCCCACAAGTAAAAACGAGGGAGGTCGTGAGCACCACAACAAACCCCGGGCTTAGGGAGGTCGTGAGCCCCGCGGTCGACCCCATGTTGTTGGTAGTCAACAGCGGACGCCACCTGGCGGTGGTAGAAATGGGTATACTAGGGACTACCTTAACAGACACTATTGTGGATGGAGGGTCAGGAGTAAATGTACTCCCAGAAGCGACATGGAAAAAATTGGGAAAGCCTACGTTGGGGCCCCCTACGTTCAACCTGCTAGGGGCAGACCAACACGGGATTAAACCCCTTGGTACCCTCATAGGCCAGCAGGTGATGGTTGGCACGCAGCCATTCGTGCTGGATTTTGTGGTAATCCCCCTGAAGCAGAAAGGATATGACGCCATCCTGGGGGGGGGGTGGCTCATTGCAGCAAAAGCGAACCATAACTGGAAGCGGAATACCCTTTCTTTGGAAAACGTCGGGAGGAAGTACGTAATCGATCTCCGTACGCAGATGGTGAGCGAGGAGTTAGCCTCTTCCTCCGACTCGGAATCTGAGGGACACTAGTTAGCGTAGGGTGGAAATAGATGCTGCATGGAGCCTAGTGATGAAGGGGTGTTAGAACTGGAGGCATGCTCAGGGGACGATGGGGACTCCTTGAATGGCCTCTTCCATTGGCAAATGGGAGATTATGAACTATTTACACCCTCGTGCAACGTATTGAGCATCGAAGAAGAACCAGATATATTTCCCCCAGAATATGGCGAGTATAAGGAAGGGGAGGCAACAGTGAATGAGACGCCGGCACACCAATTCCTGAAGGGGGAGCCTATTAAGTATCAGGAAGCCAAGTTAAAGGAAATGAATCTCGGGGAGACAAGTGACCCCAAGATCATCCTTGTCGGAGATGACTGGAATCCAGTGTTGAAGGCCGCAGCCTTCAAAATTTTCCTTGCATACAAGGATGTCTTTGCATGGACAAACAAGGACTTGAAGGGCGTGCCCCCAGAGCTATGTGTGCACCGAATAACGTTGGTACCAGGAGCCCAGCCAGTAAGGAAGCGGCCGTACCGAATGAACACAAATTATGCTGTACGGGTGAACGACGAAATTGAGCGGATGTTGGAAGCGGGCATAATCTTCAGAGTGCAGACAAGCGAATTGGTGTCCCCCATTGTGATTTCCCTCAAGAAAGAGGCCAATCAGATCCGGATCTGTGTAGACTTCTGGTGCCTAAACGGTGTCACCGTTAAAGACCCGTTTCCCATACCCTTCACAGATAGCATCTTGGAGGAAGTAGCTGGACATGAAATCTATTCCTTCATGGATGGGTTCTCTTGTTACAACTAGATATCCATCGCGGAGGAAGATAAGCTGAAAACAACCTTCGTGGTGGAGGACGGTGTGTACGCATACAACCGAATGCCCTTCGGTCTATGTAATGTGCCTGCCACCTTTCAGCGCATCATCTTGCACATCTTCGACAAGATGTCGGTGGGGAACTTCAAAGCATTCATGGATGATTGGTCTATTTACAGCGAATAGGACATCCACTTAAAAACTCTCAGAGAGTGCCTAGAGAGGTGTCGGAGGGCACGATTGGCCCTCAACCCGAAGAAATGTAGATTCATGGTACCACAGGGAAGATTGCTGGGACACATTGTGTGTAAAGAAGGATTGAAAACGGACCCGGACAAGATTCGGGTAATAGTAGAAATGGAACCTCCTACGGACATCACGGGGGTAAAGTCCTTCCTTGGTCATGTGGGGTACTACAGGAGGTTCTGTTGTCCTCAATTTTTGATTTCAAAAATTGGACTATCACAAGGAAATTTTTATTAAAAAATGAAAAAATTTACTCTATGGCACGCTTCCCGAGGTAGAAATTCGTCCCATCCTTGGACTGGATCGATTGTTGATCCATCTCCAAGCTACGTTTCGAATTTCGTCGCGTTTCGAGTCCGTTTGCTATGTTTTTGCTTCAATGTAGGGGAATTTTTCGATAATTACCAGTAACTGGTAATTTGTTTTTCAAAACCCCCTTGAAGCTTTTGGTCTTGTAGGGGAATTTTTCTCCAATTGCAAGTTTTTGGAAACTGGTAAAAAGGGTTTTAAAACCCCCTTTACTAGTAGAATGACTTAAAGTGTTTTGTAAAACTTGTAAATGGGTTTTTAAAACCCCTTTACATGTTTTTATGACTTAAAGTTATTTTTTATTTTTAAATAGAACTTGTAAATGGGATTTTAAATTCCCTTTACATGTTTTAAGTAAAATCACTTGTAAAGGGAATTCTATTTCCCTATTACAAGTAATTTTACTTGTATTTCCTTTTCTAAAACCCGAAATTTGCCTTAGAGGCAAAAATATGAACATTTTTAAAACTTGTATTTCCATTTCTAAAACCCGAAATTTCTCCCATGCCTTTGCAAATTGATTTGGGTTCGAATTTTTTGGAAGAAAGATAGGGATTCCTTCCAAAGGCGGATTTGCTGCAACTTTGAAGAATTCAAACCCTTGTTCTACGCATCTATCAAACTGATTTTCGCCATTTGTCTTCTTCAACGTTTTTTTTTCTGAATCATGCATTTGTGCCATTTGCCACGGTTTGGAGGTTCGAATCTGCTCTTACCTAAGGCGTTTTTGATTTAATCATTAATGCGTTGGATTTCAAGCTGCATTCAAACCATTTTGTGCGCATTTTGGGGAATCGATTTGCAAAAACGCCCTAAAAACCAGTCACGTTTTTTGCAAGTTTCGCACCTTTTTCGTTCAAGGTATGCTTTCAATTCTAAATCATTTTTGCTTTCTCTTGTATGTAATGATGAATCGAATCATTTTTGAATTACTTCCTTGGCATTTTTCATGGCGTTTTTATAGTGAATCGGTTTTTCTTTGGTCACCATGCGTGGCTAAGTTTCTTCCTTTGTTTAATTTCTATTTAAAGGGTTTCATCTTCTATGTTTGGTTGACTCCACAAGCTTGGATCTCTCCTCATCTTTGCAAGGTAATTTTTATTTTTATATTTCTCTTTTGTTTCTTTCCTTGCAATTTCCTTGTTTAAGTTTTGGTTTTTGTTCATGTTCGTATTGGGTTTATGAGAGGAAATTCCCCATTTTACAAAGGAATTTGTAAAGAAAAAGTTGTTCTTCCCCATTGAAAATTCTCCTTCTTTACTTGCATTCGGGTTTTAAAACCCGATTGCAAGTAAAAGGAAAATATGTGTTCTTCCCTCTTTGGACAAAGACTTAACCTTCTTTAGTCCAAAAATCAAGTTTCAAAACAAGAAAGATGTGTTCTTCCAAATATGTTCTTCCCAATTTGCAAAGAAATTTGCAAGTGTGAAAAGTTCTACCTCAAGATGTGTTCTTTCCTTTTTGGACAAAGACTTAACCTTCTTAGTCCAAAAATCAAGTTTCAATGACGGAAAAATCAAGTTCTTCCCAATTTCGGGTTTTGAAATCCGGATTGCAAGTCGAAAGTCCTTCCCATTTTGGCACGACAAAGTTCCAAGTGATCTTCCCGAAATTCATTTTTACTTATCCGCTTCCAATTCCCTCATCCGTACTTATCATCTTCGTCATTTCTCGCATGCCTAAATACCTTTTTCCGTCCATTCCTTCGATTTTCAGTTTGAAAATAAGTTTGCATTTGGATTTAAAAACCCATTGCAAATGCGTTCTTCCCAATTTTCAAACTGAAAATTCATTCTCCTTCCATTTAATCATGCTTCGTGTTTCGCAAGTATAATTGCATTCGGAATTTAAAATCCAATTGCACGTTTGTACTTCCCTCTTGTGTACTTGCGAAACATTTTTCAAAACCCGAAATAAGTCAAAAGCTTATTTTTCCACCCCTTATATCTCCTCTCACAAAGCCAAAATACGAAAGTTGAACTTTCTCATTTGGAGGAGTGAAAATGTCTAAAGATACTGACTTTGATGTTGCCTTGATACTCATGGATTTACATTGCAGCATTCCCAGTTGTGCCCAGATGACAGATGTATCATCATCTCCCACTCCAAAAAAGATGAAATACAGGTATGATAAATACCAGAATGAAGTTCCGCAGTCACAGATCTCCTCCTCCCTTGATCATATCAAGGATACTGAGATAGGGCATGTTGACATGTCCGAATTCATACAAAGGATTGAAGATCCGAAGGAGGGGGATATGCAACGGTTGCTGGACAGCCATATCCATCATGCCGCATCCTTTCCAGTTGCTGCCCTAGAACCAGAATTTATTCTAGCATGTGCTCATCATTTTGACAAAGAGTCACGAGTCATTAGAAATGATGATGGGGAAGTGATCATTCGCCTGGATGCAGAAGCTATAGAGAGGGTTTTTAAAATACCTTCCGAAACCATTTATATAGAGATCTCCAAGCAAAGTGCAGCTGAATACTTTGCCAAAAAGGAGAAAGACTGTAAGCGTCATATCAACAAATGGATTCATGAACCTCGCACTGCGCTTACCAGATGGGCAAAGTTATATCGATCTGATTTCAAGAATGAGATCGGTGATACTATTACTCTTCTTAGCCGTATGATGGGATTGGAACATTCCAATGTTTTTGAACCTTGGATGTACCAATTTATTATGTTAGTAAGGCAGTCTCAGCACATCTGTTGGGGTGAAATCATCAGTGATGCTTTGTGTGAGCAACTTGCAGTCGTCCCTACTACCTTCACCTTCTACATGAATTCATATCTCGTGTATATTGCTGCGTCACTTAGACATTTCCCAGGTCTTTCCACCAAGGGTGACCGCATGCTTGTACCAGTTTGGGAATACTTTGATCAGTTGCCTCTAAGATCAAGTAGGTCTCATTTCAGAAGGGTTCAGGACGCTTTCTTTGGTCATTATTTGTGTCAATTTGACAAGAACCTGAAGGACAAAAGAGTCTCAGATGAAGCATGGGAAAAGGTGAAAGAATATGGTTGTTTGTTTCTCCAATTTCCAACTTTTACCTACATGAGAGTTGGATGTTATGGCGGGCAGCCTTACATGCTCCCACGGTACCCAACAGATAAGATTATCCTCATGGAATTGGGAAGGCAGATCATGGCTGTACATACACACCAGTCAGTTAAGCACAAGGTTGGCATGGGTATTTCTTCCAACAACCCATTGAAGATTGGGCAATATTCTCTAATGACTTCAATCAAGGCCAGGGCTATGGAAACTGAGTTGCAGGAAATCAGACTCAAAAGATTCAAACCTAGAGCTGATTTCGATTACCGAGGCATGAAAGAGAAGATCAAGAAGACCTTCATCCATGTACACCGGATAGAAGATATTTGGGCTGATCTTCGTACCGAAAAGGAGATTCGCAAGATGGATTACTGCCGACTCACTGCAGAACAGATTGTGGATCTAAACCT
Organism: Cryptomeria japonica; assembly: GCF_030272615.1. NCBI lineage: Eukaryota > Viridiplantae > Streptophyta > Pinopsida > Cupressales > Cupressaceae > Cryptomeria > Cryptomeria japonica. The sequence goes on from NC_081407.1 coordinate 469,060,082, forward strand.
CGCAAACATGCCACAAGGTATGATTGATGATGGTAACGTTCTTGATCCTGAGTTTGTCAATCAGAATGTTGATGAGGCCCCGCTTCCTTCTATCCACTGGTCCCACAAGGAAAGCACTTCTATCTTGGATAGATTTCAGTCAGTTCTTGCCAATACCAATATCTGGCTTAAGAATAATGGTGTCAAGCTCATTAAGATTAAGGTGGGGAAAGAAGATGATTCTACAGGTCCTCTTGGGCGGAAGTCTGAAATTCAACTAGACAACAAAGAAGGTGCATCCTCTTCTAGTACGAGGATTAAATTGCGGGTCAGCCGTGCGATGGTGCTTCCTCCTCAGGAAATAACAGTTCAAGGCAAGGAGAAGCCACAGTTGAAAATTCATGTGATTGATCCTGAAGCTTCAGAAGAGGAAACTCAATCTGATAATGCTCCTCAGTCACTTTCTACAGAGTCTCCACATAATTCTCTTTCTTCATTTCCTATTGAGGTACCCATGTTTCCTCCTGTGATAGATGTGAGCTCTCAATCTGCCCCTTCAGTTTCGGAATCTCCACAGAAAGTCCTCCCGCTTTCAGCAGCAGAACCATCTCAAGGCCATCCTCAGGAAAGTTTATTGAATATCTTTTCGGAAGATCCTTCATATGTACCTGTGTCTGATATTGATACTTCTATGACCTGTTTTGATGAGTTCATAACATCTTCATCATATCCTGTCGTCACTCAGCAAACTATGGTGGCTATCCAGACGGACACTTCTCCCAAGGTCACCACTGTTATTCAAACAGAAACTGCTTCTCCCTCCATCCCACAATCAGAGTTAATGGCTTTACCTCCATGGCTCAGTTCCTTCACTGCAAAGAGGAAGAAGCAAGTGATCTCACCTGATCCCTTCGACTATCAACATTTGAAACAATCAAAACCTAAAGCTGTGAAGAAGGCAAAAATAGTTTCAAGGGTGATCGTTGATGAGAACCGGATGAGAGTGGCAGAGATTGCTGAACCAATATCAGATAAACCAGTTGAAGAAATGCAAGCAGCTGATTATCGGATCACCAAAGTTCAACTGGGTAAACAGACTCATGAGGTTGTCAAGCACGATGCTCAATAGACAGTGGCTACATTGGTGCAACGATATGATGAGGTGTTGACCAAGAAAGATCAGCTAGAAGTAGAGAATCAAAGACTCATGGCAGCTATCCAAAGTATTACTCAACCTTCAAGTGGAGAAGGCCAAGTACCTATTTCTTCCAGGGTCAGTGAACCAATCCAAGGTATCGAGAGAGCCGCCCAAAAGGTTCAAGCCTTAGACACCTGGGTTGATCAACTGCATGACTTATGCTCACAAGTCATAAGACAGGTATTTGAAATGATGGTTAAATTGGAGATCATTGAAGATAAGTTGAATCAAATCTTGACTGCTTTCAAGCTAAATTTGGAGAAGGTTGAGGGAAATTTAGTTTCTTGGCGAAAGATGCCTCAATATCAGTTGAGCGTTCTTCAAGTGCATGATGTGATTCCTTCCAGAGTCATGTACATTGAATATGAGGAACTCCTGGAGAACAAATCTCTTGTTCTCAAATCACTCATTGAAGAAATTGATGAAACCTTAAAGTTGCGTGAAGCAGTCTTTCAAGATGTAACCTCCCATTGCAAAAAGGCATCCTGCGACATTTTCAATCAGAATGATGAGCTGCTGCCCGAGGAAGAAGTTCTTGCAGACCTGCAACTCAAGATTCATGATGAATGGAGAAGTGATCAATTCTCAGTCGCTTCCATTCAAATATTGATCAAGTATCAAACTAAGTTGCAGGAAATCCAGTCAGCATTGGAAAAAGGGAATTCCACGCTATGCCAATGCCATGATGTCATCGTAAAAACTAGGGTGGTGGCTATGAACACTCATGAACCAGATCCTGATGAATTGCAGAAAGTTATTCAGAAGTTCGATTTATTCGTATCTTCAAGAGTTGCAACTTAAGTGTTTTTAACACTTGTAAATTTTTAAATAATTGTAATTTCAGAATTGTAGTTTCCCTTTCGGCAAGTTGTCATCACTTGCATTTTTGTAATTACTTGTAAGGCAACTACAAGTTGTGTCCAATTAGGACTGTAGTTGGAATAAGTCTTAGTTAGTTAATGAAGTCATAATTAGCTGTTGAATGAGTCTTGGTGGTTGAGAGAATCTCTCAAGTTAGTTAGTATCCTCCCACCTTTTTCTCAAGGCTTCTCTTCTATAAATACTGGAGGAGTCTATTGTAATTTTTATCTTTTGGAAAAGCAAGCAAAAACTCTGCCAAATTTACAGCAAGAAGTCTTTGAACTTATGTATGTGAATTGAAGGTTTTGAAGAATAAGAAAGAAGGATTACTCAAGTTTTGAGTCTTTGAGCTACATGTTTGAGTTTGAATCTTTTATTTCTTCTATGCCAAGTGTTTCTAAAGGAGCTTAGTCCAATCTGATTTGAAGTCTTTGAGCTGCAAGTAGAGAAGATTAATTAAAATAGGAAAATCTCTAGAAGGAGCAGCAAGTCTTTGAGCTTGCGTCTATTCTTGAGGAAAAGTTACTGTTTGATAAGAAATATCAGCAAGTCTTTGAGCTTGCATTAGTTCTTGTCTTTGTGTTAAAAGAATAAGTTATTCCAGTCTTTGAGCTGTTGTTGTTTATTCATTGTAAAATTTAGTATAGAAAAGGGTAGATAGGACTTCCAATAGTCAAGTCTTTGAGCTTGATATTGCTGTCCCGTCCCGAAGGAAGTGATGGAAGTCTTTGCGCTTTCAGGAAACTTCATTTCCTTTCTCTTATTTCACTTTAAAGTGGTTACTATTGTTATTCAATCGCTATCCTTTTCTGTGAAGAGAAAAGGATATTGTCTTTCTTGAAAAAAGGGGAAAGATTGCTGTCCCATCCCATTTTACTTTCCAAGTTGTAGTTAGATAGGGGGAGCCTTCCCTTAATTAGGAGAGTTTTTACTCGTGTGCTGTGGTTGAAACCACAATTTTGTATATTTCCCCAAGTGTACAAAATTTTCAACCAACAGGTTCATCAAGAACTTCGCTGAGGTGTCCCACCCGTTGGATAAGTTGACAAGGAAAGGGGAACCATACATTTGGGCAGAGCCACAGAGCAAGGCCTTCGAAGAGCTGAAGACAAGGTTGATGGGAGCGCCCATACTAGCATACCCGAATTGGGATATGGAATTCCACGTTAATGTGGACGCCTCAAACTATGCCATCGGAGCTACATTAGCCCAAGTAGGAGGACACGGGCTGAACCACCCCATTTATTTTGCCAGTAGGTTGCTCTCGAAGGTGGAAAAAAACTATAGTACCACAGAACGTGAAGCACTCGGTATGGTCTATGCCGTACAGAAATTCCGTCATTACCTCTTGGCCACACCATTCACATTTAACGTAGACCACCAGGCACTCATGTATTTAGTAAACAAGCCCATTATCCAGGGGAGGATAAGTCGTTGGCTATTGCTACTACAGGAGTTCACATTTTTAATTGTGGTAAGACCAGGGTGAAGCCATGTCATAGCCGACCAGCTGTCCCGGATTAAGTCGGGGGAACCTCCAGAGGGAGTAAATGACGATTTTCCGGATGCACACTTGTTCCAAATAGCCGTACTCCCGTCATGGTACAGAAAGATTCGAGAGTACCTATCGATGTCCCGATTTCCGGAGGGTATGCCTCCAAGGGAACGAAGAAAGCTCGTATTAAAGAGCAGGACTTTTTCGCTCATTAACGGGTTACTTTACAAAATGGGGCCGGACCAGATATTAAGGCGTTGTGTCATGGAGGAAGAAGTCTCGAGTGTACTAAGGGAGGCACACGAAGGGCCCGCAGGTGGACACATGGGTCCAGACACCACAGCCCGAAAGGTGCTTCTCGCAGGACTATGGTGGCCAACGGTACATCACGACGCCAGGGAGTGGATCGTGAGGTGCGACACTTGCCAACGGGCGGGCAAACCTCTGAAGCGGGACTTCATGCCCCTCAACCCGTCGCATGCACAAGAACTCTTTGAGCGATGGGGACTCGACTTTGTGGGTCCTCTTAAGGCCAGCTGCACACGACGGTGCCAGTACATTATAGTTGCGACAGAATACTTGACCAAGTGGGTGGAGGCAAGGGCTCTCCAGGATAATTTGGCAGTAAGCACAGCGAAATTTATTTATGAACAAATCATTACGCGATATGGTATACCTATTCAGTTGACCAGTGACCGGGGAGGCCACTTCGTGAACCATGTCATACGGCGGTTGACATCAGACTTCAAGATTTTTCACTCATTTTCAAGCCCGTACTACCCACGTGCCAATGGCCAGGCGGAGGCCACAAATAAAATAATAATGTCGGTGATATATAAGTCTTGCGGAGTGGAGAAGGATGACTGGGAGGAGCGCCTACCGTCAGTACTTTGGGCATACCGAACAACTTACAAGGTAACTATTGGACAGACTCCCTTCCAGCTAATGTATGGACAAGAAGCCGTGGTGCCAGTTGAATTCATGGTGCCGAGTCTACGGATTGCCATCGATAATCGCCTTGGCGACATGGAAAGCCTGAGGGAGAGGCTGTACGCTTTGAACAAATTGGACGAACGAAGGATGATGGCTCAGTGGGTGACAGAAACAGCCCAGCAAAGAAGGAAGGTGTGGCACGACAAGCATCTCCGGCGAATGAAGTTTACTCCCGGACAGCTGGTGTTAAAATTCAACGGGAAGAACGAAATTAAACTTGGGAAATTCAAAGTCCGATGGTTAGGGCCCTTCCGGATACGTGAGGTCAATACGAACAGGGCGATAAAGTTGTAGATGCTGGACGGGAAGGAGATACCAGACGCAGTCAACGGGTCGAAATTAAAGATCTATCACGAACGGAGGGAACCCTCCAGTCAATCAGTCCGCTCAATTAACAGTTAAAAAAAAAAAAGAAAAAAAAAGAAGAAGGGGAAAATGGCCACCGTACGGTGGAACCACCAAGGTGACACCACTGTGCGGTGAAACCACCAAGGTGACTCCACCGTGCGGTGAAACCACCGACGGTGACACCACCGTGCGGTGGAATCACCGACGGTGACACCACCGTGCGGTGGAACCACCGACGGTGACACCATCGTGTGGCGGTCACACCGTGCGGTGGGAGCCACCGAAGGTGGTCATCGCAAGTAGCCGCGCAAAATAAAGCACCGCCTCGGCATTACAAACCCCAGCACAACATCGAACACCACCGAAGGCACATCACCGCATAGCAAGGGGTAAAGGAAGAAGACGCCACACACCGCATAGCCCGATCACCACGCCACCACGCGACGCGAAGGGTAAAGGAAGAAGACGCCGCGCACCGCACGGCCCGACCACCACGCACCGCACGGCCAGACCAAGCCCGCACAACCCCACGCAGCCATGCCAAAAGACACCACACAGGCCACGCACAGGGGAGAAAAAGAAGCAGCAGCCGCACGGCGGCAGCCAAAAAAAAAAAGAGGGCCGTTACGAAGGGTAGATTTTTTCTAAACAAATCAGTTACAGGGAGATCGATGGATTCAACAGGGAAAAGGAGTTGGAAGAAACAGCTGCACGCCTCTTCCAGTAGCAGCCAGAGGGATAGGGGTAGCAATATCAGGATTTTAGCTTCAGGAGTACGTGTTGCAGGCGGCACCATGGATGCCAGCGCCCGGCAAAAACAAAAACAAAAAGCACCATAGGCTGCCGCAAGTGCGAAAAACACAGTGACGCCACAGAATGTTACTTTTGAAGGCCTGAATGGATTGGAATGCCGAAAATGGTGGCAGGACACCCCCGATAATGACCTGGTAAAGCAAAACCTCCGGAAGGCACAAGTAGAGTGGGCTATTCGGATGCCCGTGTTCCCTATCTGGGAGTACGAGGGTGCCCTACGCTTCATGGTGGACACCTTCGACAGGCATACATGCACTAGCACGTTTGAATACCTCCGAAGGGATGTCACTATATCCTTCAAAGCAGGGGATTTCACGAGGGTATTTGGCATTCCGGGCAGCCAGGGCAAGAAAATAGACTTGAAGGCCAAAAAGATGACACAGGAGGAGAAGGAGCGGTGGATTAAATTAGTCTCCCGGAATTTGACGACAGCGGAGTTGGACAGCGTGGCTAGAGCCACGAAGAGTCGCGGAATCCGTAAGACTTTTGTTGCGGAGGGCCACCGGAGATGCATTATGGATGTCATCAAGAGCAGATTGACAGGGTTGGGTAGGGCGTCGGACATTGCCCTCCCTCAGATTATGCTGATGAATGGGCTGATGAATGGTATTGTATATGACTGGGCCGCGTCACTGGCAGAGCGTATGTATGATTTTTTGATGCTCCAGCATTGCACATTCTATATGCCTCATTACGCTATAGGGTTATTCCTGGAGGCCACGCGGGAAGCAGTGCCGGAGGACGAGTTGGAGGTACGACCGCAGGGACCGTTAACAGCAGGAGAGCCTCCAATAATGTATTGGAGGCACTTAGACATTGGGCACTCTTCCGCGAAGCGGAAACGGGCGGTAGATAGGGCCTCGGCTTCAGGGGAGCCTGACAGCGGGAGGGAGTCCAGTAGCACGGAGGATTCGGAGGCGGAAGATGAGGAGGACGATCGCAGTCAGGCAACGGAGGAGCCTGTACGAGTCCTGTTTGCCCCACCTCTGTTACCAATGGGCACGCCTGTGCCAACATCTGGAGTAGGCGGCACCTGTATTCCGGCCTTCGGGCAGAGCCATACACCTGTTACACTTGGTCCCCTCCAGCACGAGCACCAGGGAGCACCGTCCGGCCCAACCACAGCGGCACTTACCGAGGACATGGCAGAGTCAGGAATGGAGGAGTCATCGCATCGGGTAGTGGTCGTTGAGGAGCAGGGGCCGACGGAGGTGGAGGATACCGAGCCTCACGTGCGGTTGGACGTCATGGGTAGTGACGCCGTGGTGACTGTTTCTGCTTCCTTGTTGGAGGAGCCGACGACAGCGAACCATCCCCCGGTCACGGAGATGCATGCTGACCTCGAGGCTATGCAGAGCTGGCTCACACAGCGGTTTCAGATGACACTGGCACAGCCGGAGGGAGCTGTTGTATTCTCACCGTGTCGAGAGACTGGAGCGGAGGTAGTCGACTTGGATGACTCGTCAGGGGAGGCACATGGACTCACAGTTGGGAACGAGGCGGGGGAGGTCGCCTCTGCTGGGCAGGCACCAGGAGATGGTGCACGTTTGGTGGCGGAGGCGGTAACTTCACAGCAGGATATAGCAGTGACCGTTCCACCAGGGACTTCACAGCCTTCAGCACAGACGAGGGAGGATGTTGAGACCTATCTCGCTGACATGGCTGATATGGTGACGAGGGGTAGGCGGGTGGTGGCCGCTGCCCAGACGCAAGCATCGCAGCAGGTGGTGGTGGAGCTAGAGCAGGTCTTATAGTTTATGCGGGTGGGCTGCCCGACAGCCTTTGCTACCTGCTTTGAGTCTCAGGGGTGGCCGACTGCGGAGACAGAGGAGATGCTCCAGGCTTGGAGGCTGCGTCAGCCCGTTGTGGAGAGTCGGGTGACGGCAGTTGTCCGCGAGATCGAACAGGTCTACCGGGATGCCTATTATACATTGAGGCGTACACAGCAGGATTCTGTAGTCAGGGAGGTTGCCCGAGTAGCGTTGGAGAGGGAGGTGGCCAGTCAGCAGGCCTCATGGGCAGCCGAGAGGGCGCAGTTGTTGGCACAGCTAGAGATGGCCCGCGCAGAGACGATTGAGACCCGGGCAGTGAAGGCCGAGGTAGAGACTCGTCTGGCAGCCGAGCAGACACGATTGGTCTGCGCGACGGAGGCAGTGGATATAAAAGAGGAGTTGCTGGAAGCCGCACACATGGTGAAGACAACTTTAGAGAAGGCACTGGTGGCGGAACGGGATGTGGGTGCACGTACTCAGCAGGTGTATGAGCTCCGTGCCCGCTTGGCGACCCAGACACCGACATCTCACACTTCTACTTCAGGGACGCTTTCTCAGCCCCCTCCCTAGTCTTTCAGATATATTGTATAGGTTGCATTATCTCCATTTTTGTAAGTCGCCTGGAGACGACTTTTCTTTTTGGGGGGGATGATGTTGGCGGCATTATTGTACACGGGAATAACATTAGTTAATTATGTGTAATTGTTTTGGTTAGTTGGCAACCGAGGGGTGGAAGTCGCGGTGCGACGGTTGGCGCTCGCACCCCCTTGGTACCCTTTTATACTTCGGAATGTAACTTGTAACATACACTTATTGACGAATAGAAGATCCGATATACTTTGTCTGCTATTTACGGCGTTATTCTGCGTTATGTTCTTTATGTCTTAAGTTATTCACCCGAGAGGGCAAACAGTCTCTGAAATACCAATGTCTCGCAGTTGCTAGAAAAGGGCCGCCCTGGGCATTGAATGAAAGGCTTTGCGGAAGTCCACAAAGCAACAATAAACCTTAGAGGAGCGGTGGCGAGCCTCCTCAATAATAGTTCTAAGGGTCAAAAAGTGATCCGTAGTCTAATAATCTGGTTTGAACCCCGCCTGTCCCCGCGCATGGGTGCGCCGCTGGTCCAACTCTCTGGAGAGAATAGCTTGAAGAACTGTAGCATAGAGTTTGGAAAAAGAGTGGCCAACCTTAATAGTCCTGTAATTGTTGGGATCGGATGCCGGACCTGCCTTGTGAATTGGGTAGATGATGTGGTGAGACCGAGGAAACCCAGTGTGAATCACATGATTGAATATGTCTGCTAATAAAGAGCCTAGGACAACACTACCATGCTTGAATAATTCAGCCTGAAATCCCTCCTCGTCGGCTGCTCTACTACTTTTCAAGGTCTTGATGGCATCCTTGATGTTCATGGGGGTGAAAAGATGGCACTGCGAGGGGTGTGGGGGGGGGTGGTGACAAGGGTGGGGGGGCTGGTCGGGGATATCATAAAGCGCTGAGGTATGGGAAATGAGGGAGCCATGGTCCAGACTGGTGGGAAGAGGGGAGCGACGAGGAAAGAGGGTGCACCAAAAGGACTTGGGGGAGTGAATGAGAGAAGCTCGAAGGACATTCCTGCACTGGGAGATGAAGATGCGCTTCTTGCGGCGAAGGAGATGGCGGTAGGATGTTTTAAGCCGTGCAAAGTGAGGGTGGTTGTGGATGAAGGGTTCCCGTAGGGTGCGATGACGGGATTTGCATTCCACATCATACCATTTGTTCATAGGGCAAGTGTTTTTACCCCTGGAAGGGGGGACGGGAGGGTGGTGAGGTGGGGAAAGGACAAGAGGGCGGCCCCCCAAATAGCCTCGGAAAGACGAGCAAGCTTAGTGGCCGCACACTCAAGATGGAAGAAAAGGGAGGAGCAACCTAAGGTGATGGGTAAAAAGGTCACGATTGCCATCATCAAAGTAAAAGGACGTACGGGGGGGGGAGGGTGATGGAAGAGCATGATCGGTAAGCGGGATGGGGGTGACAGAGAAGTTGCCAACTGAAGAGATAAAGGACCAGCTGGAAAGAGTATAATCCACCACACTTGCCCCACCACAATGAGGCCTGCAGGTAAAGAATCGTGAATCTAGAAGCAAGGTAAGCCATTCAGGATCATGTTGACGTGTCTGAAATCGCATTACTACGGTTCCATCCGGCCAACACAGAATAGAATACTAAGAATCCTATCCTCTCTTGAAATAAGGAAATCCCTATTGCTGTTTTTAATTGATCAATGGGGATTACCTCAATGTTTTGGTTGTCAGGTCTTGACTGCAGGATAACTTAGTGGTTTGATGTGTTTTGCTGGAAACACAAGGGGGACTTAAGGTTAGACGAACGGCTTCAAGTGAGTTCCCTAAAGTTTAACAGTCCTATATCAGTTGATTTCACTTGGATTGATATTATCTCAGCTTGACTGTATGGTTTCTTCTTGGTAAAAAAAGGAAAAAGAGGAAAGGGGAAAAGAGATAGAGAAAATATGATTAATTTATCTAAGATAACATGTTCAGGAAAACAAACAGAAACCTCCAAAAAACCAGATTTAACATTATCAGCTAATAAAGCACAATGCTGTAAAATCTAGTGCAATCTTCAAAGGGAACTAAATTTTCATGCTACTAAACATAAATGCAGAATTTAACATTCATTCACTTGATGTTTAACAACCAAACTGAGCACAGAAATGGGTTCAGACTAACCATGCAGGGGGAGTGACAATTAGCCAGTCCTTAATGGTATGAACACCAAGGCTTCTATCAAATATTGTCCTAAAAATACTATTTGAAAATAAAAGACATAACAAGGATATTAAATGGTGAAGAAGGAGACCATGCACTCACAAAGAAATGAAACAACTTTAATTTCCATTAATCCCGCATAAATTTCGCCAGAGCTTCAGCAACAATCTTAGACTTCTTACAAAATAAGGGAAAACAAACCCCTTTAAATAGAGTTTCAAAATTTAGATGAATGGCCAAGATTTAAACAAAACAAGTGGCCCAGATTCATCCATGCAACATAGTACCCATGCCCATAAATAGGAGGTAAATATCAACAACCACCCAAGGAGGAATAATAACTATCTAAAAAAGGCAATTAATAACTACCCAAAAGCAACTCAAAAAGTGCACATGCACAGAGCTCAAAATTTACAGCTGACTTGGCAGTTAAATATGAACTTTATGGCCAAAAGTGCCGTTTTAGATTTTAAAAGAATTATGCACTTTATGAAGGCACTTTTTCTTTTTTTGCTGCAGACCCCTCTTCTAGAAATTCATCCTCGGCATGCAAATATTCTTTCTAGAGGTCCCAACCTGCCGCACGTTCTGCCCGAACATACTCTTGAAACCTGATGCACAGCTGAAACAGCACCATGAACTGAGGCATAGGAGGATGACGTATCTTATATTGCATGCCCTCCAAATGACGATCTACATGCTTTAACCCATCCTTCTAGTCGGACCGATGAGCTTCAAAACACAAAATGTCCGAATATAACCCACTAGCAAACTCCAGGTCCTCTGTGGAGTAGGCGATCTTATCCATCCTCAATCTATCCTCCTAGTCCGGCTGCACTTGGTCATCAGACAAACTATTTTTCCAACCCAAAACCATTGATCGGAGGATCCTCACACCAAGGTCCCTCATGTCCCTCAAAATTTCCTCGCATGTCTCTTGCTCTTTGTTAATGGTGCTCTTTGTGTCATTCTTCATGCTGATGGTCTAGTACCATTCTTTAAAAATACTGATGTTATAGGGATCCAGGATGGCGGACAATGTAGGAATCTGCGCATGGGTCCAAAAAAGAGCGCTCATGAGGGGAAGAGTTGTAGCACTGACCTCATGAGCCCTGAGGCATTCCCACTTTACCTCGAATAATTTGACCAAAATGGTCTCTTGGTGGTGGGCCATTTCTTTTACATCCTCAATGATCAGTTCTCCCCTTTCTTCAATGTCTCGAATCCATTCTTTGATAGCCTTGGCAGTATCCCGTACTCGTTCGAACTCTGTTGTGTCCTTTGCGCCAATGCTGATGGGGGAACATGGGATTCAGGGGCATGATGCAACGGTCTCAGCAGGTGATCAATGTACCCCTCGGCCTGCACAACACGAACTCGATACATGTTTCTCTCAGCAGTTATCTTGTCGAGTTGCCTGAGCATATTTTGCATAGAGTCCTTGAACTCCTCCCTTTCTTGTTCTTTGGTGGCTTTCCCTATCGGGACGGTTGTAATGCTATAATCGGCCAACGCAATTTGATTTGCTGGCTTATCGACAGGCGGGGTAGCGATATGGATGGTGCGGTTCCTTTGCTCATCCTTGGTTATTCGGGAGTAGGTCTTAGGCTTTTTCTTCCCTTTGGACTTTGTTTCCCCTATGCGAGAGAAAATATCCTCCAAGTCGATAGGTGGCTTGGTGGCTGCCTTCTGCTGTGCACGAGTAACTGACCAGTCTTGAGGTATGGTCTGCCCGGATGCTATGGTCAAATTCCCACTCTGCTCTTTAAAGGCTTCAACTAGTTCATTGAATATCTGTAACTGATCTGTTATAGGAGCGGAGGAAGTGTCCAGTCCTTTGCTTACAACCGAGTTCTCCCCTACCTCACTGAACAACTGTTTGGTATCCCCATGTGATGGTTGTTCCTCAGTTCTATCAGGCTCGTGTGTCTCATCCACCCTTCGTTCTCCTTCGACAGTGGTGTCATCTTTGCCAGTACTATGCAGTTGCAACTCATGCCGACTCCCCTGGGTGAGTTCATGAACATCAGCCTCTTGATTGGATGGAATTTCTCCTTCCTCAACTTGGTTTTCAGGTTCACCAGAACCAGTGATCCTCACTTCTGTATTTAGCTCGTCTTGTGCCAGAGGATTATCAGCCTTGAATGCATCAACATCGCTCTGGGAGGGCGGAGCAGGTATATAATCAAGTTCAACTACATCATCATCGGAACTAGGGTCCTTGGATGATGAAGTGACTTCTGGTCTTCTAATAGGGATCTTCTCCCTTCTAGTCCTTTTTGACGTACGAGTCCCTCTGCTAGCTTTGTCTTTCTTCCTTTTTTCGGGCCTGTCAACCTCTTCCTTTGGTGCACTTGAGGTTTCCTTATCTTCCGAGGACTGAGAATCAAGACTACCCATCATATGGTAGGTGAATTGAACTCCTTCATGAGTTAGACGCTCAATCTGTTGGTGTAGCCAATGATCGGTGTACCTTCCTGGGGCCGCCATAACTGCCTCAAAATCAGTAATTGTATCCTGTGACCAATCGATGCTCGACAAGAGGTGCCTTACTGCCTCAAACTCCCAAACCTGTAAGCAATTTCCGGAATCTGTTACCTGATCTGGGACACGACGGTATTCATAAAGTTGCATTTGCTGCACACTTAACCTTGAATATTCACGCCGTCGGACCTCATAGTCATTAGAACAATTCTTCCAATAGTCTTCAATTGATTCCTTTGCTCTGTAGCACCTGCCGTAGGCTCTTTTTGCCAAATTGTCATGATGAAAACATTTCCTTGGGAAATGTTCCTGTAGGCCATAAGAGGCTAACTTTGCAAGTGACTCATCAGCATGAGTTGCATTGTTTAAATGTACATCGAGGTTACCCAAAATCATAGGGAAGGTGAATCCGGACTGCTTCTCATCTCTGAGTAAACTGCTCGCCGGATGTGCTTTCCTTGCAACTTCCAGAAGAATTATTTTGTCGGTTGGATAGCGTGGAAGTCGGAAAGGAGCTCCTTCAAAGCCGGCTATCCGGATATAAGAGAACCTAGGGAACTGAATAAACCAGGCGCCATACCTTTGTACCAAAATGGTAGCCCGCTCTGAGAGCCTTATGTGTAATCCCCCCTGCATCAGCCTTACTAGGCGCATTGTGAAGGCGTCATTGACACGCTCATACTGACCAATAGTATAAGCAGGGTTGTTCTTTTCCCTCTGAGCTATGTCATGATAATGTAGTTGAGGATAGCAATCGTACACCTTTACTTGATTGGGCCCGTTCCTGATTTCACCCTTCTTGATCAACCCTGGCAGTGGCTGGTGTCGGGCGAACATATAAACTAGGTAAGAGGTCATGGTGAAGTGTTTTTTCTCTTCAAGTTCGACCAACTGGGTATGGATATTGTCACTGAAGATTTGGGCCCAGTCGAACTTGGATTTCCCGGCGAAGACCTGCTCTGTAAAATAGAACATCCACTCTTCAAAAAGGTTAGACTGAGGGAGTCCCATAACCCGGCTGAGCAAGGTGACCATATCTCCATGCTCATTGTGAAAGTCACTTCTGGGGGTCTTTTTCCCAATTCTAATATTCGGAGGCCTTCTCTCCTTATACCATTCCTCGTTTATCAATGTCCTGCATTTAGCAGGGTTCATGCCATATGCAACTTGTGCTTCATCTATGGTTGTCTCAATGGGGTTATCTGGGAAGGGGATGTCGAATGCGTCGCCAATGGCCTCAGGTGTCAAGTCAGCTAGGACCATATTCTCAAGAACCACTAATCTGGTATCTGGTTGATAATGTCGGGCAACCTCAACTACTAGCTCATAATTTTGTATTGTTGGAGGAAATCCTGCTGCTTGGGCGATACCACTTTCCATCATCCGCCTAGGCCTACCATAGGCGTTAGGGGAGAATACCCGGTCTCTGAAGTCCTGAATGTCAATGTGGCCCAAGTCCGTATCGCCTACGTTTTCCCATATGCTTTGGACCTTTGACTCCCTTGGTCCTCCTCTTTGGTATCGGTATTTCATCTTCTCACCTTTGCGAGGGATGTCTGATTTAGAAGCCCGAGATGTTTCGGCTGCACCAGGTGTCTTTGAGGATTCTACTGCAAATTTAGGCATCTATCCTGTGCTGCGTAGAGGAGGGTGGGTTGATCATACCAATGAAGTCGAGAGCCCACTGGCCGAATGGTTTTACCTCTATGACTGGCCGAAGCGGCATGGCTAGGGTTCGCTCCTTGGTTGCAGCTACTTGGCAAATATGGCAGGTCCTTACGTGTTCATGGGTGTCTCTGAATAGGGTGGGCCAATAATAGCCTGCCCTGAGGATTTGGTGGGCTGTTGCCAAGCCTGACCCATGACCTGTTCCATACTTAGCATGGAACTGCTCTATGATTTGACCTGCCTCATCTCTATTTACGCACCTTAGGTAAATCCTCTCGTGGTTTCTCCGATACAAGACAACGCCTTGCAGCATGAAACGACTGCTCTTCATCCTCAAAGCCCTTTTCTGCACTGGATTGAGGTGTGATGGACATTTTTGATTGAGGAGATAAAAGGTTATGTCATCATACCATTCGTCTAGCAATACTTGTTCGATCAAGTACTGCTGATGTACAATTCCTGAGCATTCCGACGCGAGAGTCAACGTCAGAGCTTGACCTCTGACTAGCTTCATGGGCTTAATCTCAATGTTATATTCTTGGATAATGGTCACCCACTTACCCCTTCTTTCACCCACCTCATTTTGCATCAGTAATGTCTTTACAACAACATCCGACACTATGGCGTATACCTTACTCCTTAATATATAATGCCGGAACTTCTTAATGGCTTTAACTAATGCGTAAGCTTGCTTCTCAATATTTGGGTACCTCAACTCGACATCTTTCAGCGGAGTGCTCATGAATGCTATTGGGTGTTCTCCCTCTTCCTCCTTTCGCTGCGTTAAATTGCTGCACAGGTGTGTTCGGAAGCGAAAGAATATATGTAGAATGGCCTTGTTTGCCACATACGGGTAAACGATTAAATGCAGGAAGTAAATGCACAGAACATAATTGAAATATATTAAAGAACCAGTTTCTGTATTAATTCAACAATCCATGTACATCAAGTGCTTATAACATTACACCTAGATATGACTATGATGATGATACTAAGAAGGAAAGTTATGCAATATATAATACCCGAAGGGGTGCGACCAACCGTCGCGTCCAACTGCCCTTTGGGACGACTAACTAACTGCCGAAACTCATAATTACCGACAACATAACATAATACGACAACGTGACAATGATTATTCCCGGCAACATCATCCCCCCCAAGAAAAGAAGTCGTCTCCGGACGACTTAATACAAAATAGAGATGACACTAAACAAACTAAGGTAGAGAACAACAGGAACTGTTGACGCCAGTCGAGCCCGAAACTCATACAGTTGCTGCATCCTCGCCTGAAAACCCTTTTTTGCTACCATCAAACTTGTTTGCAAAACACGCTTTTTAGTCTCAGCCTCCACCAACTGCTACTCAAGTGATACTGTTTCCCTAGCCAATTTGTCCTCGATAGCCACCCGCGCTGCTCTCTCGACATCCAACTCTTGGGTACGTTGAGCTAAGTCTCACGCTACTACTGCCTCAAACTTGGTGGTTAGCTCCTCTCGAGCCCTTGTGCATCCACCAAGGCAACCTCACGTCCAGCCGAGACATACTCCAAGTTCCTCAAAGCATACCATTCATGCCTGGAAGTGGCCACAACCTTCTGGCACAAAGGCTAGGAGACGCCTCAAATACTCCATCACACTCCCCAAAGGCTGATAACTGAACTGAATAACTACCTGGTGCCGTACGATTTCGCGTTCTTGTAATGCCTTCCTTCAAACTCTGTTCGTTTGCAACCTCCAAATCTGTCTCCCTCTGCGGCTTATGGCTTCCCCGCCAATGCTTAGCTTTAGGCTTCTTTCTCACAGTACAGAACAACCCCAACACTTACCATGACTTCTCTGATGCCTTCGCCCAACTCAAAAGTGTATTGTAGCTCAAAAATAAACTGGGGGTCTGGGGCAGCGCCCCTCGCGGGGTCCGGGGGTAGCGCACATCATTTTTTGTGATATTTTAAGATGCCAAAAACCTGCTTCTCCACTCTAATTTTTCAGTGTACTGGCTCCAGACTCCATCGAATGATTTTAAATCTGGTCGTCGTTTTTTTTTTCATGTGCCATCACCACCTTTATCCCTGCCATGCCGTGGTATTTTTCCTTTCATCCTCTTTTAAACTGCCGTTGTTGTCGCCGTGCTCCTTCAGGCCTACGGACTGTAATGTCTCGAGCCCGTACAGAGGTTATCTGCCGTACGATGGAGTGAACCCGTATGGCGACTGGGGTCACCCGAAGCTTGGTGCCGTACAGTGATTGGTCTCCCGTACGGTGGCTGGGAAGGTACGGTGACCTCCGTCGACGGTGGTGCACCGTACGGGGTCCCACTGCACGGAGGTGCACCATATGGTGTCCCACCGCACGGGGCCTCACTGCATGGTGGCGCACCGTACGGGGTCCCACCGCACGGTGGCACATCGTATGGTGTCCCACTGCACGGGATCCCACCGCACGGGACCTCACCGCACGATGGTGCATCGTACGGTGTCCCACCAAACGGTGTTCAACTGTGGTGGTTCCACCGTACTGTGTCCCATCGCATGGTGGTCTCCCATGGTGGTTCCACTGTACGGTGACCCCCCGACGGTGGTTCCACCATGGCCACCGATTTTTTTCTTTTTCTTCTCTTCTTTTTTTTTTTTTTTAATTTATTTATTTATTTTTTTCTTTTACTTTTCAAATTTTTTTTTTTTTTCAATTTCCTAATTTAATTGTCCAGCTCAGGTCCCGTGTCTCCGGGATCGCCCTTCATCCTTCTCGATTTTCCTCGCCCGAGAGTCTCCCGCTTTGGTCCCGTGCCTCTCGAGTCGCCTGCCTGGCCTCTCGAGTCCCCTTCCATCCTCTCGGGTCCCCCTTCGGACTCTCGGGTGTCCTTCCGACCGCTCGGGTTCCCTGTGCGCTTCTCGTGGTAGGGTTTCCATTTGGACCCGTTGATGGCAAGTCTATTTTCAAAGGCCATCCGAAGACCTGGAACCATAAATTCTACAGGAACCACAGTCTCCTTCTTGTACATAAGAAGAAGAAGAAGAATAAAGATTTTGAAGGCTGCGGCCTTCCACACAGGGTTCCAATCGTTGCCGACACGAATGATCTTGGGATTATCTACGTCATCGAGGTTTGGGGCATCTCCCTTCCAATATTCTCTGTATTCTGGCAGGTACACCTCCTCTGTTACTTGCTCTGGTTCCTCTACTTCGAGCCTATAGCTCTGGAACATTTTGTAATCCTCCATCTGCCAGTGGAAGAGCCCGTTCAATGACCCCATCTCATCCTCGGAGCACTCTCCTAGTTTGAGAATCCCTTCATCGTTGGGCTCCTTGCAGCCTCGTCCTTCGTCCCTCTGGTCGCCTTCTCCTTCACCCTCCGATTCCGAAGATGATGCCAGTTCCTCACTAGGCAACTACGTCCCAAGGTCTATGATAAACTTCCTTCCTCCATTCTCCATAGATAGAGTGTTCTTCTTCCAGTTGTGGGTGGCCTTGGCTGCCACCAGCCACCCTCTCCCTAAGATCGCATCATACCCTTTTTTCTTTAGTGGGATTACCACGAAGTCCAGTATGAAGGGTTGCGTCTCGATGGTAACTTGCTGGCCCATCAGTGTCCCGATGGGTTTGATTCCATGCTGATCTGCTCCTAGCAGATTGAATGTAGATGGCCACATCGTCGACTTCCCCAGCTTTCGCTAGGTTTCTTCTGGAAGAACATTCACTCCTGATCCACCATCGACGATGGTATCGGTTAGAATGGTGCCAAGGATACCCATCTCCACAATGGTCGGGTTCCTTCCAGTGTTAACTGCCAGCAGCATGGGGTCTATTGTAGACCCCCCAAGAATATCTGTGCGGTGGTTGGTATTGGTGCGTGGTTGAGAGAGATTATTCAGCAACGCTGTTCGTAATTGAGGCATCGTCTGGAGGAGGTCGTGTACCTTCACAGGCACCTCTAGTTTTAAAATTTGATTTAGTATAGCCTCCTCCGCCTACTGTCGGCTGGAAGTACCCGCAGTACCCTTCGCCTTCGCCCTTTCTCGTATCTCTTTCTCAATTTCTTCCCGTGCTTCCCATACCCTTCGCTTCTTCGTCTCTGGGTTTGGGCACGTTGCTTGTCTGACTTGGGCACGGGTTACGGCCAACACTTCCTCTTCTTTGGTTTCCTCGATATTGAGCAAGTTGACGCCGGACTTCGGGCAGGTGGCGTCTTCGTGGTCTCCCGGTCCGCACCATTTGCATAAATATTGAGTGGCCTCCCTTCGGGCAGTCTCGAGTGAAGTGCCCCCACTGGCTGCACGCTCTGCATTGTATCATCGGTCGGCCTTTGGAGTTGTATTGGATCCCGCTCCTTGTATTATTATTGTTGTTTCGTCCTCCCCACCGGTTATCTCGGTAGCCTCCCAATGTTGCATTGTTGTTCGCCTGGGAGCCGGTACTGCCCGATGTAGTTGGTTGTTCTTGCGTAAGCAATACTTGTTGGTTTCGTGTTTTCATGTTGTATGGGCATTCCTTGATGGAGTGTCCCATCACTTGGCAAATCTCACAAAAGGCCTTCTTCGGACAAGTACCCTTCGTATGTCCTTCCTCTTTGCACTCCGTGCACCATACATCCCCTTTGGTCCGACTCGTGCTTCTCATTGCTTTAAATTCTCTCCTCATTCGCTCCATGTCTTTCTGGAGCGCTTGCACCTTTTTGCCAGACTCGCCATCGCCGTTGCTTCCCTCAGAAGAGTCATCATCCTCGGACGAGCTATCCTTCTTCTTTTTCTTCTTGGATGTCTTGGTCTCGCTCTCGAGATCCATCGCTCTGTTATATGCATCTTCGTACAAGGCTGGTGGAACAATTTTCATCTTCTTCCGGATGGAGTGTTTCAGTCCCTCCACGAATCATCTCTTTTTCAATCCATTTGTTGGTTGACTCTCCATTTTCCCCAACAGTTCTTTGAGCCACCGACTATAGGCTCGGACAGTCTCGTTCTTGTTCTGCTTTGTGCCATAGATTTCGGCTACTATTTCATTGTCGTCTTTGAGGAGGCGAAACTCTATCTCGAACTCCTTCTTTAGGTTGGGCCATGTGCCGACTTTGGTCTTATCCGTATCGGAGTACCAGTCAATGGCCACTCCCCTTAAGGTTGCTGGAAATTGTGTTACCCATTCGTCCTAGTCGGTAACACCGTTCGCTGACCATATGGTTTCACAAGTGCGGCAATGGCGGACAGGATCTTCCTTCCCATCGTCGTTGAACTTCAACAGTTTCTATTTACTCGCCATTGATGGGGGTCGTGTCCCCAGAGGTGGCTGTGGCTGTGTCTGTCATGCCCCTACGCTACTCCCTCCGGCGCCGATGGTGTGTCCTGCTTGGGTGACTGGGGGTACGGTGTTTTGCCTGCCTGTGTCGCAACTACAACCGTACGGTTGTCCTCCCCTTCGTTCTCACCCGCGCCCGCTACTGGCTCACCCGCGCTCGCTATTGGTTCCATTTGGTGGTCCTCACTTCGCGGCGTAAGGGATAAGTTTCTGAATTGATCCCGGGTCTCTTCGACTAGATTCCTCCGTAACCTTGTTTCCTCCAAAAACTCTTCGTGGCTTCTCACCCTACGGTGTTCTGGCGACGCGTAGAAATTTCCCTCGGCTTCTGCCCCCTCCGTGACACCTCCTTGGTTCCCTTCGGGCCACCCTTCGGCAGGTCATCCTTCGGCAAGTTGCCTCAGCCTCCATCTATGTTCTACTTGCTGTTCCAGAATCAAGGCCCTCTGTGCGGCCTCCCACTCCTCCGTTTGTGCTTTCTTATTTCTATCTTTGTTTAATAGGCTGGGCATTAATTCCCGTATATTTCCATAAATAACAACAGATAAAAATAGAACACTCCTTTATTAATTCATCTCATTAGATACAACTTGTGTCAATATTATGACACCTTTATTCAAATATAGAGTGCTCTTTTATCCCTCTGGGATTTAGGGTTCAATTTCCTCTTGGCCTCGTGCCATCACGCTCTGCTTCCCGACGACTGTTTTCTTCGTACTGTTGGAGGATTTGTTGGCGTCGCTCTTCCCGGGCAATCTCCTCCAAGTGAGTTCGTTGTGTCAGTGATGCCTGTGCAAGCAACTGGGGGAGGTGGTTCATCAACTGATTCACTGCGGGGCTAACTTCCAGTGCGCTCCACACGACACTTGCCGGAACTTCAGCCTCCGTGGCCTCTCTGCGGACGTAGGTCTCGATGGCTACTTGGAGTAGGATTGAAAATTCCCTCGTCGCAGTGTCTTCTCTGTCGTAGAGCTCTGTTTGCGCATCGTCGGCTTCTGGGTTTATCTCAGCAACGAGTAGGCCCATCGTGTCCGTGCGCCATCCGCTCCTTCCTTTCCCGAGTATGTCTAGGAAACGACGCCAAATGTTTGCCACACACGGGTAAACGATTAAACACAGGAAGTAAATGCACAGAACATAATTGAAATATATTAAAGAACCAGTTTCTGTATTAATTCAACAGTCCATGTACATCAAGTGCTTATAACATTATACCTAGATACGACTATGATGATGATACTAAGAAGGAAAGGTATGCAATATATAATACCCGAAGGGGTGCGACCAAGTGCGACCAACTGTCGCGTCCAACTGCCCTCGGGATGACTAACTAACTGCCGAAACTCATAATTAGCGATGACAACATAACATAATACGACAACATGACATAATGATTATTCCCGGCAATAGGCCTCAGGTAGTGTGGGCTTACCAAAACCGGCGCCTGGACAATAGCTTGTTTGATATGCTCAAATGCATTTCTGGTTATTGGGGTCCGTTCTATCTTGGCATCTTTCTTGAGCATGTCTTTGAGCGGGCGAACTATTTTTGCAAATCCGGTTATAAATTTTCTAACAAAATTTATCTTCCCGAAGTATGACTTTAGTTCCTTTGTGCTTGTAGGGAGATTAATTTGCAGTATGGCTTTGATTCTGTCAGGATCAATTTAGATCCCCTTTTCTGAGATAACATGACCGAGAAGCTTACCTTCGGTCACGCCGAACATACACTTTTTGGGATTTAGAGATATCCCGAACTGGTGACAGCGCTGAAAAACTTTCCGTAGATCACTCACATGGTCCTCTCTTCTCTTTGAGAATACTGTCAAGTCGTCCATATAAATAATTATGCATCGACTCGCTAGGTCTTTAAAGGCAATGTCCATGGCATGCTGAAATGTTGCCCTTGCGTTGATTAGACCAAAAGGCATTCTTCTGTAGGCAAACACTCCCCACTTGGTGGTGAATGCGGTCTTCAGCCGGTCCTCATACTCAACCATTACTTGGTTGTACCCGGAATATCCGTCCAGAAAAGACATCATCTAGGATCCATTGACCATCTGCAAGACCTCATCTAGCGAAGGTAGCGGATAGTTGACCTTTTCTGATGCTCTATTCAAGTTGCGGAAGTCTACACACAATCTGATTTCACCGCTCTTTTTCCTTACGGGAACAAGGTTAGCCACCTAGGTAGAATGTCGAACTGGAAAAATAATACGAGCAGCCAACAACTTTTTAACCTCTTGATAGATCAAAGGCTCTAGGAGAGCGTTTACTGGTTGCTGTCTCTGCCTGAAAGGTTTTGAGTCTGGCCTTAGGGGTATAGTATGAGTTATTACTGAAGTATCATAAGTCTTAAGATTATCATACCCCCAAGCGATGATATCTGGAAATTCCCTCATGTTCTTGAGGATTCCATCCCTTTCCTGAGATGTACATACCTTCCCAATCAACACATTCTTCTGATTTTCTTTTGTGCCAATGTTAATCTTATCACAAGCGCCTCCTTCAGAAGTACTTTCCTTGCGGGACTTGAGCTAGTCCGAGTCGAAGATCCTTTCCAGTTGCACCATACCTCTAGGAATAGTGTTTGTCTTGAGATTCAAGACCCCTTCAATGTCGATCTCGGCTTCCTGAGGTTCCTCCTCATCAATAATTTGTGCTGCAAACACATCGGAGCTTGTGATGAAGTCGATGATGTGCTCATCATCATCGAACACCTGGAAATTAGTGACATTGTCCGGAATAGATGGGACTGATGTCAACTCAACCATGAATTTCTTTAAACTTTGCATTGACAAGTGTTCTAATGAACTTGCGGCTTGTGCCAATGAATCAACAACCTGATTTTGTGATCGGAAGATGGCTTTGATGTTGAAGGCATCAAAACTCTCGATTATATCCCACACCTGGTTGCGATAAACACTGAGTCTTTTATCGTGACATGTGTACTGCTTTCTAACTTGTCGGACTACTACCTCTGAATCCCCAAAACAATGTAGGATCTGAGCTCCCTTTTTAATGGCTAGCAGCAAGCCATGAACCAAAGATTCATACTCCGCTACGTTGTTAGTGCAGTGAAACTGTAGTCTGTAGGCAGCCAAATAAGTTTCACCGGTAGGACTTATCAATTCTATTCCTGCTCCAGCTCCTCGCTTGGATTTCGAACCATCGAACCTTAATGTCCAAGTTTGATTTGGGTTGGTAGCTGTACCGATTTGGATCTTCGGGCTCAGCATTCCATTCTTTTCTTGCTTAGGGGCCTTCTTTTCAAGAACTTCGGGCGAAGCGGTATCCTCTTGGCTAAGAGTATGGGCCTCTAACACCTCCGAGTGTCTCTTACATACCTGGTTTAATGCTACCCTACATAATGAACACGTTACTTCAGAATGGGCGGGATTGTGGACTCTACACCAGTCGGATAGAAGCAAGTCCTTAATAGAACTTCGGTAGTCTAAATGTTGTATTTGTTGTGCGTATCTGCAGAAAAACTTTCTAAAACTGCTAAACAACTCATTTTCTTTTGATGATGGTATCACCTTATCATGATCTTCTACAATTCCTTCCAGATTCTGAACTGGATTCGAGCATTGCACCAACAAAACTTGGTTTGTTGAGCCTATGTCAGCCCTGTAAGTGCCCATATTGGATCCTAGAAACAGGGTCTCATTGGTCTGGTTATACTCGGTAATCATCAATTTAAGCCTGGGTTCAGACTCAATTTGGATTTGGTTTGCTACACCTCTCCATGGCAGCCACATATGGGTGAAACTTGAATGCAGCTAGCCGTTAAGGACGCGGGTCCAGTCTCGGCTGAGCAACATACCATATGCTCCTGGAATGTCCACTACCTGGATATCAATATACATCTGGATGTGCGGATCTGCTGTCAACTGCATGTGGATATTATTCAGCTCACCCACCACAGTTACTTCAGACTTATCTAATTGGGTCACTTTTCGGTTAGTCTTGGTGTGGGTTAGGCCTAAAGCAGTACATACGGATAAAGGCATAAAATTAGCTGAAGCCCTTGAATCTATGAGACAATTATGCAGATTCTTACCAAAGATTCTAAGCGTTAGTAAGAAAGGTGGGGTTTCCAGCTTTTCAGTGAACAAATTGATAGTGGTTTCTGATAGGAGTGTATCATTGTTCATTATTGAAATATGCCGAGCCCTTACCCGTGCACGTACTCCAAAACCAGTCTCCATGGGCTGATCACTTGAGAATTCTGGTTGTGCAACGTAATTCACTGTTGTACCCCTAGGATTTGTCGGTCCTCTTACTTCATTATTGACCTTCTGAGGTTGTTCTGGTGGCACTCTTTGTCCCGAGTTCTCATCGGTTCCTTTGGATTGAACAGGTGAGGGCTCCCTAAGGCTGCCCAAGACCGTATCCCTGACCTCAGAAACCCTCATTAGTTCAGGAAGGGACAAACTGACTTTGACCTTCCTGAATTCATCTGCCACCAACTGGCCTAGCCTGATGATATCTGCATTGCTAGACGGTTTAGTACTTGGGCCCTGGTTTGTGGCAGCAATCGGTTGATTTGAAAAAATAGGTGCCTTTGGGGAAGCATGTGCCTTTTGCGGCTGACCCTGGCTTGCATATTGCTGTGGCGCCTTGGGATAACTTGGGTTATTATTAGCATTCTGATTTGGGGGGACTTGAATATCCTTTGGAGGCGTGGAAGTAGTATAGGGGCCACTATTGCTGTTCTGATTATTATTATTATAATACCCCCGATTGCCGCTTTGGTATTGTTGAAAAGCATTTACATCTGCGGGCTGGTTTGGGTTTGCCACTTCATTTTCGTCCTGATTAAGGAAGAAAAAGGGGGGAATATAGGTTTCCAGGACAAGGGCTATACAATACCTTGGCGACGGAACTATCTCAAATCCGGTGGGAGGAAGCGCTGGTTGAGATATTGTGTTCTCAACCTCCCGCTGGAATATATTAGTCGCCACCTGAAATTCATCACATTGTAGCTCTGAATGTTGGTTGGTATTATGTAACCTGCACCAATTGGATAGAGCTGCCTCTGCCAAAAATACCCTATCTGGCGGCCTGCTTTCTGGTGTTGGTGGGTTATCTAGTGGAGTGGGGACTCCTCCATTGTTAGGGTGGGTGTTCCATGTTCTTGTAGGCCTCTGATATCCTTGGTTTTGATATTGATTCTGGTGTTGGCCTTGTTGCTGGTTCCTCTGGTTACTCTGCAATTGGTTATTCTGGTTTCGCAGATAGGTAACTTCAGAGGAGAGCTTCTTCATTTGATCAGTCAACTCTCGCATCTCATCTTTCTCCTCTTGAGTTCTAGAAGATACTGTAGTATTTTGCAGATATACAGGTTGTTTAGGGGGGATTTGAGATATAGGTGGTCCCAGATGGAGCACCAACTGATTTGTAGGTTGCGGGGGTTGATATGCCAATTGTGGGGATCGGGTTCATGATAGGTGTTTGGTGAGCCAAGGCTTGACTGATCTCTTGAATTTGGTTGGGCATTGCGGGAGGTCCCTATTGCAGCAACAGTCCTGCGATATTTTGGCCTAATCCCTTACTAATCTCCATAGCCTTAGCATATGCTTCTGTTAGTATAGTCGGTGCAGGTTGGGACTGTCGGACAAACATTGCTGTCAGATAGTCCAGAGCTGAATAATAAATTTCCCTTGCCGAAGCATCACTTACCACATATGGGTCTTGCAATCGAGTAAAGGCCTTGTGGAATCTGTTGTTGAAGGAACTAATTGGCTCATGTCTGTATAGCTCTGTGGGAGCTGTGGGAATACCATATTTTTCACATATTTTGATATGCTCTTCTGCTGTTCTGTTTAAATCATTCACATGAAAAATCGAACAGAATCTATCCGGGCTTTTGGGCATATCATGGTAATTGGCGAAAATTATTGGTGACGGGTTGTCCACCAACCAGGTCGCACCATTTGGAGTAGGTTGATTTTGCGCCATTTGTGGCTAAATTAATGGAACCAAAGGGGGAACTGGAGTTGTAACAGCTGGGATCATGAAGATCGTGCTTTCTGGGACAGCAAACTGCTGGTCTGACGAACTGGGCTCATTGGGGTCTGCAACCCTGCGGTAACTTTTACGCCTATAGAAGTGAAATCTAGCGAATCTTTCCGGCTCTGGGCTGGACTTCAAGACTCTTTTGAATCTCTCTGGAGAGAAGGATCCAATTCGTTCCAGCATGCCCTCCCTCTAGCGCCAATTCTGTTGACGTGTCTGAAATCACATTACTACGGTTCCATCCGGCTAACACAGAATAGAATACTAAGAATCCTATCCTCTCTTGAAATAAGGAAATCCCTAGTGCTGTTTTTAATTGATCAATGGGGATTACCTCAAATACAAGCTTTAAAAAGCTTCGCGATTTACCCTCTGTCGAAGTTCGGGATTTTATGACCCTTTTCAAGCTTTAAAAAACTTCGCCATTTATCCTATGTTGCCGAACTTCAGGGTTATTGCCCTTTTTGCAAGCTTTAAAAAAGTTTCGTGTTTTAGCTATGCTGCGAATTTCAGCGTTTTTTGACCTTTTTCAAAGTTTTTATACTTCGACATTTCACGCTTTATGCCGAAGTTCGGCATTTTGGAGCGTTTTGCAAAGTTTTTAAACTTTATCATTTTACCTTTTTTATCGAAGTTCGGCAATTTGGGTCTTTTTGCGACCTTTCAACGCTTTAACATTTTGCGCTTTATCTACGTTTGCCGAAGTTCGGCGTTTCTTGACTCTTTGCAAACTTTTAATACTTTAACATTTCGCGCTATATCGCCGAAATTCGGCATTTTGGAAGCTTTTTCAAACTCTTGATATTTTAACCTCTTATGCTTTGTTGCCGAAGTTCGGGGAAGTTGGAGCTTTTTTAAACTTTTATAAGTCTCGTGCTTTAGTCTTGGTTGTCGAACTTTGGCGATTTTGCCTTCTTTGCAAACTTTTTACCTTTTCGCATGTATATTTCTTTTGGCGAAAATCGGCATTTCAACGTCTTTTGCAGGCTTTTATCTCACTTAACTTAGGCGATTTTGCAAGCTTTTCAAAATTTTTACTTTGCTCTCAGATTTGGCGAACATTGGCCAAAAAGCGATATTTGAAAAGTTTTCAACTTGAACGATAAAATCACCTTGCAGATTCCTAGGCTTACGCTTATGACAACATCGTCCTTTGGACTGATTATGGGCACTCAAAAAAAAACGCGAGATACCCTGCGCAAAACTCAACAGGGCGAAGGCTAAAAACCACCAAGAGGGGGACCTTGTCGGTGACAGGGAGCGTGTGCAATGCTCAACAAATCACAAGGTCAAAAGACTCGTAGAGCTAAATAAGGTGTCGGCCGTACCTCGTATAAGTTCTTGAAGTGTCATTTGAGGACCTCTAGAGCCCCAAACCATAGTTACAAGACTCGTTGAGTCCCGACGCGGGTCGCCCTTACTGAGGCCAGGTGCCTCTGGACTCGGACTCGGCCGAGTCTGGCCGGGTCTTGGTAGACTCGCGGAGTCTGCTAGACTCGGCTGACTCGCCGAGTCCCAAGGTCTGGACTCTGCCGCCCAGGCAACAATAAAAAAGCCCAAAAAAATTTAAAAGTCTTTGTTTTAAGTGGAATAAATGGTGAATATGTCCAAGGATGATGTGGATGTTAGGAATGCAGATAAAGATTAAACAGAGGAATGAAATAAAGTCGTTTGTGCCTTGACCCCGTCTTGGGGGTGCTGCCCCCTAACCCCCATTGAATAATTTGGGGGGAAACTGTGCCAATAAAAATGGGGAAAATTTCACCTCCGAGTCTTATTAGGCTCCATATAACAACAGTGGATGAGGATGTTGATGTCACCGAGGCTGAGGTTGAGCCTAAGCCTGAGACAGGTAGATATCATGGTTGCAGAATGTTCCAGGACCTATCTTAGGCCCACATGTAGGACAGTTGTGGGGTCGAGTGATCAATGATCATTGATATTGGCTCCTTTGAGCCTTAGACTTCTAGGCTCTAGCTTTTATGTTGAACTTGATATATGTTTTGAACTTTTGGTGACATGGATTTCATATTCCATGAATTTTGTAGAAATTTGACACTATCTATATTTCTAATGTGTTATTTAGTATAGCTTATTTCCTTCAGCGCAAACCTAAAATTTGCATTTATACTTATGTGATCAATGTAAACTTGTGTATGCGCTTCTATTTGATGAGATTATTGTGTCTTTAATGTATATTTATTAAAAAATGCATGAAAGAAGCATTAAAAATCTTTGAATTTCTTGGGTTTTTCAATTTGTCGAGGCTCGGCCAAGTCTCGACCGATTTTGGGCGCCGAGTCCGAGTCCGAGTAAAAAATCAGCTTGCCCAGTCCGAGGCGAGTCCGAGTCTTGTAACTATGCCCCAAACCAACAGGATCCAAATTCTCAATGCACATAGTGTCCTCAACTCTGTCATGGAGGGGGGTTGAGCCACCTGAGTTTGAGCATTAAAATCACCCAATAAAAGAACGTCACCGGCCGTAGAGAACTGAGAAATACTATCATATATATTAGTGAAGGTGTCACCATCCGGGTCATTATGGACCGCATACGGAGATGAGGCAGGAGGGAAGTAACAAACCCCAATAAAAATGTCTCTGAGGCGGGGGGCCGCTCGGCAAATTCGGACCCACAAAAAGCTAGCTGACTCATCAGTAAGGACAATAGAAGCAAGCTTTGAAAATGATTGCTGACAAGGCAAGCCACACCACCGGATCGCCGACCCCACCAGAACAACGAGTCTCGTGTCTAAACGTTGGTAGCCAATGGAATCCAGTAACCCCCAGGAGAGGACGGGTGGAGTTTTCATAAGTCTCAGTGAGGAGTAGGAAATCGAAAGAGCCAAGAGCATCCCGCAACAAATCGGGTGAAGACCAGAGGTCTCATTGCCATTCCAGTTGCTGATCTGTATAGATGAACCTGTAGTATTATACACACCCACAACAGGTTGGTCTCGAGGACGTCATTTAGCAGCTAGAGCTGTGTTCTTAGGTTCCTATCACGGAGGGAAGGTATCCCTAATGATTGCCTTCAAGTTTATAATGACAACCCACTTGCCATCTCGTCTCACAACAATGACCAAATCTCTAGCCCGTTTCAGCTCTGAAACCTGCTATTTGGTGAGATCTTCATCAAGATAGATCTCCATGGGCAGCGGAAAGAGCTTTCTCTAAGCTTTTAGAACTCGAAGTCAGTCAGCAGCAAAAAGGAAGCGGAGGAAAAGTGTGGAATCATACCCAACCCAAGCCCTGTCGAGGGTGATGTCAACAACATCGAGTTGATCTTGGAGGAAGGAATAACAAGCAGACACCGGGGTCGGGGATAAGGAGGGCAGACCCCGCATTTTCAGGTTGAGCTCGCGAGCCCTCTATGTGCGTTCTTTTGTAAACTTGGACTACACCAATTTCTCGATGCCAGCCAAGGGAGGAGGAGCATTTTCTCAGATTGAGGCCCACGTTTTAATCTGCTTCTCTGTTTCGGTTCTGAGAACTTCATGTTTGTTGTCGAGATCAAAATGTAGGGCCTTCAGCTCAGAAAGGAATGAGTCCTTGTAACATTAGCAGCTAACTTCCTGAATTTGTCATTTTCTGCCATGGTCGAAAGCTTAGCAGACAACTTGAGCATGGAGTCCTTGAGTGAATGGTTGTCAATCTCCAGTTTTGAGACCCTGTCAAGCAAATCCGCAATCGTGGAGCCATCAAACATTTTCCTCTGATATGTGTGAATAGGCATTGCCGGGAGAGGGGCAGGGGGGGAACATCGGAGGGTTCCATGTAGCATGTGAGGACACGACCAGCAAAGAAGGAGAAGCAGCAGCTCCGACGACAAAAGAGGAGAGAAAAGAAACGAAAAGAAAAGAAGAGAAAAGGCTGCGTAGGCGTCGCACAGGAGGCAGCAACAACACCACGGGAGGCCGTTGGGGCGTTGCACAGAGATAACATGCACACGAACACAAAGTGCAAGCCGCGGGAGGCCACGTAGGTCGCGGGAGGCAGTCACGGTCACGAGAGGTCGCGTTAGAGGTAAAAATGAGAAAGATAAATAAATATATTATAGAAACAACTAGACCAAAAGATAAATCTGTGAATATAGTAGAATTATAGGCATATTTTATATGTTCATGCCATAGAGGTACTTGCAGAAATTATTGATCTTTGTAAGTGTTGACGTGTATTTTGTACACTATCAAACACAGAATAAAATACCTAAAGGTACCTTATCCTCTCTTGAGTAAAGCCTCTGATTGCTGAAGATATCGCGAAAAGGATCAATCGGGATGACTTCAAGGTTCTTGTATGTAGGGTCTCTACGTGTGGATAAGCTCTCTGTGGTATGATGTGATTTGCTGGAATCACAAGGGGACTTACATTTGATGATTGAACGTCTGATCTGCTTTGAATATTGCTGGAACACAGGCTCTTACTAGCTTTGATTTGAAAAAAAGGAAAAAGAGGAGGGTGAGGAAAGGATCTAATTCTAATACTAAGAATGTAGGAGCAATGAATGATCTTTGATGAAATTCTAACTAAGTCTTGTTTTGACATCCCAGGACCATCTCCACAAGGTTAGTGCGATCTTCGAAGGAAAGCTTTATGATGTTCAAATCATCACTGCAGGCATAGACACCATCAGGTTGATGCATATCAATGAAGAAGTGACAATTGAAGTTAAGCTTAAGCTGAATGATTCCAGTTGACTACACAAGGCAAGTCTGCAATCAACAAACTGCTAGTAGTATGGATATACGAATTCCACCATCAATCAAGCACATTTCTTCCACTCATCTAATAACATGAAATCAAATATGAGAAGTATAGAGACCATGCAAATTGTCGAATCGACCCATAAATTTCACCATTTCTTCAATGAAGTTACAAGTCTTTTACAACAACATCTTGGCAACAATCTTTGCCTTCTCTCTGTACTCTACTCTAATTGCTATTCTAATCACCTTTTAACTACTCTCTATCTGTCTTCTAACTGCTTCCAACTATATTCTAACTATTGCCTTTACAAAATGAAATGCCAGGGCTTATATAGTGCCCACAATACAATTCGATGGCTAAGATCAATTCGAGATCAATGGCCAAGATTTTACAATCAAAACCCTAATTAGGGTTTGTTACAACCATTACATAACATTTAATGCTTGACCAATGATAAAATTGTATTGCTTGGACACATGTCCTCCCTAGAAAATTCCACCAATGGATAGCTGGGGTAGGTACATCGGAGTTTGTGCCACCTTCCATGAGTTAGGTACATTGAATTTGGAAATGCTGAGGTGGACCACACTGACTGGAGAAGTGATGACTAGGATGCCACCTCGTCTGACATTTGTAACTTGGTAAATATTCAACTTGATGTTGTTGAGAAGCTAGCTTTAATTAATTCATCTGGAACTATCTGCTTCTTCAACGAACCCTTTGCTCTGACTTCTTGTGTCCTTGATTTGCAGGATGATGATGTACCTCGCCTTGGAATGCTAGATTGGAAGAGGTCGCCCTTATCTTGATGATGCTGGATCGAAGAAGGTTGTCCTTGTCGATGCTAGACTGGAGGAAGTCGCCCTTCTCCTTGCTTGATCGTCTTGGAGGAGATCGTCCTTGATCTGGCTTGATTTTCCAACTCCGGGATCTCCATTTGATGCCTACACAACATTTCAAAATTAGTAATATATCTTGAAATCTAAAAATTAAACTTTAAAAGGAAGATTCAAGATTTTAATTAGGAAATTTCATGATAAATCTTGAGTTATCATTTCCTAATTAACCATGTAATACTTAGATTTTTCCAAAAAATGTCTAAAAAATCAAACCTTGAATAAGGGTGTCAAGATGATTTTGCCATACCTCCTCTTGAGAATTAACTCTAAGAAATGATGTAAAAATAGATGAATTTTGCTAGGCAAAGTGTAGATCAAAGCTCTCCCTTGGATAAAATGCACCTCCTTTAGCTTGGAAAAGAACTCCGCCTTCCTCTTCAAAAACCTGGAAATTCGCCTTCAAATACCTTCAAAACATCTGGAATTTATCCTCCAATCTAGCAAGAAATACGCCTCTGCAATAGCCTTCAAGATGAATTTCGCCTTCCTTAGTCTCCACACTTGGTAGAAATTCGCTCCACACAAGCTAGATTTCGCACCTCCTTCCTTGCTTCTCCAAATCGCACTTGAAACAATGAGTGAATGATTTGAATAATGAAAAACACACCCCAAATATATAGAGCGCTCACCATTTCACCTCCCCATAGGCCGACTTGATGAAAATAGGCCAAAAAATAAATAAAACTAAAAAGGAAGAGGCCGACTTAATTAAGCAATAAAAAATGATACCTCAAGCGCTCTTCTTTTAAATTCTAAATTAATAATAATTAATTTCGAAATGCCTCAATTAATAAAAAAAAACGATTTTCCAAGGGTCAAAATTAATTATTAAATGCTATGCGCTTTTCATTAAATGCCAATTTAATTAGAATTTTTAAAAATATTTTGAAGTTTTTTGGCGAACTTGGCATCTAGTGCGATTTGCGAAAATAAGGCAAAAAAAAATGAATTTTGATAACTTCGCTCTGGTCCCTTGGAGAGGGACAGGAGCGCCTTTTCACTTTTGTCCTCAATCCTTCATTTTTTAATTGCCAATTCACGTTATTGGGCTAGCAATGATCCCTTTCGTCCCTTCAGTGCATGTTCAACTCGTTTTTTGCAAGGCAAAATTGATGTTCTAGAGATTTTCGCCCTGGTCCTTTAGTGAGGGACAGGAGCGATTTTGCAAATCCAAGCTTATCCGTCCTTTTTTAGCCTTCCAAATTATATTCAATGGATAAATGATGTTTTCCTTGGTCTCTTCAAATCATAAAATTGTCTTGATCCTGCAAGAACAGTGCACATTTGAAATTCAAGCTCCGGTCCTTCAGTGAGGGACAGGAGCGAATTTTGTCTTCTAGGCCAAAATGCTTCACTTTTCACCATGAAATGTCTTGGCTAAGGAAGATATCATCTTGTTACACGCCATGAATAAGAGTTCAAGTCTAAGAAAGGTCTAAAAATGTGTATATAAAGAAAATCGCTTTGGTCCCTTGGTGAGGGACAGGAGCGCTTTTACCTTTGTAGACAAAAACTCCATCATTTCATTGTCTTGTCTGGATGCTCTATCATGCTCATTTCGTCCTTCACCATGCCTTTGATGTTCCAATTTGACCAAACAAGGTCAGGAATGACTCAAATAAGCCTTTTCGCCCTGGACCCTTGGTGAGGGACAGGAGCGTTTTGCCTTGGTCCCTTGGAGAGGGACAGGAGCGAAATTCGCTCTGGATCCTCAGTGAAGGACAGGAGCGAAATTTGATTTTTTGAACTCTCTATCAGGATAATTTTTATGGAATATAACATTTAAGTATAAGAAAGGCCACTTATACTTTAAGTTATATTCCATATATACTTTCAGGATGTTTGAGAGTGGTTTCAGACCTCCAGGAGTTATATTGCAAAATCTAGTTTTTTTGAGGTTTTTCAGTTTCCAAACTTAGTCAAATTTCAAGATCAGGACATTCCAGACTTAGCCAAATTTCAGGATCAGGACTTTCAGACTTAGCCAAATTTCAGGATCAGGACTTTCAGACTTAGCCAAATTTTCAGGATCAGGACTTCACTCCTGCAGGACCTGCTATCCTATTGATCTCCCCGACAGCACTCATAATGCAAAGGCTAACTAACAAAACCCTAAAAGACCAAAAAACAAACCCTAAAAAGCAAAAAAAAGCAAGGGTCCCCATTTGCAATGGGGCGATGTGTGAAAACGTCACAACAGTAAGTAATCTAAATGCTTCTTTTCATTATATACATGTAATGAAAGATTTGTATAATAATCCTTTTGAATTTAGAGAAATAGACTGCAGATGGGAAGGATGGACAACCTTTTGAATACATGAGGTGAAGGAAGATTAGCCTTCATGCTCTTATCGAGTACGCCACCTTGAGATGGAATGGATGACCGACCTTCCATGCTCGTGGGCTAGGAGGTGGAATGGAAGACCGACCTTCCATGCTCTTGGGGCTTGGTTGAGGAGGATGACCAACCTCCAAGGTGAACTAAGGGATGGAAGGGTGACCCACCTTCATGCTCTCACAGTTCAAGGGCTACCAACCTTGAGATTGTGATTTGCAAACATTTTAATGAATTCCTAATGAGATTATTTTGGGAATCCACATTGGAGTGGCTATTGCCTTAATTAGATTTTAAATATAAGTAATGTTTATAGGATAGCATGATGCATACCGATGACTTGTCAAAATAGATGTTATCTTGGCTTATGATTTAATGTCAATTTCCAGTGAGTAATATTGTGTGTAGGACCTGAACTAGGATTTACTTTGTAAAAGGACATTTCAATTGGTATATTTATGTTCTAAGATGTATTGAATTTCTTATTTTTAATTGGAATTATGATTTTAGGACAAAATTTAGGAATATCCCCAAAGGAAAACATTACAATTGGTATTAGTGCATTCTTCCTGCTAGCCTGCTGAAATATCCCCTGCAGTAGCTTGACTGAAAATGCAAGGAATATTTGCTAACAATGTGCTAACAACCTGCTGTTCTGAGTCTCAGATTGTATAACCTGCGTGTTATGCGGTTTCTTGACTGCTGAATGACTTGTGTGTTATGCTGTTCTGACTGTTACAAGTTTTGAGACCTGTGTTTGGAAGCATAAATTTTGGTTTATCATTACAAGTGACTTGCAAACAACTTCTAAAAGTTACATTAACATCTAGGATAAGTATGCAACTAGTTCATAGTGTAATGACATCAATTTTAGATACAAATCGAATACTTATAGTTGACTGTAATTACATCAAACAGTTGGCATGATCCCAAGAACAATGAACAATAGTTGTGCAACTCAGACTCCTCATTTATTCTTGTGTTAATATGTTCATTACAATGCTCAGACCATATATCCAAAGTCTTACAACCAATTCACTTGAATACTCAGAATTTTCTGAAGACATATGAAAACCTCAAACATTAACTGCTAACGGAAAGTACATAGGAAATGATGCCAAGAAACCTGATAAGAATCGCCAAGCTTGATATTTGAAGCAGCAAGCAATATCACCAGTCTTGAGCCTCTAATGATCAAACTCGACCCTCCTTGCAAATCGCCCCTGCTGCTGTCATATAGGTCTGAGAATTATGAGCTTCCAATGCCAAACTCCTTTCCTTGACTCCTAAAAGAATCGCTGTTCTTTCTCAAACAAATTACTAATGCCCAATGCCAAACCCGATGCAAAGATGTGAGTCTATGAACAAATCGTGGATTATAGCTGACTGATATGATTTTACCTCAGAATTAATTGGGCACTGAACACCTCTTATTCCTCCTTCAAAATGCTTCAAAAATAATTGCCCTTTCCTCCCTTATGCTAGCGCTGTCCTCCAACCCTTGATGTGATGGATCGACAATGAATTAAGAGAAAGTCGTGGCTGATGAAGGTCTGGTTTAGTCTTTGTTTTAGACTTGGCTCTATCCCTACAGCCTTCTTATCTCTTCTCCAAAATATTCCTAAAAAGATCGCCCAATATTCCCAATACCAACGCTGTCCTTTAAGGTATGATGTGATGCTACAGTGATGCAATAGGAACCAAATTGTGGGGTTTGGTGAGTGGAATCCGATTTGGATAATACCTGCAATTTAGACCAGCTCTCACCTCAATTTCGTCTCAAAGATCTTCAACAAAATCGTTTTTCCTCTCCAATGCAAATCGATGCATTTGGGACATTCAATATGATAGTCAGAAAACACTCTGAATCCCAACCACCATGAAAAAGTAAACAACTCAATAGGCACAATATGAAAGACTAAAATGTCTACCAGTCTCAGCTACAACCCCTTAGAAGATCTTTCACTCCCTTAGGTATGCTATCTATGGGAGTTTTCGTTCCCAAAGACAAAATTTTGCAGACACCTCTTGGCTCTACAAAACCCAATCAATATCAAATCCAATCCAAAACTGATGAGAAGGTAAGCTAGATCCCATTTTATATTTTTTTAGTTCATCATCCAGAAGCTTCTAGAAATAATATTTAAATAATATTATTTCACTTAAGTGACTTTATGATATAATATTTAATTAAGTCACTTTATTAAATTAATTAAATATAAAGTCATCTTTTTAATTTTTAATATATTGGATAACTTT
Source organism: Cryptomeria japonica (assembly GCF_030272615.1). NCBI lineage: Eukaryota > Viridiplantae > Streptophyta > Pinopsida > Cupressales > Cupressaceae > Cryptomeria > Cryptomeria japonica. Next base: position 469,095,967 of record NC_081407.1, read on the forward strand.
ATAAATAATTAACTTAATACTATTAATTAAAATAATTAATTAAGCTATCCATGAAAAATAATAATAATTTGGATAACTTAACTAATTAAATTAATTAATTAATTCCTCTCAAAAAATGGGGACATTACAATCCGCCCCTCCTGAAATTGCTTGCCCCCAAGCGATCTCAGCTGCAAGAAAAATTCTACTCCACCTGGGTCCTGTTGACGTGTATTTTGTACACCATCATACACAGAATAAAATACCTAAAGGCATCTTATCCTCTCTTGAATAAAGTCTCTAACTGCTGAAGATTCGCATGAAGGATCAGTTAGGATGACTCCAATGTTCTGGTTAGTAGGGTCTCTACGTGTGGATAAACTCCAGTGGTATGATGTGATTTGCTGGAATCACAAGGGGACTTACATCTGATGATTGAACTTCCGATCTGCTTTGCTGGAACACAGGCTCTTACTGGCTTAGATTTGAAAAAATGGAAAAAGGATGAGGGCGAAGAGAAGATCTAATCCTAATACTAAGAATGTAGGAGCAATGATTTGATTTTTGATGAAACTCTAACTAGGTCTTGTTTTGACATCAATGGACCATCTCCACAAGGCTAGTGCGATCTTCTAAGGGAAGCTTTATGATGTTCAAATCATCACTGCAGGCATAGACACCATCAAGTTGATGCATATCAATGAAGAAGCGACAAATTGAAATTGAGCTTAGGCTGAATGATTCCAGTTGACTACACAAGGCAAGTCTGCAATCAACAAACTGCTGGTAGTATGGATATACGAATTCCACCATTAATCAATCGCATTTCCTCCATTCATCTAATCATCTACCATCTAGGATTGAAGACTCAACAAGAAACCATGCAAATTGCAAGAAACGACACACTTCACCATTACTTCAATGAAAATGGAGTTTGTTTACAATCAATGGCAACAATTTCTTGCCTTGTCCTCCTATTTTACTCTAATTACTATTCTATCAATTGCTAACTACTCTCTATCTACTAACTGCTTTCTATTATTTACAACTCTCTCTCCTTAGCCTTTACAAAATGAAATGCCAGGGCTTATATAGTGCCCACAATACAATTTGATGGCTTAAATCAATTCAAGATCAATGGCCAAGATTCAACAATGAAAACCCTAATTAGGGTTTGTTACAACCATTACATAACATTTAATGCTTGACCAATGATAAAATTGTATTGCTTGGACACATGTCCCTTCTAGAAAAATCGACCAATGGATAGCCGGGGTAGGTACATCGGAGTTTGTGCCACCTTCTATGAGTTAAGTACATTGAATCTGGACATGCTGAGGTGGACCTCACTGATTGGAGACGTGATGACTAGGATGCCACCTCGTCTGACACTTGGTTGATACTCAATTTGGTAGCGTTGAGAAGTTATCTTTGATTAACTCTTCTAAAATTATTTGCTTCTTCAACGAGCCCTTGTCCTAACTCCATGTGTCCTTGATGTGTAGGATGATGATGTACCTCGCCTTGGAACGCTGGATTGAAAGAGGTCGCCCTTGTCCTGGCTTGATCGTCTCGGCGAAGACCGTCTTTGATCCGGCTTGATTTTCCTTGATGAGATCTCCATTTGATGCCTACACAACACTTCAAAATTAGCAACATGATTTTGCAATGAATAACTAGATTAGAGATTAAATTTAGGAAACTTCATAATAAGTCCTTGAGTTATCATTTCCTAAACGACGATTGAGCTATTAGAATTCAAAATTTCAAAATTTAAGGCTATGACGATCAAAATTCGAAATTAAAACAAGGGATCTTGTCATACCTTACTTGAGAGTTTAACTCTAAAATGCAAAACAAAGGAATTCGCCTAGGCACAAATCAAAATTTGATGGCTTCAACGTGATCTCTCTCCAAATGAACGTCCACTTTAGCAATTCGCCACCTTGGGGGAGGAGTCTTCAATGTTTTGAAGATAACAAATTCGGCTTACTTGAAACAAACACGCACTCCTCTTTGATGATAATTTCGCACCTTGCCTTCTCCAAAATCGCATATGAAAGAGGATAAAATGATGATTTGAAAATGAAATAAACACCTCCCTTTATAGGCGCTCACCTTCACATTGACCCTAGGCCGACTTTGGTGAATAAGGCAAATTTAAAATAAACTTAAAGGCCGACCTTTGTAAAATGAAACAAATTTTAAATCAAGCGCCCCATTTTATTTATAATTAATTAATTTAATGCCTATAATTTTAAATAAACTCGATTTTTAAAAGGCAAAAATTAATTAATAAAGACCCATGCGCTAATGTTAAATGCTAACTTTAATTGGATTTCAAATTTATCGATTTTTTCCTAGCATTTAATAAAATCTAAAGAATGTTTTAGCGCCAAATTTGGAAGAGGTAAGGACACAAACCTATCGCTCTGGTCCCTGACTAAGGGACAGGAGCGAATTTGATGTTTAGTCTTGATTCTCTTGCCTTTTATGTTCAAAACCTCCATCCTCACGTTGAGACTGGCATGTTTGCCAAAAAACTCGAGCTTGATCGTCTTGATTTGGTGGATGAATGCCCTCTAAGGTGGATATCGCCCTGGTCCCTTGGTGAGGGACAGGAGCGAACTTCATGCTCTGGCCAACATTTGCTATCTCTCAAGCTTTACTCCTTGTTCATCACCTTGCAAATGATATCCTTGATCTTGCGAACCTTGACTTGGTGTGAATTTTGAATGAATTAGCAAATATAGTAAATATCGCCCTGGTCCCTGACTGAGGGACAGGAGCGAACTTCAATGTCCTGGGCTCATGCTTGCTTTCATCAACTTGCCATTGCTTTCATCGTGTAAAATGAAGTCTCTTGATCCCCCTTGGACACTTGATACTTGATAAACCTTCAAAATTTAGGCCTTCATGAAAATTTCGCTCTGGTCCCTGACTGAGGGACAGGAGCGAACTTGGGTATATAATGAAAATTTTCCATCATCTTAACTTGTAATTGTCTTCAAAGTGCAAAACGATGTCCTTTACTCCCTTTCAAACATTCAAAATGTGAACAGCAACCCAAATTTGGCCTTATTTGAACACTTTCGCTCTGGTCCCTGACTGAGGGACAGGAGCGAACTGGGACATTTGGTGTAATTCTTTCAATATTGGCGACTTTATAACTTCGTTCTTCATTGAGACGCTTCAAAATGTCCTTGTCTCCTTGTACCCTGTCTTGGAGTGGTTTGAACTTGGATGGAAGGCAAGATAACCACTATATCGCCCTGGTCCCTGGCTGAGGGACAGGAGCGAATTTGTACTTATAGGCTCCATCACACTTTGTTAACTTCAAAATTTATCTTCAACGGTCTTGTAATGCATCCTTTCATTCATTCATGGCTTGGAATTCATTCAAACTTGGCAAGAAATTGACCTAAGGCAAAAAATCGCTCTGGTCCCTGGGAGAGGGACAGGAGCGCTTAGGCCAATTTGGGCCTCACTTTGGTATCTTGTAATCTTCAATTTGTCTTCAATGAGTTCATTACACCCTCCTTTGTTGCTTCAAACTCGAAACTTGCTTGCTTTTGCCTGAATTTTACCTTATGAAGAATTTCGCTCTGGTCCCTGGGAGAGGGACGAGAGCTACAATGGATTTCGCCCTGGTCCCTGACTAAGGGACAGGAGCGATTTTGCATTTTGGTCTATTTTTCCTCATGTTTGTGCCTTCAAATTATATTCAACTGGTAAAAAGCACTTCCTTGGATCTTCTCAATTCGCGAAATCGTTCAAATCTTTCAAGGACAAGGCAATTTTGGATTTCAAGCTCCGGTCCTTCAGTGAGGGACAGGAGCGATTTTTGCCCTCCAGGCCCAAATGCTTCACTTTTCACCATGAAATGTCTTTGCTAGGGAAGATATCATCCTGCCTCATGCTATGAATAAAAGTTAATGTCCAAAAAAAGGTCTAAAATTGTGCATATAAAGAAAATCGCTCTGGTCCCTCAGTGAGGGACAGGAGCGAATTTGACCTTCTAGGCAAAAACTTCATCATTTCATTGTTTTTGATCAAGTCTGGATGCTCTATCATGCTCATTTCGTCCTTCACCATGCCTTTGATGTCTCAATTCGTCCAAACACGGTCAGGAATGGCTCAAATAAGTATTATCGCCCTGGTCCCTTGGTGAGGGACAGGAGCGCTTCGCCTTGGTCCTCCTGAGAGGGACAGGAGCGAAATTCGCTCTGGATCCTCAATGAAGGACAGGAGCGAAATTTGACTTCTCGAACTCTCTATCAGGATAATTTTTATGGAATATAACATTTAAGTTTTCTTATACTTTAAGTTATATTCCATATATACTTTCAGGATGTTTGAGAGTGGTTTCAGACCTCCAGGAGTTATATTGCAAAATCTAGTTTTTGGAGGTTTTTCAGTTTCCAGACTTAGTCAAATTCAGGATCAGGACATTCCAGACTTAGTCAAATTTCAGGACATTCCAGACTTAGCCAAATTTCAGGATTAGGACATCGCTCAAGCCGGACTTGCTTATCCATGTGATCACCTGGGCGGCACTCAAAATGCAAAGGCTAACTAACAAAACCCTAAAAGACCCAAAAACAAACCCTAAAAAGCAAAAAAGCAAGGGTCCCCATTTGCAATGGGGCGATGTGTGAAAACGTCACAACAGGTCCCAAAGGAAAATATGTGTAATGTCCTTGCTATCACCAAAGAGCTCCTGTAACACCAACTAAATCTGCTGAATCAATTCAATCACCTCATCACGTACCACAGGAGTATAAGCCTCAAAAGGAAGCAAGTCAAGTAACTGACCATACTTGCTCCCAACCTCTGCACAAAGTTAGTCATCAAATAAACCACCCATCATATACTCACTACCCATCAAGTAGGTATGTTCCCACACACTCTCGTGCCACTGAATAGTTGATGTAGACCATGCCAAATCTGAAAGTGCATTGGAAATCATAATAGGATAGCTGCTAACCCATGCAGAATCAAGGAAGATTGAGTCACCAATAAACAAGTAGATAGCTGCCATATCATAAGAAATAGGTGTCCACATCAAATTTGAAATGTAGGTGTGTTTCTTAACACCCCAAAGTAATTCATGTGTGGTTGATCTGATAAGGTCACCATGCTCATCCGTGATTGCATATTCTTCAACTTTTTGATCATCGTGTAAACCCAATGAAGCAACATGTGACTCTTCTAAAGTTGATTTGTAATCATACTTACCTTGCTCATACTCCATGTCTATGTCTTCTTTCATTGGAAGAAAGAGTGATCGAAGATATGCTTCTCTTTGTTGTGGTTGATCTGATAAGATCACTATGCTCATCTGTGATTGCATATTCTTCAACTTTTTGATCATCATGTAAACCCAATGAAGCAACATGTGACTCCTCTAAAGTTGATTTATAATCATACTTACCTTGCTCATACTCAATCTCTATGTCTTCTTTCATTGGAAGAAAGAGTGATCGAAGATATGCTTCTCTTTGTTGTATTGCTTGATCTATATGATTGAAGCCCTCCTTGACCTTTTGTAAGTGTTGCCTTGTTTGGGCAGCTAGCAACTTAGCTTGCCTAGCTTTCCTTAACCACTCGTCACACACGCTTTGAGTCCTCTTTACATCTTCTATGTTATGATGCACAAAATCAGACCTTTTACTAGATGCATCATCAACCAATGACTCGTGTTCATCTTCCAAAACCTGAATGCCAACATTAGGTGACTCCATAACATTGTCTTCTCCATGATTAAAAGCTGTATCACATTGAGGATGAAGAGATATATCACTGCTGTTATAACAATCAGCACTACTGTCATGCATTTGTGTCACGCCTTCAACTCTTACATGCACCTCCTTATTGGAAACTTCATTCTCAACACTTGCACTATAAATGCCAGCATTTGTAGACTTTTCTTCATTTGCCATTTCATGAGTAAAAGCTGCAAACTCATGAGAATGAGGAGGTAAACAATTGCTGTCCAAAAACAAATCAGTGATGATATCATGCCATAGCAAAATGTTACCTTCATCATGAGTAATCAAAACATTAGTGACTACTTCATCTTTCACATCCACCCAAGTCTGATGTGAACAATCAAAATGGTCATGATTTGAATTCATCCCTCCAAGCTCATCTTTAACACCCAATTCTTGAGTGCCATCTAGAGATGATTCCAAGGTATCATCATTCTCATAATGAAGTGAAGAAATGTGTTTGCTATCATCAGTATACCTGTCATATTCTTCAAGCTTCACAAGTGCATCTCTATTGGATTTTTCACCCTTAACACTTGCTACTATCAAGTCTTGATTTATCTCATCTCCTTCTCTAGGAGTAGCTGCTACAAGGGACTGATTTTCCAACTGTCTTTGGCTGCCATAGTCTGATTTTTCATCATGTGACAGTGAAGAAGCAATATGATCATCCAACGAATCCATGCCAGTGCTACTCATATCATTAACATGCTCTATGCTAGCCTCCAACGTAGAAGTCTAAAGTGAAACTTCTAGCAAAGATGATGTAGACAACTCATTCCCCATGCCTGTCCTCATATCCTCTTGAGTTGAATCTGCATGTCTAACAAAGTCATCATATAAATTTCTGCCTATCATGGGTGAAGTAACTCTATTCCCTTTTGATTTCCCAAACATTCTTCGGATTCCCTGTTTTGTTTCCGGATCACTCAATAATTCATACAAGTTCTGCATCAAATCAATAGTAGATTTGTTGAAGGCCATCTTTCCCTCCGTTTTGATTGTAAAAGACTTCCCACAACAGGATGGCAGGATGATGGCTCTCATACCACTGAAATATTCCCTGCAGTAGCTTGACTGAAAATGAAAGGAATATTTGCTAACAATGTGCTAACAACTTGCTGTTCTGAGTCTCAGATTGTATAACTTGTAATGTCCCCTTCTTAGGCGTGATGTTTCAGTTGACCGATGGCCTATTTCGGAGACCTGTAGGCTACTCAATGAGTGAAATTAGGGTTTTCAGTTTTGGAGGTTGTTGTTGCTCGTGAATTAGAGTTTGGATCGCGGATTCTTTCTGGGTTTTTAGAGGGCTTCGTAGTGGTATGTTCGGCTTTGCGTTCCGAGCACTTTTTGGAATTTACTATTTTTAGTAAATTCTATTTCTGGCAGTGGTCCTGATTATTTCGGCACAGTTGGTTCTCTTCTTCAGTTGGTTCAGTTGGCTTCGTCACTTTTGGCCTTGGGGGATGTTTTTGGAGAGATAAGTTCATTTCATTTAAATAATGTTATGTTTTAATGTTATATTTTAAAGTTGACCCCTTGGCCTAGCTTCATCACTTCAAGTTGTTTTAAAAGGTGGTCTTCAAGGGTGGACGCATCATGGAAGGGATTTAATATTTCCTAAGGTCTAAAATCTTTCTTATGAAAAGGGGTGCCAACTTTATGAAGATAAGTGAATTAAAATAAAGGTTAATTAAAGCTTTTAAAAGTGGCGCCATCTCTTGGAGGAAAATTCAAATGTGAAATTAGGGCGCACTTTCTAGAAGCCTCTTGAGATTCCTTGTTAAGCTTATAAATGGAGGCCTCTTCCCTTCATTTGGGCATTTTATGTCTATTGTAATGTTACTCTGCTGGAATGGTATTGGGGTTGCTTCGAGGAATGAATGCCTCCTAGCCTTGGCATTGCTTTTGGCTTGAAAGATAGCAACTAGTGGTGATTTAGTGTAGTTGTGAGAGTTTGTAGTGGGGATTGCATTGTAGCTTGAGTTGTGCTTGAAGTTCAGTTATTTGCATTTCATTTCATTTTCGGGAGTCGCGGTTAGCAGGGCAGATTTGTAGTTTCACTCATATATTTCAAAATAAAAACATATTCATTCTGGGTATTGCATATTTCCTCTTGTTTTGGTTGGGCGCTCCTTTGTGCAAAATTGCAGATTCTAATATGAAGTGTTTTATTTTATAGAGAAGAATCGCCATTCTTGCCTGGCGTCACTGCTGGGAATTGCCTTCGGGTTCGTGTTAAATAATCTGTTGGGTTAATGTCTGATTTCTTGGTATTGGTTGGGTCGCCTCCTTTATAGGAAGCCTTTGCTTTTGGTTTTGGGTCATTCGGACTAGTATTGAGAGAGTAATGAGCATTTTAGTGATTCCATGTGTTGCTGATTAAGCATTTCAAGTGCAGGTCTGTCATAAATCAGAATATTAAGATTGATCCTTGAGTAGAATTTCTTGGACTTATCATTTTGTTAAGCCCGGGAGAGTCTTCTATATTGTTGCAGCATTGTATAGTCTTAATCTTATGATCTTGGCAAGCATTTACTATCATATTGTAAGCTGAATAGTAGTACTGGCAGCATTTCTTCTCATTTTCATTTCACGCTTGTTATTTACATTTAATTCCATTTCTAAGTTCTTAGCATCTCCGCCATATGGTAGCTCCATTCCCACCCTGGGTTTGAAAGCACATGCTTGGTGTCGAGTCTTCCTTTCAGCAGTTGTAATTGTAAAGATCCTCTGACCAAATGTTAGTCCATCTTGGGCACATTCTTGGTTAGAGTTGCTTTCAGCATGCACTAAGATCCTCTGACCATATGTTAGTCCATCTTGGGCACATTCTTGGTTAGAGTTACTTTTAGAATGCTTTAAGACCCTCTGACCATATGCTCACGCCTTGCCCAACCTGGGATCCTGGTGTACATTCTTGGTTAGAGTTGTATTCCGCATCGTTTTGGTTTAAGTGCTAACCCTAACGGATGTGTGTTGCATTACTCTTTGTAATTGAAAAATTGAAAAAATTGGTCTGGGATATTTCATAACCTGCGCGTTATGCGGTTTCTTGACTGCTGAATGACTTGCCTGTTATGCTGTCCTGACTGTTACAAGTTTTCAGACTTGTGTTTGGAAGCATAAATTTTGGTTTACCATTATAAGTGACTTGAAAACAACTTCTAAAAGTTACATTAACATCTAGGATAAGTATGCAACTAGTTCATAGTGTAATGACATTAATTTTAGATACAAGTCGAATCCTTATAGTTGACTATAATTACATCAAACAGTTGGCATGATCCCAAGAACAATGAACAATAGTTGTGCAACTCAAACTCCTCATTTATTCTTGTGTTAATATGTTCATTACAATGCTCAGACCATATATCCAAAGCCTTACAATCAATTCACTTGAATACTCAGAATTTTCTGAAGACATATGAAAACCTCAAACATTAACTGCTAACTGAAAGTACATAGGAAATGATGCCAAGAAACCTGATAAGAATTGCCAAGCTTGATATTTGAAGCAGCAAGCAATATCACCAGTCTCGAGCCTCTAATGATCAAACTCAACCCTCCTGCAAATCGCCCCTGCTGCTTTCACGTAGGTCTGAGAATTATGAGCTTCCAATGCCAACTCCTTTCCTTGACTCCTATAAGAATTGCTGTCCTTTCCCAAACAAATTGCTAATGCCCAATGCCAAACCCGATGCAAAGATGTGAGTCTATGAACAAATCGTGGATTATAGCTGACTGATATGATTTTACCTCAGAATTAATTGGGCACTGAATACCTCTTATTCCTCCTTCAAAATGCTTCAAAAAGAATCACCCTTTCCTTCCTTATGCTAGTGCTGTCCTCCAACCCTTGATGTGATGGATCAATAATGAATTAAGAGCAAAGTCGTGGCTGATGAAGGTCTGGTTTAGTCTTGTTTCAGACTTGGCTCTATCCCTTCAGCCTTCTTATCTCTTCCCCAAAATATTCCTAAAAAGATCGCCCAATATTCCCAATACCAACGCTGTCCTTTAAGGTATGATGTGATGCTACAGTGATGCAATAGGAACCAAATCGTGGGGTTTGGTGAGTGGAACCCGATTTGGATAATACTTTTAATTTAGACCAGCTCTCACCTCAATTTCGTCTCAAAGATCTTCAACAAAATCGTTTTTCCTCTCCAATGGAAATTGATGCATTTGGGACATTCAATATGATAGTCAAAAAACACTTTGAATCCCAACCACCATGAAAAAGTAAACAACTCAATAGGCACAATATGAAAGACTGAAATGTCTCCCACTCTTAGCTGCAACCCCTCAGAAGATCTTTCACTCCCTCAGCTATGCTATCTATGGGAGTTTTCATTCCCAAAGACAAAATTTTGTAGACACCTCCTGGCTCTACAAAATCCAATCAATTTCAAATCCAATCCAAAATTGATGAGAAGCTGAGATAGATCCCCTTTTATATTTTTTAGTCCATCATCCAGAAGCTTCTAGAAATAATATTAAAATAATACAGTTTCACTTAAGTGACTTTATGATATAATATTTAATTAAGTCACTTTATTAAATTAATAAAATATGTCATTTTTTTAATTTTTAATGTATTGGATAACTTTATAAATAATTAACTTAATACTATTAATTAAAATAATTAATTAAGCTATCCCTGAAAAATAATAATAATTTGGACAACTTAACTAATTAAATTAATTAATTAATTCATCTTCAAAATTGGGGACATTGCACCTACGGGATGAAAGATAGTTTATGCAAGTCAAAGAGCTCAAAGGGAATTGGAAAGGGAAAGAAGATGACTTGCAACTAGTAACAATTCTATTCAAAGTAATAAAATGGGTGTACTACTGGGAGATGAGTTGAGGGCCTTCATAGAACACAATGAAAGAACAAACTCAGGCTTTCATGGAGGAAAATGAGAAGACAACCCAATTACTCCTACAAACCCTTCAAATATGAAGCAACACAAATAACACTCTTAGACCCTACCAAACTAATGGGAGGGATGCCACTCTAACCATCTAGAAAATGACAATATAGCTCCACTAGGATTAACACCTAGGGTAACTAGACCATCTTTCTTACCAAAAGAGGGACCATCAAGAGAAGCTTAGATTAGTATGCAGAAGCTTACTCAAGACTTGACCTTGAAATTAGGAGGAATATTGCATTTAGAGAGTATTGTGAGGCTAAAACAAGAAGTAACCCTAGAAGAGAAAGGGGTCAATGTAATAAAGATTTGTCATAAAGTAAATAAAATGACTCTCCCTAACTTTGATGGGTCAAGGAAAAGTCACCACCCATTCATGGATCCAAAAATTGGACACATATCTATTTCTCAGTCCCATGTCCGAAGAGGATGCCATCAAATTTTCCATCCTACATTTGGAAGGGGTTGCACACGTGGTGGCACCATGGTTTGATTACTCAAGGGCACAAAAACATAGCAACCTACAGAAAAGCTTGTGGACCAATTTGAGCAAATATACCCTAAAAGGCACTTTAACGAACTAACACAATTAAAACAAGGATCCATAGAAGAATGTATAACCAATTTTCAAAATCTCTCAGTCATGGAAATTAGGATTATGAAGAAAAGGCTAACATAGCTATTTATTGAAGGACTATCGAAGTCAACATGTGGTTTAGTGAGTGCTTCTATGTTACCGAATTTGTGGGTTTGGGTTTGGGTTTGGATTTGATCTGAGTTTGTGTTTGGCTCTAGGTTTGAACTTGGGTACTGTTGTGACCATTTCACACATCGCCCCATCGCAAATGGGGACCCCCTCTTTTTTTGCTTGTTTTTCGCTTGTTTTCGCTTTCGTTTTTAGGGTTTTGTTAGTCAGTTGGTTGTCTGGATTTAGGGCCAAGCCTTAGGGTTTTAAATTTTGCCTTTTTTAAGCCAAAATCCAGTTGTTTTTTGAGAGCTTTCGAGCTTCTTTTCTAGAATGCAAATTTTGAATGCAATGATTTCGCCAAAATGGTCTAATTTTCAATTAGAATGTTCATGCAGAGCTTAAATTTGTCTAAGTGTTGACCGTCAATGTGAATTTTTGTCTGATTGAATATTTTGACCAAATTTTGACTTTTTTGAATTTTGATCCTGAGCATTGGAATTGATTTGTTTTCGCCTCGTGAAGTGTTAAAATGTGAAAAATCTTGTTATTTTGGCCTGTAGGAGCAAAATCGCTCCTGTCCCTCAGTGAAGGACGGGAGCTCATTTTCAAATATCTCATTGTCCTTGCAGAGTCCAGACAAATTTTACGTTTGAAGTGATAGAGAACGACAAGATCTTTCCATTGAATATAAATTGAAGATTTTCGTGAGCACAGACATGCCTCCAGGAGGAAAATCGCTCCTGTCCCTCAGTGAAGGACCGGAGCTACAATTCAAATTTCACCTTGTCCTTGCAAGATTTTGATGACTTAGCAATTTGAGGACGTCCGAAGGAAGATACTTTGCCAAATGAATATAATTTGAGATGCAAAAAACGAAGGAAAATGACCTATATTGACTAAATCGCTCCTGTCCCTCTCCAAGGGACCAGGGCGAGGTACCTTGTAGCTCTCGTCCCTCTCCCAGGGACCAGAGCGATTTCCTTCATTTTGCAAAATCCAGACAAGGGTCAAGGCAAGTTTACGTTCAAAAACAAGGGAAAACATGAGATGAATGCGTTGAATATAAATTGAAGATTTTTGGGACGTCCATACCAGTGTTAAATGCCTAGTTCGCTCCTGTCCCTCAGGAAGGGACCAGAGCGATTTTTGATATAATTGCCTTTTTTGCAAAATTATAAACAATGTCAAGGCATGGGCGGATAGAGTGAAGAAGGACGAATCCGTTGAATATAAACTTAGAGCATGGCAAAGTGAGATGAAAGCCACAAGGGAAGGATCGCTCCTGTCCCTCTCCAAGGGACCAGGGCGATGATGATGATAATACTCTCTACGCAAGTTCAAGGTCGTCCCTCCAAGGTTCAAGGCCGATCCAAGTCAAGACGAAGGGTGGCGAAGACATTTCAAGGCATTTCCATCAAGCGCAAGGTTGTAAAGGTCATCACATGGAAGGATTTGCGCTCTAAGACCCAGATCGCTCCTGTCCCTTGGGAAGGGACCAGAGCGATATCTACATAATGGCGTAGATTTCAAAAGGCAAACAAGTTTCGAGCAACCAAGAAGGTCGAAAGGACGTCATTCCACGCAATGAAGTTGATTGCAAGTTGGTACAAACAAGAACAAGCACAGAATGATGAGCTTCGCTCCTGTCCCTCAGGGAGGGACCAGAGCGATATTAGATGTATTGATCATTTCATGCAAAATTCACGTAAGGACAATATATTGCAATGTTCTGGAGGGTCCATGGTATGACAACAAGGTGATAAATAAGAGTTTTGAACGTCCAAACATCGCCAAATGGTGTAAAGGCCCCACATCGCTCCTGTCCTTTGGACAAGGACCAAGGCGATACTATCAAAACACTCACGTTCCTTCAAAGATCAAGGCGAAGCGAGGTTAGGAAGTGCGAAGGACGACGTTTGAAGGACATTGCAAAGGAGAGCGAAGTTTAAAAGTCGCCAAGATCAAGGAGAAATCATGGATCGCTCCTGTCCCTCTCCAAGGGACAAGGGCGATGGTCCCTTTAATGCATCCAGACACATAATAAAAGCAAATGGAAATAAGCGCAAAAGAACACAAGCATTGATATTTCGAAGGTCAAAGATACAGGATGAACATGAAGACATGGAGATCGCTCCTGTCCCTCTCCAAGGGACAAGGGCGATGTTAGACAAAACACATGATATTTTTTGAAAATCATGTTAAGACAAGGACGCACAAGGTTCTAAATGACGTTTGGAAGATGATACAAGGAAAGGATCGTACCAAAATGGAGAATTTCAAGCAAAAAACTTAGGATCGCTCCTGTCCCTCTCCAAGGGGCCAGGGCGATAATGATCATGTGATGCATTTGCTCGCACAAGAAAGGCATTCAAGTTCGAAGGACCACCAGGCGATCGATTTGGAACGTGGAAATGAAGGAGTTGAACGTTGAAAATGCAAGAATCTAGACCAAAATCATGGATCGCTCCTGTCCCTCTCCAAGGGACCAGAGCGATGAGGTACGTCCCTTTGTTTTCCAGTTTTGGCGCCAAATTAAAACAATTCGAATTTGCTTTAAATGCTAAATCAATTTAAAAATTAAAACATCCACTTTTATTTGGCATTTAATGTGGCGTTAAACACTTATTAATTATTTTTGCCTTTATTTAAAATCGAAATTTGCAAATTAAAAAACGCAAGGCATTAAATAATTAATTAATTAATTAATAAAAAATCGATTTGAGCGCTCATTTAAGGGGGTCGGCCTTGTCATTTCATTGCAAATCATTTAAAAAAAAATGGTTTTATTTTTATTAAGTCGGCCTAAGGGGTAAAGGATGCAAGCGCTATATAAGGGGGGTAAAAGTTATCATTTCTACATCATTATTTTACCTTCTCTACATGCGAATTAAGGGAGGCGAATATAGTGCGAAGTGTGTTCAAGGGTGGTGCGAGTTTCATTCATCCAAGGTGGCGAAGACACTCCAAAGGTGGTGCGAATTGCATTGAAGACCCAAAGGTGGCGCTAATATCATCTTGTGAGGAGTGCGAAGTGTGTTTGAAGAGGTGCGAATTCCATCCAAGGTGGCGTAAGCAATCAAAAGGTGATGCGAATTTGAAGATCCATTTGAGACCACGTCCAAGGCGATAATTGAAGATCACATTCTCTCCAGAGGTGGCGAAGTCAAATTTGAGGAGATCATATTTTTATACCTCAATTTTGCCTAGGCAAATTTTGTTTTTGCATTCTAGAGTTAGCTCTCTGTCGAGGTATGGCGATTTAATTGTTATTGTTTTATTCCTTCATCGTCATATTTCAAATTTTGAAGTTTTGAATTTTAAATCTCTTGGCTCAATCGTTGTATTTTAGGAAATGATAACTCTAGAGACTTATCATGAGGTTTCCTAAAATCTATCTCTCTTATTTACGTTATTTATTGCAAAATCTATTTCTTATAATGAAATGTTGTGTAGGTATGGCGACCCCAAAGGCGGGAGCATCCACCAGTCGCTCGGCTCTCATGAAAGAAGATCAGAAGACCGAAGAAGTGGAGACCAAGATCGTGTCCAAGTGGAGCAACATTGGAGATACAAACTTGGGGAACTTTAGCACGAAGAAGTTCCGAGAGGTCCCTTACATCGGCAAGCCATCACCTGTCGCCCGGAGAATAATAGAGAGTGGCATCATCAAGGCGGCCGGTTTTCCTCCAGCCATTCAGTGCCACGAGTTGATGATCGAGTGTGCCCGTCATTACAATCCACAGTCCAGGACAATTGTGTCCAATGAGGGAAACACTTTGGCGTACCTTTCAGAGGAGGCCATAAGTGAAGCCTTCCATCTTCCAGAGCACAGGGACATGATATACAAGAGCATTGAAGGAGCCAGATCAGTGTACGATGATGATCCAGATGCTTGCCTAAGCATAATCAACAAGAACTGGTTACTTAAGAGTCGTCCCCGTCTGAGCAAAGTACCGAACACACCACACCGGATTGATTTCCAAGAGGAGTACAGAGATTTGATTACCATGCTCAACAGAGTTACAGGAGCACCTCATGCCTTCTATTTTGAGAAATGGATGTTTTATTTCATCCAGGTGATTGTTCAAGGAAAGGGTACAATACATTGGGCTAGGATAATTAGCCATTGCTTGGACGTACAGTTGAGAAGACTCAGGGCTACTAAGTCCTTCCACATTAGTTCATACGTCATCTATGCCTTAATCAGGAGCGTTGAGTACGCAGGACTACCTCACAGAGGAGTGATTGGAAGAGGACCCGGCGAGGTCAGAGTTTGTGAATCCTATACCTACTTGCATCATCCACCAGGGAAGAACTACAAGTTAATCAATGATACTTTCACGATGAACATCACAAGGACGTTGCAAGGAGGGATTCACAACAGATTATCTCAGGATGCCCAGGAGTTAATCAAGAGGTACGGTGCTTGGTTCATTCAGTTTCCCAAGTTCACTTACATTAGAGTGTATGGATGTCCTTTACCTCCATACATGTTGCCGAGGTACCCGACAGACAGAATTGTGTTACTTGAAGTAACGAGGCAGTTGGCAGCATATGTGAAGGCATTCAGACACAGACATCAGAATGGAGTTCAGGTACCTATTATTTTGGGTAATTCAGTTGAGGTATGTCCCAATGTCTCAGCCATGGATGACGCAGAGAGGGAGTTAGCCTTGTATCCTTTTTCATCTTTTGCTTGGAGGAATAGTTTTGATCCTCATGGACATTTAGAGGAGACGGTCGGTAGAAGATTTAGACATGAGTACCAAATTGAAGATTTTATGATGAATCTCCTAGATGATCTCGAAGTGAAACGAAAGATACATTCTAGATTGCCTTTGGATTTCATCAGGAAATGTAAGATTTACAGAGTGGCCGACCAAGCTCAGGACAACGGCAGGCACATCCAATCTTCATATGATAGAGAAAGCAAAACAATAAGTTTGAATTGGAATGAGCCCGAGGCCGTGGATTTAGATGATTTGATGGCACCAGTCTTGTCTTGTACTCGTAGATGGGTAGACGTTCAACATCAGAAGTTGAGAGAACAGGGCATAGCTATGTCTTTTACTTTGGAAGAAAAGCCAGCCGAAGGTGGAGCAAGTGTTAGTGAAGGCAACCCTAATCCTAGGAATTCAGGTGAAGGTAACCTTCGATGTGCCAGTGAGGGCAATCTCCATTCGAGAGGTTCGAAGAGAAAGGAAAGATCAGAAAAGAAAGAGTCTTCCAAGAAAAAGCAAGGTGCCGGCAAAGATCAAACACCAGGTACTTCTTCCAGACCAGAAGATAGAACAGTTCGAGTGGAAGAGTCCATGGAATCGATGGTACAGAATGATAGACAGGAGGAAGAACAGGCACAGCATGTTTCATCCGATGGATCTCTCCAAGACTATGATTTAGATAATGATAACGAAGTAACATCTCCTCCCAGACAAGAAGAAATGGTACACAAAGAGATTCAAGTTCAAGAGACAAGATCAAATATCCCAGATTGGTTGAAGGAAAGATTGACTAAGGTGATCGTAATTGAGGACGAGGACAGTGCAATTGATTTAGAGAGCCTCGTAGGACATTCACATATGATAACAGAGAAGAAGAAGGCTACAAAGATGTCCAAGATGATTCGAGATGAGACTGGATCTAGAAAACTGCAGATAGCTACACCGGCAGCAGACAAATATGAGGGTGAGATCCTAGCAGAGGACTATCATATACAGACTATTGAGTTAGGACCATCCACAGCAGAGCAGACTTTAGATGATGCCACCGACACATTTGAAGCATTGAAGGACAAGCTTAGAGAAGAAGTAGAAAAGAATAGAAAGCTTGAAAGAGAGGTCGGTGCATGGAGGACATATTTCAGTCACATCAATGAACCTTTGGGACGTCAGGATCCAGTTAGATCACCATTGCAGGCATTGCCCCTTCAATCAATCAATGAAGCAGAAAGATTCAGGAACCTGGTCCAGCGTACATGTGGTTGGATGGATAGATCTCACACGGTGGCCATTGAGTTTGTTACAAGGATGTCGAAGATCACCCATCAGGCTATCCAAGTTCTTGAGATTATTCACAGATTGATGGCAACAGTAGCTGCATTTGCCCATACCAAGGACGTTGTCATCCCTGTCTTGAAAGTTATAAGACACACATCCAGGAGAATTTTAGCACAAGAGAGGATCTTAGAAGGTGATTCTCACAGTTTGTTTCAGTGGTCAACCTTACTCCATATAAAGAGTGTTCTTTTCGAGGACATCAGTGTTAGATGTGGTCAAGTTGAGGAGGTGATCAATCCGATCCAGGACAGAGTATTTGAGGTACTTCGTACCATTCTTGGCAGAAGGATCGAGGTTGAGACAGATGTGGATTTACAAGAGTTTGAGGATAGAATCACGATCATCTTTCGCAAGGACGCAGATGTTACAGATGAGCAGTATGATCAGATGTATGCCACCATGCTCCTGATTGATAGAAAAGGAACTTGAACCTACTTGGGACGCAGCTCTTCTGGATGCATTTGATCAGGTTATCCATTTAGAAGAGAGT
The DNA here is from genome assembly GCF_030272615.1 of Cryptomeria japonica. Classification (NCBI taxonomy): domain Eukaryota; kingdom Viridiplantae; phylum Streptophyta; class Pinopsida; order Cupressales; family Cupressaceae; genus Cryptomeria; species Cryptomeria japonica. The sequence continues at coordinate 469,113,893 of NC_081407.1, forward strand.
ATCAAGAATCTTCCCGAGATTCCAAGCACAGAAATCGAAGGAATCGTGACTAAATTCATTGCATATGCTAAGAAAGAGAATTGGAAAGGGAATAAGATTCTAGATGAAAGGTTGTTACAGATGACATGACATCTTATTTCTCATTGGTTGATACCTCCTAGATTTTTGTGCCAAATTTAATATTTGGCTATGTATTTAATGTTGTTCAGTAAAAAGGAGGTCATTTGTAACAAACCCTAATTAGGGTTTAGGTGTCATGATCTTGTCCATTGATTTGCTTTCAATCTGGACCTTTCATTGTAACTGGGGATGCTATTTATACCCCCATTTTTCATTTCATTTGAGAATAGAATAATAGAAAAATAGTTAAGAGTGAAATAGAGAGATTAGAGTTGTAAGCAATTTTATTTTGTAGCAAGATTGAGTCTTGAAGAGAGAAGTTCAAGCAATTGTTGTATATGATGACTTGGAGATCAATAAAATATTGAAGTTATGGTGTTTTGTTGCAAGTTTCTTGAGTTATCTTCATGGTTGTTGGATGTACTTGAATCACGCTCAATCAAAGTAGTTTGTTAATTTGAAAGACTAAGTGTGAGATTTGATATTTGGTAGGATTCGCTATCCAAACCACTAGCTTCTTGCTGATTGTAGGAATGCCTTGCGTGGTCGACTGGAAAACACTTTGAGTCCTTAACCTTTAAGCATTTTCGCATCTAGGATATGTACCTTCGTAGTAGTGTCCTTGGTCTTTGATGCATTGAACACCATTATTACCTTAGAAGATCGCACTAATTTCAGTTGAGTTGTTATCTTATGGCAAAATTGAAATTGGTTGAGTCTTGCCAAATCTCATTCATGCTAAGTCGTTCATAGGACTAGACTAGATTAGACTTCCTTAAACCCTGTCCCTTTTTCATTTTTCGAAAGTTCCTTTTAGACTAGTAAAATCTTCGAGCATTTGAATCCGTAAGACGCCTTGAAGGAAACAGCAAATCACATCATACCACTAAAAAGCTTGTCCACACGTGGAGACCCCACTAAAAGAACCTTGGAGTCCATCTAACTGATCCTTTTCGCAGATCTTCAGCAGTTAGAGACTATTTTCTCAAGAGAGGATAAGATGCCTGTCGGTATTTTATTCTGTGTATGATTGTGTATCAAATACACGTCAACAGGTACCCAGGCCAAACCTGGGCATTTCCAGCGCCATGAGTATCTAGAAAAGGGCCACACAAAAAAAAACCATTTAAAAATTAGAAACGCCTCCCAAACCTAATTTTGTCCTACGTTTCCTTCTTTTTGTCATTTCACCTCATTTTTTTAAGACAAATCTTGCATTCTAACAATTTTTTTCTCCTAGTTGGTTTTGAGGGTTGCTGATTTAGATGCTATAATTGCATAGCTTGCCCAAGTCTCTATAGATGAGGCATCTCTTGCACTTGACATAGACATAGCTAGTTAGAGTGGCAATCTAATGGATTGCGGTTCAAATAAAGTTGAACCGAATGTCGATCTTGATGCTTTTGATGAAGATAAACATGGATATCAAATATGTATTGTAATTTAAATTTTCATTGTGTAATGACATTTTGATACTTGAATATTATCATTTTTGCAAATTATGAATTATGATATTATGAGGTATTTAAAATTATTGGCAATTATGGATTTATGAGTATCACTCTTCTTATAGTTATACAATTATACTTGTTATAGTTATATTTTATAATTTTGATGTTTGAACATATATACATACATACATACATACATATATGTATGTATGTATATGTATATATATGTATGTATATGTATATGTGTATATATATGCATATATACATATATACATACATACATACATATATATATACACACACACATGGACGTACTTGTACCTATACCCAACGAATTTTTTGTCACACTCGTGTACCCAAACCCGTATCCCGTATCCGCACCCATACTTGAATTGGCAACTTAGGAGTGCTTTTGAGCTCACACCTCTTCAAGATGCAATTCAAAAGGTGTTAAGGTTGGAAACCACATCAACAAAGGAAAAGAGCCAGCCCAAGAATATATGTTCAAGATCATGAAACCAATCCTCTTACAAAAAAAACGGGGAACAAAAGTCATTACCTTCTCAGCCAAACACAACATGGGAAGAAAGGCCAAAACTTTGTAGAAGGCGATTACGTTTTTAGTGCAAGGAAAAATGGGAGCCGGAACATAGGTGCATACAAAGAGGTGAAAAACACAACCTAAAAGCATCAATGAAGAGATGAGTGAAGAGATCAAATCTGAAAGGAAAAGAAGACAAGACAATGAAGAAGAGGGTACTTTGGTAACATTCTTAGGGTCTTCCAAATGCCGCCCTTTTCAAATCCATAGTGTTCTACAAGGACAAAAAGTGACTATCGTAGTAATTAGTGGTGCCACCCATAACTTCATCGATGAAGGATTAGTGACGAGGATGAAATTAGAATCTAAAGACTTCAAAGGATTCAAGGTGGTCATGGAAGATGGGTTCACTTACCAATGCATACAAAGGATCCAATAGTTGAGCATCACCTTGGGAAGACATCAAATCAAGTAAAACTTCTATGTGGTAAATATGTGTGATAACAAGGTGGTGTTGGGCATCCAATGGTTACACTCTTTACAAAGATACTACCAAGACTTCCAAAAGATGGAACTTTACTTCCAACACAACGGTCAAGAGGTAATTTTACAAGGCTTATGTGAGCGAATCCCAAGGTTAGTATCATCCAAAGACTGGAGAGAGCCCTTAGACATGGACAAGTAGAATTGGCCACACAATGCATGATACTAGAAAAATAGTTGTTCAATGAAGGCAAAACTATATATGTTACTTATCTTAAACAAACATAAGAAGTGTTGTAGCAACATTCCATCAAAAGGGGTTTTTGAACATACTGTTGAACTTGATGAAGGGGCAAAAGCCTATAGAATCCATTAATATCTCTCCTTAGAAATTATTTTTTGACAAGATTGTAAGAATTTACCCTTCCTTCTAAGATCTCTATGTGTTAGTGGTAGTGTTAATGCCTGACATGATAAATTTGTACCAGTTATAGAAAGTAATTTAAGCTAAACACGTCAACCTCCATGGTTACTTATACAAGCCAAGGAAAGGCTTCAATATTAATCATATTGCATTGAATATTCCCCTATAATTATGACCCCAACTAAGTTACATGGTTGTTTTATTTTTGAAATACTTACTTTCAGTTTCTCCATCTTCCACGTTTTTGAAATTAAAGTAAATAAGAATCTAGAGGGTCCCCAACATACCTAGGAAGAGTTATTGTGTCCCATTTGTGGGGATATATCTGTCGACTCTTAATCTTCACATCTTATTTACTTAATAATTTGAGCCAAGAATATCATTGATTGATGAACAGATCAAAGATGAGAGACATAATTGAAAATTCAATTGAAACTGGAATTATTCAATCTGAAGGGTGGAAGCCGCTGAAACAAATTCCACTAACTCTCCTTTTCATTTCAGAAGTTAGCTACAAAGTTTTTCAATGCACTGCAAGCATTTAAAGCAAAAACAGTTTCCTCCAATACATTCACAAGTTTATATTCAAATCACAAGTTTATATTCGGTACAAAGCCAACATTAAAATTGCATCCTCAAACCAATACCCTCTCATTATCAGGAACAGATATCCAATTACAGCTGCCACATCTACAAATATGTTGTAAGAATATCTTTTAACCAGATTTTACAAATAATGTTCATTAGGAGAAATGTGGTCTAATAGAAAGCCAACCCCAAATCATTTAGATTCTATGAAAATCCATAGAAGCATACATGCTTGTAAGCCAAATAAATCAAGGTAGTCAAATCTATCTCTAAACTAATAATGCAGAATATCACATCTTTGAATATCACCAAAAAATTGTATCTGACATGTCAAAGTTAAAATATTCCTGCAAAACTCGATGATATAAAACCCAATGTTATATGCTGCAAAACATATCCACAAACTGATTAGATTTACTTGTGTCCTAATAAAATCAATTCCTCAAGATCTAGGAACACTCTATCAAATCAATAAGACTGATCTCAATATCAAATTTGGAAAGGTGTCAACTTAAAATCTTACTCCTAAAATTCCTCCTAGAAGTCAAAGAGAGTCTGAAATACAAATGCCAAACTTCTCATTAAAATGTCAAAGAGAGTCATTGATGCTTTTTAGAGTTTATGGAGCCAATAAAGTACAAAGTACAAAGAGAACCCAAAAGGTCAAAACGTTGATCCTAGATGATGAGGGGTGGGCTTGCATGAAACATGTTTTGAGTTTCCCTAAACCCATCATGAATATGATTAGGTATGTTGATAATGGGTGATTATGTTTGAGTGAGTGTTTTGATGGCATAGATTCCATGGTTGAGAAAATAAGGACCATAATAGAAGCCAAAGAGAATGATCAAAGAAGCATTTTCAAAAAAATGAAAATGATCACGATCCACCATTGGAACAAGATGATTACACCCATGCATCTCCTAGAATTTTATTGTCCCCAAAATATGACAACATACATATACTTTCCTTGTTGAGGAGAGTTTCACCATATAGAGATAAAGAGGTTGTTATATACAACACTATATCCAAAAGAATATTCTCAGATGAAGATATATAGATTTTTGTCTTGGGTGATTTTGGTCACTTTATCTTTAAGGAATCATGATGTTTGTGTTCTTTGAGACAAGTACAAGAAAGTCACTCATGAATGGTGATACATCCATGGCCAAGGTTCTATTTGCTTAGAGCCTCTTGCAATATATATATCTCAGATATGCATTTTTTGATTCTTGAACTTCCTTTTTTTTTTCGTTGCTATATAGTATATACTATATACTGTAATATGCTATGTTTTATTGAGTTTGTATGCAATTCCAACAGGTTGCAAGTTCTTTGGATGAATAATTTGAGTACACACTCCTTCATTCACTTAGTTAAGCACAATCAATCAAATGTAGAAAAAATTGAGGATTTAGTCAATGTGCATTCCAACTTGCATTTTTTCTCACATAAGACACTTGATCACGAGGGTGCAAGAGGGAATTGAGATCCAAAGCCACTTTTGTTGCACAACTTGCCATAGTATCTAATATCTATAGATGAGGTACATGGCTAGTGGAAGTGGCACTACAGCTAGTTGTGGTTCAAATGAACCAAATGTTGACTTTAATGTTCTTGATGAAGAACACTAAGAAGTTTGATATTACTGATTGTAATTTTCCTTTTGGATTGATATTCTCTATTGAACCAATGAATTTATAAGTAATTTCTTTCTCGCAAATTATGGGATATTTCGTTTTCTTGTAATTATGAGTATATATATATATATATATATATATATATATATATATATATATATATATATATATATATATATATATGTATATGTATGTATCTATGTATGTATGTATATGTGTATATGTATGCATGTATATATATGTATATATATGTATGTGTATGCATATGTATATGTGTATGTATATATGTGTGTGTGTATATATACACACGCACACACACACGCACACACACACACACACACACACACACACACACACACACACACACATATATATATATATATATTCAGTAATTAAAAAATCTTTATATGCTGCATAGACATGCAAAACATTGATCTAAAGTTGTTTGTTTAGTTTCAAATTTTGTATGTATTATGATACTTACATAGCATTCTACAATTGCTAGTGGTTGCTATCCAATTTGAACTCTGTCGTAGCAGCCTTGGAAGTAATATCTTCATTTTCTGCAGGATCTGAAGTCATTTTCTGCAATAGAATCTGGTGAATTCATATGAATGTTAATTCAATCTTAAATATATTCAGTCAGGATTTTGTTATTGTGAAATGTATAACAACGCTGAGTATAAATTGAATTTTCTAAACCAGAATTTTTCTTAGCCAATTAATTATATAGCATTGAATCGTTCCTTATTAAAACAGTGCTGGCCACTGAAAGCCCGGTAATGATAAATTTCAATGCTCTACTAATTATATATAAATTCACTCAGGATTTAGTTCTTGTGAAATGCATAACAATGTCGAGTATAAATTGAATTTTCCTACACCAGATTTTTTCTTTCTTAGTTAATTATATGGTATTAAATCATTCCCTATTTAAAACAGTACTGATCATTGAAAGTCCATAATAATAAATGTCAATGCTCTACTATGGATTAGTTTTTTTGTTAGGTTTCCTTCTTGTGTGTGCCATTATGTTCATGTCTGAAGGAATAACCTTTATGTAAAATTCTTAAATTTGTGCATGTATAGCTACTGTATGAGGTGAAAATTTTGTGCCAAAACTAGAGACCATGGCCTGAGTTATTGTAGGAAAAAGCTTTTCTTGTTCCTCTCCATTTCTTTCGGCCTATGAATTGTCTCAGTGAAACTTCTGCTTCAACTATTTAAACTTGCGTCACATATATTTTAGGTGAACATAATGGATCCAATTTCTGGAAGACCAGCACAACGAGAAACAAACACAATGCCACAGTGGGCTGGTTCATGCTGGTAAGTATTCACTGTTGTAATTGTTTATCTTTTTTTTGTTCACATTATGTGTTGCACTCTAAATATGCAGTATTAATATATGAAATTTTTCTTTATTTGATTTAAAAATGTGGCTGGGATATTTATTTTTGTGAATAGTTTTGGATGTATGTTGTCCCTCTTTCAACAGATGCTAAAGGGGATTGTTCTTTATCCCAGTATGTTGAGACCTGGCAAGTCTTGGTGAGGAACAACAGATCTGAGTCTGAGTCAGGCTTCGTGACTCTGCAACTTTGACTAACAGACTTACAAGTCTTGACTCTCAGACTTGGCCGAGACTAATAATTTTAGAAAATTAACTAGTTTATACATATATATAACTCTGAGTTTTGGCTGAGTTTTTCCACCAAGTATGAGTCTGAATAGAAAACAGCTTGCCATCTTTTTGATGTTTTTGGCATCTGCAGTGTGATGCCGGTCTCAAATATTTCACTTTAGGTTGTATTTTGCCTTTTTTATTTTTTTGTTGATGAACTTGTCTTTAGAAGTAAAAATGGTATTTTATTTTGAATTCCAATGGATATGTATGAGTATAAATTACACATTGTGACATATATAGTTATCTTTACAGCCTTTTCTGTTTTTGATGTTCGGATTTAATCATACTAATGGCGACCTTTATATTTGCTTGCATCTGGTGATATCCTGTAACAGCAAATGAATATTGCTTTAAGAGTGGAACAATAAACAGATTTTGAAATAGCTTTTACGGTTAAGAATGTTATGTTTGTTGAACTGAGCCTATCATCTGTTATATCATGGCGGCATGACCTCCTCTTACTGATAGCACTTTTAAGACCTCTGAGTCTTTATGTGAGAATTTTCTCTGATAGAATGTTTGATATTTTCTGGAGTCTGGAGTCTGGACAGTGTATATTCCAAGCAGTTAAAATAAACATATTGCTCTCTCAATCAGTTTTATCTCTGGTTCAAAATATTGTCACTTTTCAGATAGTTGCCATGCAATCTGTATGTCTATGAATTTAGATGGTTCAAAAGATCTGGAGTTTCCTTGAATTGTTTGCTATGGGGTATATAGTTTTTTTTGAATTGAATATCAATTACAAATATCTTGCTCATACAAGCATTAATATTAGACCAATGCAAGCTCCTAACAAGCAAACACATTAGAAATCACCTATGGAAGACCAAGAGTTACTATTAGAAATTCATTTTTATTTAGAAACCACCTCCATATAAGAAGCCAACTACGGAATATCAAGAGTCACCACTTAGAATTCCACTTTTTTTTTGTATGTTCCCATGGGGAAATTGAATTTGGGTTTCCACAATGAAAAGCTAACATTTTTAACCAATTAATCTCAACCCCTTGGACAATGCAGTATGTACTTTGGTTAAGATGGTATGGATTTATGGGATTCAATATTGCTGCAACTATACAAGTTTCCAGTTTCCCCAGTTGTAATCCATACTTATCTTTGCCAAAATTATTAATTGTGTATATGGTGAAAATGGATAGTGAAAACAATAATATTGAAAGACTAACAAAGATCAACCACAAAACCCTAGTCTAACAATGAAAGCAATCCACCATACACAAATGAAGATACCTAAGACCTAAGTCACCAGGTCCGACCGAACTTCATCCTTGAAGTTCGAAATTCGCTGAACTTAAAACAGTTTATAAATTCCGTCAAAAATTCGTTCAAATTCGTACCAAAAAATAGTGATGATGTGTTTGCGTAAAAGCGTTTTTTTCCTTGCGTTTTTTAGGGTTAAATCGATTTTTTTTAATAAATACTCACGAGTTGATGCAAAAAGATTATCACACGGTGGCAAACATAGCAAAGGATATCGCGCGACGAAAAACATAGCAAAGATTATCGGCGGCAAACATAGCAAAACGATTATCAAGCATCGGCAAACCTCAGCCTGACCTCGGCGTGGATGCAAACCTTCGACCTCGGCGCGAACGCGGGATGCTTGCAGATTGACCTTGACCTCGGCGCGGGATGCTTGCAGCCATTGTAGATCGACCTTGCCATTGCAGACCTCCCGAATTCGTCCTCCCGACCTGCACAGGTAGAACTCTGCGTGTATTTTTTTTTAAATTTTTTTTAGGTTTCATAATATTATAATGTTATATTTTTTAGTTTTTAATTTAATACACATAATATAAAATAATGTTGTTTAATATTATATAATTTATATTAATAGTTTTTTATTATATTGTTTAATATTATATTATTTGATTTTAGTTTTTTATTTGTTTGGTAAAGTTTAAAAAAATTAATACATTTTTATATATATTTTTTAAAAATTGTAGTGTACTAATTTTATAAAGTTTAATAACCAAAAATAAAAACTAATATTTTTTATTTTTTTGTTAAAAAATGAATATATTAAATTATTAATAAACATTTTATTAAACTTTAGTATTTTTATTTTGAAATTTTGAAATAAATGTAATGTTTATTTTGCTTTTTAATTTAAAACTAAAAATGTATTAAATTTTTGTTTTTATGTTTATTAAACAAGAATAGTATTTATTTTGTTTTTGAAAGGTTCAAGCCGAATAAATTTTATACTCTGTTTTTAAGAGGTCATTTGTGAAATTGTTAAAAGTATTTCTATTTTGAAAGGTTGAAATAAATGTAGTGTTTATTTTGTTTTTTAATTTTTCTTTGCAAACATGCAGATTTTCATTTAATGGCTCCTCCCAAATCAACTTCTGAGGCATGGAAGCATGTGACCTGAAATGGAACTCACATCAAATGTAACCTATGTGAGGGAACTATGATTGGAACTTTAACAAGGCTTAGGAACCACTTCCTTGCTAATACAAGGGGTCTAGGTGGAGGTGTTCAAGCATGTAAAGGTGCGACTCCAAAGCTTAAAGCTATTCTAGAGAAAGAGTTGGTTGCTTCAATGGTAGGCAAAATGAAGAAGGCACAAAAGAAACAGAGAATTGAAGAAGATATATCTAGATTCACATCTATCATGTCTTCGTCTTTTGTGCAATCCAAACCAGTGAGGGTATCAAAAGAGAGTGGAACACTGAACAACTTTTGGAAACCAGTAGAGAAATAGTAGGTGGATGATGCAGTTACTGATTTGTTTTACACAAGTGCTATTCCATTCAATGTTGCGAGAAGTCCACATTTTCGTAATGTAGTTCACAAAATTGCAGAGTTTGGCAAAGGGTACACACCCCCAGGTTAAGAGGCTATCAGGACAACTCTTTTGCAGAGGTCAAAAGATAAGAGTGACTGAGAAATTAGCTGATGTCAAAGCCACTTGGAAGGAAACAGGTTGCACTATATTGAGTGATGGATGGTCAGATATGTGTCAAAGGCCATTGATTAATGTTTTGGTGTCTTGTCTTGAAGGTGTTGTGTTTTTGAAAGTCATTGACACCATGAACCACAAGAAAACTTCAGAGTATATTTTTCAAATATTAGAGGAAGCCATTCTTGAAGTAGGGGTGGAAAATGTGGTTCAAGTGGTAACTGATAGTGCAACAAATTGTGTGGGAGTTGGGAGGCTGATTGTAGAGAAGTACTCACAGATATATTGGAGCCCATGTGCAGCCCATTGTCTCGATTTGTTGCTTCATGACTTGGCTAAATTCCCATGGGTAAATGAAGCTATTCATAGAGGGAGATCAATTGCAAATTTCATACGGAATCATTGTCTCACATTGAGTATTTATAGGCAGCATGCATAAAAGGAATTGTTGAGGCTTTGTGAAACAAGATTTGCTTCATATTATATCACTTTAAAAAGAGTGGTTGAAGAAAAAGAAGCTTTGAGATCTGTTATTTGTTCCAATCAGTGGGAAAGTTCAGTGCTTTCTAAAGGCCCTAAGGGGAAGAACATAGAGCAAATCATCCTAAACAACAATTTCTGGGAAAGTGCAGCAAAAGTTTTGCTTGTATGTGAACCAATTGTTGAAGTGCTTCGTATGGTTGATGGTGACACTCCTTGCCTTGGCATGCTTTATGGAAGCATGGACCGGTGTAAGGAATCTATTCAAAAAGCACTAAATAATGAAGAAGCAAAATATATGCAGATATGGGAGACAGTTGATTGCAGATGGAAAATGATGCACACACCTTTAGATGCAGCAGCTTGCTTTTTGGAGCCTAAGTTGTTTGCTATTGATAGAAGGGGTGATAATGAAATCATGGCGGGGCTTTACTTAGAAGGTATGTACCAGATCCAGAAATTGCAGCACTAATCAGAGATCAAAGTTGGCAATACAAGAGAGAAGGGATGTTTGGAGGGGCAGAAGCCAAATATGACTCGCCACGTATGCCTGGATATAGATGGTGGATCGCTTATGGATCATCAGCTCCTGAACTGCAAGAGTTTGCTATTCGAATTTTGAGTCAGGGAGCAAGTTCATGAGCTTGTGAGAGGATCCGGAGTTGCTTTGATCACATCCATTCCAAAAAGAGGAACAAATTGTTGACTGGAAAGTTGGGAGATCTTGTCTATGTTCGCAGCAATTTGAAATTGCTGATGAACAAATCAGCAAAGAACACTTCTTTAGAACAAACTCTTGAAGGCATAGCAATGCTAGATGCAGATGAGCCTGACTTTGCAGATGATGAACTGAGTAGTGATACAGATGATGATGATTTGGCATCCGAGCCAAGTGCTCTTAATGACTTAGAGTTATTTTAAAGTTTTAAAGTCTTTGACTGTTATTGTACCTTTTTGACAAAAGAACATCTTTGCAATCGTGAAAGCATATGTTTCCTATGGTTTATATTTTATAAATGTGTCATCTTTTTGTAATGATTTCAAATCTATTTATCAATGTTAAACTATTTAGGCAATTTTATAGATATATTACATATATTTATTAAATTTTCTTTAAAATTACATATGGTGAATTTAATTCGAATTTTATACATTTCAAATTTTTTTCTCATCGAACTTCATTCGAATTTCAAAGCTGTCGAACTTCGAGTTCGAATTCGGACTTGGTGACTTAGCCTAAGACCATGCAAATAAACAAAATAAACCAATATTACCATTCACATGTCAAGTAGGGTTTCAATCTCCATTGTCTCCTATCTCCATTGATCTTGTTTGATATATTTTCTTTCAGATTTTATGTGTACAAGAGCTCAACAAAGAATGGAAATGTGGTTGATAGCTTAGTTGCAAGAAGGCTTGATTGCATCGTTAGGTGATTAGACAATTAGACGATTAGGGTTAATAATGAAGGAGAGTATCCTCTTATATAGAAGACATTGTAGGAAATGGAGGGATAAGATTAAGAGGTGAAGAAGATAAATGGCCGGCTAGGATTAAAGAGTAGGTAAAGGAAATAATTAAATAATAAAAGGGGTAGGTAAGAGAAGAATTAAGAGATGAGTGACATGTGTCATGGGTAGAAAAGGCTAATGAATTAATTAAATAAATAAAGATTTATTTAATTAATAGAGAAAGTGGGATTAATTAAATAAATAAAGGTATTTATTTAATTTAGGAAAAGGACAATTTAAATAAATAAAAGTATTTATTTAAATTAGAAAAAGCTTAGAAGAGGATTAATGAATTAATTAAATAAATAAGAATTTATTTAATTAATAGAAAACTTAGGATAAAATAATTAAATAAATAAAATATTTATTTAATTAGACAGGACAATTTTAGGTGTCTACATTTTGCCCCTCTTTGAGACTGCAATTTGTTGCGTTGGCTCAAAGAAGATAAGATAAACAGATACAAAGCTGCCCCATGACGGGAATGATATGCCCCCTCGAGATATTGGATGGAAATGTTTGAAAAGATCGCAAACAATCTCTCGATAAGAAAGAAAGGCTAGAAAAGAATGACAAGTTAGAGTGACAAGGTCACACAGGAAAAAGACCGACTCAAGTGGAATAAACAAAATCGAGTCTGTCTTATAAGGCCAAAATTGATAGTTCTGTGATGAACATACACTATCAATTGGATAAGCTGCTGAGAGAATTCACTCAAACAGGTGCCCTAGGGATCACAAACTAAAAACAAGGTTAGAATTGACAATTCTGTTATAAACATACGTTGCCAATGGGATAAGCTGCTGAGAGGATTCACTCAGCAGGTGCCCTAAAACAGGTAGGTTTGCTAAGTTGAGTGTAGGATAAGCTGTTGAATTGATAAAATCCGGCGAGTGCTCTAGCAAGGTAGAATATAGTGAAATGTGACAAACATATACACTAGGATGCAGCGCCATGTGATAGACATAAGCACTAGGATAGAGCTTGATGAGCAACACCATGTGATGGACATAGGTACCACTAGGCTAGGATAGGATAAGATAAGCAACACTGTGATGAACATGAGTACCACTATGATTGACACGATTGATTTGATTGGATGTAGGAGTACTTACCCCAGATTGAGTCTAGAGAGCGATTCCTTGTGACACAACAGTTACGAACAGATTTGACTGCTGAGGACCACACCGCGATCAAGGCGATGGGATTGAGATACATTATGTATATGCTTGAGATTTGGGCAAACACAAGACTGTTAACTGCTTTGGTGAAAAGATGGTTCTGTAAGGTCTGCAAGAGGGGACAAATGAGATGATTTAGGGGCTAGTCCTTCGGGAGCTCAGATTCCTTCGACGCTTGTTGGCTCCGAGGGAGGGTCTTCATCATAGCTCTCTTGGATCCCATTTTGTATTAGTTTTTGTATGATGGTGTAGACACCTTTGGGTGATTTTGTAGCCATATGAGATTTTGACATCATTGTAGCATGACACATTATTTGTTTTGATATATATATGAGATGATCCATCCTTGCGGCATCTATATGCATGTGTTCCTATGTGTTGTATATGCTTTATGATTTTATGATGCTTATGATATGGATGCAAATATGTACATGATGAAATGCAATATATTTTTGTTCTTTTTCTGGGTTTATATGCAGATGCAGATACTAACCAATGATATATGCAAGATGTGACACTATTGTGATATCTATATGTATGTATGAAATGAGATATGCTAACATGTGATGATGCAGGTGCAAGCTATATGAAATGCAAATATTTTTGGCGTGTCATTATGCTCAGTCATGTGATAGTGGCACAGACTCGGGAAGGACAATGGAGGTGAGTCACGAAAGGGGAATGGAAGATAGAAGATATGGAAGTGAAAGAGCTTCTTGTGCTATTATCATCACTGAGCTTTATTATGGGAAATAAGTTATGACAATCAAGGCATAGGTTCGACCAAAGTTCATTGTACCCGTTTGCATGGAGATCAGACAGTCACAAACAAGGAATGCCCCAGTTAACACTAGACTCACAGTGTCCTCATATCCTTGGACAAGTCTTAGCATTACTAAGAGACAATCCACAAACAACAAAACAATAGGTGAACATATCCCATCCTCGCCTTTCTAGTCAAGGACATCCTAGAGATGAAATCTATAGTCAGAGAAATCCTGGAAAAGATAAAAGACATGCCACTAAAAAGATAAAACCAAAAGAAAACCAAGACTTGACACCAACACACAATGAAATCTTCAAGTTATTTGTGTTTCTTGCCACATATGCTAACATGTTTGGTTTGGTCACAATGTCGTTATCCTAATAAAGGACAGATCATGCTGAAAACCATGTTGTTGCCAAAGTCTGCTGAAAGATTTGATTTGTTGAAAGCCTGCTGCTGCTTGTGTCTCATCTGAAACTGACTAAATCCATGAAACTAATACTTTATTGCGAAGAAAAATGGAACTTTATAGCGGATTGGCGATGCAAGTGATCTTTTATTGCGGATCATGCACAAAAAGGAGGAATGAAAAGATGATACTCCTCAAAACATGCGATGCTCAGGGTACCACTTCCATCACTAGATTTAGGATTTTGCCCCAGTTGTAGGTTGGACCTGATTTATTATGGAAGGAAAGGGTGAAAAGAGAGGTTTTATTATGAATGGCTAACCAATCTTAGGTAGATCAAGAACAAGCCATGATGGGAATGGGTAAGTTTATTATGGATGTATAAGCTATGAGTGTAGGCAAAGTGAAAGGATAAGATTTGAATCTTGAAGGAGGGAGGAGCAATGTCTCTACACATGGTGCCGATAACCCGGTTTTCACCATGGTACTTGCCTAGGGCGCCACCGAAGTGGTTTTCACCGTTGGACGAATTTATTTCTTTTTACTGTTTTCGATTTTTTAATTTTTTTGTGTCACAAGGCGCTTGTTTGCCAGGTTTTCACCAAGTAATGATTTTTATTTTTATGATTTTTATTTTTTGATATTTTTTCTATTTTTTTTTGTACTTTGATATTGGGATATTTTGAAAAACAATGTGTAAAACTTGCGAAGGTGCATGCTGTTGATAGGATCCTTTAAAGGCTCTCCATCTAGTGTTGAGAGTTGATATGCACCTGATCCATAGATTGCTGTGATGACGTAAGGACCAAGCCAATTGGGCTCAAATTTTCCTTTCTTTTTTGGGTCCTGCTGATATTTAGGATTTTCTCTCAATACTAAGTCAACCACCTCAAATGTATGAGGCTTTACCTTATGATTATAGCTGCATCATTCCTTGACTGAATATTATGTTGCTCCCTTGATTGTCTTCCTTGATGAAGGAACTAAAGTAGAATTACTAATGTGTGGACTACGTTCGCCCATATGCGTGTCACCTAAAGAAGTTTGGGCATCCCTGACAACAAAGTCCTTCAAGGAAGTTCCATTAAAGGTCCATTGATGTGATGTATCGCCAAAAGGGAATGGATGTGTGAAACAAGTGGATGAGGAATGAAGGCTTATGATTGCGAAAAGAAGTGAAAGTAGGATAGCATGATGGAGACTTAGGATCAACAAGTATTCTTTTTTACTTGAAATTTTAGAACTTTTGCCCCCTGTTATTTTGATATTAGGGGAGATCAACTCTTGTTCTTTTTTTCTTCATAGGATTTTTATCCTTGACTTTGATTTTTGCAAAGTCCAATAGCTTTTAATTTTGATTTGGACTAAAGGCCTTTTCTTTATTTTTGACTTTTAGATTTTTCTTTTCAAAGCTTGATTTTTTATCCCCAATTAGTAAAGGCTTTTGTGATTCTTGTTGATCCAAGTCTAGGAGAGGAGTGGAAATGGAATGAGTGGATGAAATGGTAAGGCTATGTGAGTTTTCAAGAGGGTTGGGGATATATTCAACAAATTCTTTGTTGGAACCACTCTTAGGACTATTGATATCAAGAGCTGCTTGCACCACTAGAGGAGATTTGCATTCAGACTTAGTAGCCACAACACTAGGTGGTTCACACCCAATTCCTTGATATTGCAAATTGTTTCTAGGTTGTTCTTGTCGACTAAATGTCTTAGAAGATAGTGGGAGTTGATCAACATGAAAGATATACTCACCACATCCCATGTCTTTAACCTTGAATTTTTCTTTTAGCTCTACTTGTTTTGATGTAGAAGCTTTCGATGATTCTGGATCAACATATGCTGATGATGGAGTTGCTTCTCTATTTATTGGAATTATTGTCTCTGATCTTGGTCGCAGGTTATTGCAATATATGAATGGATTTGGATCACCTTTTATTGTTACTTCGACTCCATTGTAAGGGAATTTGATACATTGATGATATGTAGAAGGAACAGTTCTCATTTCATGAATCCATGGGCGTCCCAAGAGTATATTGTATGTGTATTCATGTCTGCCATTTGCTTTTGCAAATCCTTGATCTGTTGTTGCAAGTCATTCTTGGGTGGAGTCTTTTCTCTTTGAGCTAGTCCCATGCTTGAGCCACCGGGCGGAGGAGGGATATAATGCATATATGGATGGTATTGATCATAGATGTGTTCATATGGAGGAGGGACACAATTATAGCTTGGATATAGACCACTTGATATGGTATTGTAATAAGGAGCACTAGGTCTAGATCAATACATGTCATGACCATGAAGATGGGAGGTATCATAAGAGCGATCTTGGATATTGCCCCCAAATCTGACACGGGGTCTCCTAGTGTCATGATTTTGAATCTTCGATTGAGTGTAACTGTATGCATTGGTATTATCTTGGGTATCATCATGGTCATGCATGGTGGTAGTTCTTCTCCATGGGAAAGGACGACTGCGGGGTTGTTCATGAGAGGTTCTATCATAACTGGCATGAGAATGAGTGTATGTGTTTGGAATCTGAGTGTATGTGTTTGGAATCTCAGGTTTTTGAAATAAGGAGGAAGGTGACTCAAGCATGAGACGCTCTTTTTTACCACCAGTTTTAGGCCTCCTTTGTCTTGTATTTACTTGATTTATTTGATTTGTATCATCCTCCAAAATTTGTGACATAGCAAAATCACGGGCTAGTGTTGTCCCACTTTGTGCCATGACTTGTAGGAAATATTGTCTATCCCTTTTCATGATTTCTTGAACCAATCTATTAAAATGGGGATCCATGATAGTTTCCTCAACTTCTGCAGAATCCACGGATGCATTGTCTTTGATGTTCCCAGATCGTACGGTGGTGTGACAACACTAGGAGGGAGTGGTCGTACGGTGGTGTGAGGGTGAGTGGTGGTATGGTGGATAAGCTGTACGGTGGTGTGAAGGGGAGTTGTATGACATACGATGGTGGGAAGAGGAATTGGCCGTACGATGGAGAAGTTGTATGGTGATGTGAAGAGGGGGACTGTACGGTGGTGTGAAGAGGGAGTGGCCATATGGTGGACAGGCTGTACGGTGGTGTAACCGTACTTTGGACTTCAATCACCGTGCGGTGAAGGACATTGTAGCCGTACGGTGGTTCAGTGGTGTAAATGTAATTCAAATTTATGTTCAAAATCTGAAGTTGTAAGAATTTAGATATTCTTTTACTTTCTTATTGAATTACTTCAATGCTTAAGGAATATATTTAATCCTTTACTGTTTGTATTGACTGTTCCTTCTTATATTGCAGATTTGTTGTCCTCATTTTTGTTTTAAAAAATGAAGGACCATTACATAAATTTTTTGTGAAAAAATGAAAATTTTACTCTATGGCATGCTTCTCGAGGCAGAATTTCGACTAATCCTTGGATTGACTTAATTCTCAATCCATTCTCGAATTACGTTTCGAATTTCGTCACATTCTGGATTCGTTTGCTATGTCTTTCCTTCAATTTTGGGTTTTTTCTCCCTGACTGCAGGTGGAGAATTTTCCTTGAACTGCAAGTTTTAATGATTTCCATTGTTTTGGTCTTTGTAGGGAAATTTTTAGCTAATTACAAGTGCACTTTATTGAAAAATAAAAACTTGTAATTTGCTTTTTATTTCCCCCTTGATGCTTTTTGGCTTTTTCAGTTAAAATAGGGATTTTTTGGTTAAGTTACAAGTAAACTTGTAATTCTTTTCTAAAAACCCCTACTTTAATGGTTTTTGCTTGTAATAGGGATTTTAAACCTCTATTACATGTGTGCAAGTGAATTATAACTTGTTGTAGGGATTTTATTTTCCTTTTACAAGTGATTTTAAACTTGCACATCTCTCTCCAAAACCCGATTTTGCCTAAGAATGAGAAAAGTGACATTTAAAACTTGCTATTTGGTCCAAAAAACCCGATTTTGCGTATAAAGTGCAATTTGGAAGATTTTAAACTTGCTATTTCATATAAAAAACCCGATTTTTGCCTTATAGTTGAAAAAGTGCATTTTAAACTTGTTATTTCCTCCAAAAAAACCGATTTTCATTGTTTCATGCAAATTCGAACTTGCTATTTGTTCCAAAAAACCCGATTTGCAAGAAAAAATGTTTTTTGAGGATTTTAAGCAAGTTTTTGTGGAGAAATTTTTGGAGGAAGAAGGCATTTAGGATTCCTTCCTATTTTCATGCATTTGTAGACATCTTTCACGCCATTTGGAGGTTAAGATTGCTGGTTTCTTTGTTTATAACAGCAAACACGTTTTTACCAAAAACCACGTTTTTCTCCTTCAAGGTGTAGCGTCCTAAAATTGCGACACTTGCAATTTCGACTGCATTTGGGTCTTCACGATGGCGATGCAACACGGAACCTGAATGGAGACCCCGAAACTTGTTCATAACATCAAAAACTGCATTTTTTAGCACCCTGGCTTGATCCTCCTTGCACCTCGTTGTCCTTGGAGGTGGGACCATGGCGCCTAGCGCCCTGGTCCCCCAGGACCATGGCGCCCAGCGCCCTGGTCCTTGGCCCTATTTTGGGCCCGGTCTCTTTTGGGGCTTCGGGTCTTTAAGTTTGCAAAATGGAAAATAATGTTTCTAGGTCGGCCTAAGGTCGGGAAAATCAGTCTATCAACCCTAATTGACAAGTATATAAACTACATTCCCTCTCTCAAAAAGGGAGGAGGATATATGTAGGAAAAAGGCGGAAGTGATATTCAAACATTCAAACATTCAAGCATTCAAGCATTCCTTCAAGCAATTGAGCATTCTAAGTCTCCATTCAAGGCTAGGTGTTGCATTCAAGACAAGGATTCAACCATTGAAGAGGAGATCACATACAACATACAACATACTACATACATCACACCTTTGCATGCAAGAATACAAACATTCTTACAACAAGGTATCAGTACTTGTTTACATTACAAACATTTACATTTACAACATTCTCATTTCTTGGTTAATTCCAAAACCGGGGTTTGACCTAAAGGCAAACCCCTCATCCCTAACCCCCCAATCGTCCTCTCTTTTCTGTGTGTAGGTTGCAGGTACGCGGCTGTAATTGAAGATTTGGAATCCTTGTGCAGAGACGAACAGATCCCCCTTCGTTTCGCGGATTTTTCGGAGGACCGTTTGCACGCCGGGCGCCATCGTCCCGTCAACTTTCGCTCAAATTTGCAGAACAGCACCGTCTCGACATTTTATTGCTAATTCCAGGTCCGCAGCTTCATCCCATATCCCTATCTCTGTTTATAAGCGAATCTTTCCTACTTTACATGCATTCCTAGTTCAATCATCCTATCTACAATTCTTTACAAAAGAGGGTATCCTTGATGTCTTAACCCTTGAAACTCATTTAGAATCCAATCTTGCATTGCATGGGATTGGATCTTGTGGGTTTCAACCCCTCTTTTGAATGTAAAGTCTCCCCTAAGTGAAAACCATCAACTCTAGTGACTCTCCCTTCTCTCTCCTTGGAGTTGGAGAGGGGAGAACAACTAGGGTTCGATTTTTCCGCTTTACACAAGGATGCCACGAATCAGCAATCTCCTAAATCATTTTGGCTTGGTATGTTAAGGCGTTGAGGTTAGAAAGAGTCTTGGCCACTTTTCATGCCATTTCCCTTGCATTTGACACCACTTTTTTATGCAAATGGCATTTTTATAAAACGTGGCTAGGGTTTGGCATTCTGGATTGTTTCTATTTATTGGATCGTCTTCTTCATTCCAAGATTGTTGCATCTTTTGGAGAGGCATTTTCAGTTTGAAACAAGGTATGTTTTCTTTTCTTTCCTTGTCTCATTTTCTTATTTTCTTGTTTTCTTAGTTTTCCTTTCTAGTTGTAAATTTGTAAATATGTTGTTCTTGTCCGAAAATTGGTTTTGTGAGAGTGTTTTTCCCCTTGATATGCAATTTTTGGATTGCATTGTTCTTCCCCATTTTCCCTCTTTACTTGTATTCGGGATTTTAAATCTCGATTACAAGTTGGCTGGAAATCTTTGTTCGTCCCTTACGGTTGAAGAATTTAACCATTTTTGGTTAAAATTCCAAGTTGAAAAAGTGTGAAATACCCTTCCTTTCAAAATCGGGTTTTAAGAACTGGATTGCATGTTGAAAAGTTCTTCCCATTTTCATGAAAATGACATTCCTAGATTTTCCCATTTTTATCCATTCATGTCTCTCATATCCGTACTTTCCATTTTCGTCATTTTCCGCAAGTCTAATTCTCATTTTCCATCCATCTCCATTTGCAAATTTACAAGTGTACTTGCATTCAGGTTTTAAAAATCTGATTGCATGTATGCCCTTTCCAACTTGTATACTTGCGAAAATTTCCCCAAGATTCGAAATTGGTCAAAGTCAAGATTCCTCCATTTCCATTTATTTCCCCTCATTCTCTCACAAAGCCGTGAAGTTCAAGAGTGGAAGTTTTTCCCATTTGAAGAAGGAAAAATGTTATTTG
Source organism: Cryptomeria japonica (assembly GCF_030272615.1). NCBI lineage: Eukaryota > Viridiplantae > Streptophyta > Pinopsida > Cupressales > Cupressaceae > Cryptomeria > Cryptomeria japonica. Next base: position 469,134,584 of record NC_081407.1, read on the forward strand.
CAGCTGAATATGATGTTGCCTTAACGCTTTTAAGTCTTCATCACAATATTCCAGGTTGTCCATCAATGTCAGATTTGCCGTCATCACCAATTCCAAAAAAGATGAAGTACAAATATGACAAGTACCAAAATGAAGTTGCGCCTTGCCAAGTTTCCTCTCCTTTGGATCATATCAGAGATACAGAGATAGGGCATGTAGACATGTCAGAATTTGTCAAAAGGGTTGAGGATCCACAAGATAGCAATATACAGCGGCTGTTGGACAGCCATATCCATCATACATCTTCTTTTCAGTGGCTGCCCTAGAACCTGAAATTGTTCTCGCTTGCGCCCATCACTTTGACAAGGAGACAAGAATCATTAAAAATGATGATGGCGAAGCAATAATCCGCCTTGATGCAGACACAATTGAGAAGGTCTTCAGAATACCTCCCGCACCTGTTTACATGGAAATCTCCAAAGAGAGTGCAGCCGAGTATTATGTGAAAAGGGAAAAAGACTGTAAACGACATATCAACAGGTGGATCCATGAGCCACGAGCCGCCTTCTCAAGGTGGGCTAAGTTGTACCGCTGTGACTTCAAATGGGAAATTGGAGACATCGTAACCCTCCTCAGCAGGATAATGGGCCTTGAACACTCTAATGTTTTTGAGCCTTGGATGTACCAGTTCATCATGTTCATAAGGCAGTGCCATCATATATCATGGGGAGAAGTCATTAACGATGCTTTGTGTGAACAACTTTCAGCAGTCTCTTCCACCATGACTTTCTACATGAACTCATATTTGGTGTACTTGGCAGCATCGCTTAGACATTTTCCAGGTCTTTCTACCAAGGGTGATCGCTCGCTTATACTAGTTTGGGAATATTATGATCAGTTACCTTTGAGACCTAGCAGATTGCATTTCAGAAGAGTCTAGGATGCATTCTTCGGTTACTTCATGTGTTAGTTTGACAGAACTCTGAAGAACAAAAGGGTATCAGATGAGGCATGGGAAAGGGTGAGTGAGTATGGATGCTTGTTTCTACAGTTCCCGACCTTCACCTATATGAGAATCAGATGCTATAGTGGGCAGCCATACATGCTCCCTATATACCCAACTGATAAGATCATTCTTATGGAGTTGGGAAGACAAATCATGGCTGTCCACACTCATCAGTCTGCCAGACACAAGGTTGGAATGGGGATATCTACAACAAACCCATTAAAAATTGGCTGTTATTCTCTTGTCACATCCGTTAAAGCCAAGGCCATGGAGACTGAAATGCAAGAAATTAAGCTCAAAAGGTTTAAGTCCAGAGCTGATTTTGATTACCAGGCTATGAAGGAGAAGATCAAAAAATCCTTTGTGCACGTGCATCGCATTGAGGATATTTAGGTAGATCTCCGCACAGAGGTCGAGATTTTAAAAATGGATTACTGCAGGCTCACTGTTGAGCAGGTTGTTGATTTGAACCTGGTGGACATTCCACAAGGGATGATTGATGATGGGCACGTACTTGATCCTTAATATATTTCACGAAGGGTTGAGGAAGCTCCACTTCCTTTAATCCAATGGTCACATAAGGAGTGCATATCCATTCTTGAGAGATTTCAGCCTATTTTGGCTAACACCAACGCTTGGCTGAAAAGTAATGCTGTTAGACTCATAAAAATCAAGATTGGAAAAGAAGATGATTCTACGGGGCCTCTTGGATGTAAGTCTGAGATTCAGGTTGACAACAAGGAAGGCGCATCATCTTCGGGCACAAGGATCAAATTGCGAGTTAGTTGGGTAGTAGTGCTTCCTCCTGAGGAGGCGACAGTTCATGGAAAGGAAAAGTCACGATTTCATGTTCAGGTGATCTATCTTGATAATCCAGAAGAAGGGCAACAATCTGATGATGCTCCCAAGTCTCAGCATCCGACTCACCTCATGAGATTATTCCTCCAGTTTCCATTGATACGCCCCTTTCTCCTCCTGACTTGCTTGTTGATGAATCTCCTCAGAATGCCATTCCTATTTCGTCATACGAGCCACCTCCTGATCATCAACAAGAGAATGTGCAGGAAGTTCCTGAAGATACTCCTGTTTGTGTCCAACTGTCAGAAATTGATACCTTCACTTCTGGTTTTGAAGAATTCATGAGGCAATCTTCTTGCCCATTGGTTACTGAGCAAACCATAGTCGCCACCCAAACAAATATTCCTCCCAGGATGACCACGGTTATTCAAACAGAAATTGCTTCTCCTTTGCCTACAGCTGCTACTGAAGGAGAGTTGATGGCTTTACCTCCATGGCTTAGTTCTTTTACTCCAAAAAGGAAGAAGCAAGAAATCTCACCTGATGCCTTTGATTATCAGCAACTAAAACAGTCCAGATCCAAGGTTGCTAAAAAGGCCAAGACTATCTCCAAAGTAACTGTTGACAACAAGAAGATGAAGGTAGCTAAAATTGTTGAACCCATTGCAGATAAGCCACTTGAAGAAATGTCAGCTGCTGATTACAAAGTTACAAGGATAGAATTGGGTAAGCAAACGCATGAGGTGATTAAACGTGATGTTCGGTTTTCTGTAGCTTCACTAGTACAGCGGTGTGATGAACTTCTAGCTAAGAAAGATAAGCTAGAAGAGGAAAACCGACAACTTATGGTAGCTGTTCATAAAATCACAAAACCTGCTGCTGAAGGGAGTAACTCCATAGGTTCTTCCGGTTCCCAATAATCAATTCGTGGAGTGGAAAGGGCTGCTCAGAAGGTACGAGCATTGGATTCCTGTGTTGATCAGCTTCATGATCTATGTGCACAAGTGATGAAAGACATTTTTCAGATGATGTCTAAGTTGGAAACTGTTGAAGAGAAACTGGATCAGACTTCCGATACTTTCAAAAAGAATCTGGAAAGTGTTGAAGATAGTTTGACAATCTGGCTTACCATGCCCCAACAATAGTTGAGCGTTCTGCAGGAGCATGCCATCATCTCTTCCAGGGTCATGTACTTGGAATTTGGAGAGCTTCTGAAAAATAAGGCCCTTGTTCTTAAATCCCTCATTGAGGAGATTGGTGATACAATGAGATTACGGGGTGAAGTTTTCCGAGATATTGTCTCTCATTGTGAAAAGGCCTCTTGCAACATACTAAGTCGGGATGGAGAGCTGATTCCAGAAGTTCTTGCTGATTTACAGATGATGATACATAATGAATGGAGGAGCGAACAATTCTCGGCCGCTTCAATTCAAATGTTGATGAAACACCAAATCTTTTTGCATGAAATCCAGTCCATCCTGGAGAAAAACAGCTCTACGCTCCTCCGACGCCATGATACCATTGTGAAGACCATGGTTGTTGCCAAGAACACCCATGAACCGGATCTCGATGAACTACAAATGATCATCCAGAAGTTTGAAGGATTCGTGTCTTCACGTGCTGCAACTTAAGTGTCTTTCAACACTTAGTTGTATTTTTCCACATTTGTAATCTTTAGTTGTAGTTTTCTTTTGACAAGTTACATGTAAAAGTGTTTTTGTAAAATGCAAGCTAACTCATTACTTGCACTTTTGTAATTACATGTAAAGCAACTACAAGTTGTGTTCAATTAGGACTGTAGTTGGAATAAGTCTTAGTTAGTTATTGAAGTCTTAGTTAGTTATTGAATAAGTCTTGGTGGTTGAGAGAATCTCTCAAGTTAGTTAGGATCCTCCCACCTTTTTCTCAAGGCTCCTCTTCTATAAATACTTGAGGGGTCTATTGTAATTTTCATCTATTGGAAAGCAAGCAAAAACTCTGCCAAATTTACATCAAAGAAGTCTTTGAGCTTTCATGTGTGAATTCAAGAATTGAAAGGAATAGAAGGAAATTGCTCAAGCTCTGAGTCTTTAAGCTACATACTTGAGTTTGTGTTCTATATTATTTTTCTTGCAAGTGTTTCTTAAAAGAGCTTAATCACATCTGATTTGCAGTCTTTGTGCTGTAAGTAGTTGAGGTTAATATAGATTAAAATAAATATTTTGTTGAGAGAAGCTGTAAGTCTTTGTGCTTTCACTTGTTCTTAGGAGAATTTAGGAGTAGATTTTGTGAGAAATAGCTGTGAGTCTTTGAGCTTATACTACTTCCCATTGTTTTAAGTAGAAAAGAATAAGATATTCCAGTCTTTGAGCTGTTATAATATGTTTCTTTATAGCATTAATATAGAAAAGGGTAGATAGGACTTCACATAATCAAGTCTTTGAGCTTGATATTGTTGTCTCGTCCCAAAGGAAGTGACGGAAGTCTTTGCGCTTTCAGGAAACTTCATTTCCTTTCTCTCATTTCATTTTGAAAGTGGTTACTGTTGTTTATATAAAATCGCTATCATTTTCTGTGAAGAGAAAAGGATTATTGTCTTTCTTGAAAGAAGAAGAAAGATTGTTGTCCCATCTTATTTTATTTTCAAAGTTGTAGTTAGATAGGGGGAGCCTTCCCTTAATTAGGAGAGTTTTACTCACATGCTGTGGTTGAAACCACAATTTTGTATATTTCCCCAAGTGTACAAAATTTTCAACCAACAAGATTGTTGTAGATAACATTTATTGATTTCGAAGATATTTGTAGCATTCCTCACGTCATATATATATGTGATGCCCAACGATCAAGGCATGCCTTGACCAGGTATGTGTCTTGACATGCTCGATCAAGACACGTCTTGATTGGTTCACAAGCGCCGATTCATTAAGGTGTTTACTGATAACTATCGGTTCAAATTAAATGCTATTTAATTGTTATATTAACCGATAACAAATTGGTATGTTTCAAATGCTATTTTATTATTATGATAACTGATAACAAATTGGTATGATGCAAGTGCAATATGATTATAATGTAGATCGATAACAGATTAGTATTAAAGCAAGAGCAAGTTTAATACGATAACTATCATAGTTATCATATGATAACATCAATCGGTGTTATCATATGATAATAATGATAGATAACATAAATGCGATCTGCTTAATTATAATCACACCACAGCATAAGAAATATGGTCATAGCACGATCGATGACAGATTTGTAATGATGTCCAAGTGTCGAAATGTGCAATCCGATGCTTGGAATATGAAACGGATATAAAGATGATTATAACAAGTTCATTCACTCAATCATGAAGTCTACCATTAGCTTGTAGTTACATCGATAAGGTAGATGACTTCATTCAATCATTTATCTTACCGAAGCTACTTAGTTTCAACACTCCCTCTTAGCTAGGGAAGATAAATGGAGACCTATGTAAACATTGAAATAAGATCACATTTCTCATAATAGAATGTATTACATGACCTCGTAATACAGAGGATCATATCACATATGCTCGTGACATGATGTATCACATAACAAGTGACACGGGAATATATCACATCATCTCGTGATAAAGATATCACATAACACGTGATATCAGTACTGCATAACACTCGATACCTTGGATATAAAATACTTGAGAATGTTGAATTCCCTTATATCCAAGTTATGGTATGTGCACTGACATTACGTCACATAATGTCTACCATAACATATCATGGCACATCCATGAGTCAAGATGATATCAAGTCAGCATGATATCAACATTACAAGATCGTCACCTTATAATGTTTAATACAAGTGTTCATTGTCTAAAAGATCGTCACCTTTTAGAAATGTACACAAGGGGGTGGAGCCCATAAAGTCATAACACGACAAAAGAAGTTTACACATTAAATATCTCATATATTAGTACAAATTACAAAACAAATTACAACTCAATCATACGAAGACCTTTCTTGAAGTGTTCAACTTTCACTTTGGATAGAGGTTTGGTAAGTATGTCTGTTGTCTGGTGTATTGTACTGATATACTGTAACTGAATTACATTCCTATCCACCATATCTCTCATTTAGTGATAAGGAATCTCTATGTGTTTGGATCTATCATGAAATACAGGATTCACAAAGTTGTATACAACTCTGATTATCTCAATGAATTATAGTAGGTTTTAGAGGCTCACCGAATAATCCCACATGCAGTTTCCGGAGCCATACTGCTTCTCTTGCGGCCATGGAGGCTGCGATATATTCGGCCTCTGTAGAACTCTGAGCTACTGATGATTGTTTCCTGCTAATCCAAGATATCATGGCTGAAACCAAACTGAAGCAACACCGTGAGGTTCTTTTCCTATCAGTCACACTTCTAGCCCAATCCGAATCAGTGAACCCATGAAGATCCAAATCAACTTTCTCATACTTGAGTCCATAGTTAAGAGTACCTTGAAGGTATCTCATAATATGTTTCACAGCCATAAGATGTATCTCCTTAGGTTCACACATGAACTGGCTCAAGGCATTTATTGGATAACAGATATCAGGTCTAGTATTGACCAGGTACGTCAACAATCCAATCATCTATCTGTAGAGAGTAGGATCTACCAATGGGGAGTTTGTTGCTGCCTCCTTTAATTTGTGAAGATTTGTTTCCATAGGAGAAGTCATAGGTTTGCAGTTCATCATACCAAATCTCTTCAATATGTCTAAGGCGTACTTTCCTTGATTAAGTACAATATTGTCAGAGTTTTGCCAAACTTCCAATCCAAGGAAGTAATGTAGAAGGCCTAAAGCCTTCATATCAAACTCCTTCTTAAGGTCTTTCTTACATTGGCCAATAAGGTGATCTTCTCCTGTAATTAAAAGATCATCAACATACAAGATCAATATCAACATATCACCTTTGACTTCCTTGAAGTATAGATTTGGATTTGCATCATTCTTTGAGAATCCCAATCCCATGAAATGACTGTCAATTCTTTCATACTAGGCCTTAGGGGCTTGTTTTAGTCCATATAGGGCTTTCTTTAATCTGCACACATGTGATTCTACATTGTGGATCTCAAACCCTTCTGGCTGTTCTAAGTAGACTTCCTCCTCAATTTTCCCATCCAGAAAAGCAGTTTTTTACATCCATCTGATGGACTTTCCAACCTTTAGCTGCTGCAATGGCCAATACTGCTCTGACTGAGGTGTATCTAGCAACTGGAGCAAATGTCTCATCATAGTCTATTCCCTCTTTTTGTGAGAACCCCCTGGCTACAAATATGGCTTTATGTTTCTCTATGCTACCATCTGCAGCATCTTTGATTTTGAATAGCCACTTGGATGAAACAACAGATTTTCCTTTTGGCCTAGGAACAATTTCCCAAACATGATTGTTTAAGATTGATTTATATTCCTCAGACATGGCATCTTTCCAAATTTGATGTTTAAGAGCTTCTGATACATTAGCGGGTTCTGAATTGGAGAGATCATTCATTAGGGCTACATAGCTAGTAAATCTTCGGGACCTCTAACTTTCTCTAAAAGTCCCTGAAGGAGCTACAAAGTCCCTTGCATCTTCCACTGTTTTGTGAGCCCATAGAGGTTTTTTCTTAGGGATATCTTGGGGAGGAATCTGTACTTCATTTTCTTCTGAACACTCCCTTTGAATCTCAGGAGTGGGATCCTCTTCTAGGTCTGAAGATGGAGCATAGATTTCTGACTCAATAGAGTATTTAGCCCTTTTGAAGGCTGTCTTCTTCAAATATTACATCTCTACTAAGTTCAATATTGCTATGTCCAGGCACAAATATTCTGTAGGCTTTAGAGGTTTCACTATTGTTGGTTGAAAATTTTGTACACTTGGGGAAATATACAAAATTGTGGTTTCAACCACAGTATGTGAGTAAAACTCTCCTAATTAAGGGAAGGCTCCCGCTATCTAACTACAACTTTAAAAATAAAATAGGATGGGACAACAATCTTTCTTCTTCTGTCAAGAAAGACAATATCCTTTTCTCTTCACAGAAAAGTGATAGCGATTCGATATAAAAGAGTAGTAACAACTTTCGAAATGAAATGAGAGAAAGGAAATGAAGTTTCCTGAAAGCTCAAAGACTTCCGTCACTTCCTTCGGGACGGGACAACAATATCAAGCTCAAAGACTTGATTATGTGAAGTCCTATCTACCCTTTTCTATACTAATTTGATTAAGAACAAATTATAACAGCACAAAGATTGAAATATCTTATTTGTTGTCCTCAATTTTTGATTTCAAAAATTGGACTATCACATAGAAATTTTTGTTAAAAAATGAAAATTTTTACTCTATGACACACTTCCCGAGGCAAAAATTTGCCCCATCCTTGGGCTGGATCGATCGTTGACCCATCCCCAAGCTACGTTTCGAGTCCGTTTGCTATGTTTTTGCTTCAATGTAGGGGAATTTTTCGATGATTATCAGTAACTGGTAATTTGTTTTTCAAAACCCCCTTGAAGGTTTTAGGCTTATAGGGGAATTTTTCTCCAATTGCAAGTTTTTATAAAAACTTGTAATGAGGGTTTTAAAACCCCCATTACCAGTAGCTTGACTTTAAGTGTTTAAAAACTTGTAAATGGGATTTTAAAACCCCTTTACATGTCTTTATAACTTAAAGTTGTTTTTATAATGTTAAAATAAAACTTGTAAATGGGATTTTAAAACCCCTTTTCATGTTTTAAGGGAAATCACTTGTAAAGGGAATTCTATTTCCCTATTATAAGTAATTTTACTTGTAATTTCTTTTCTAAAACTTGAAATTTGCCTTAAAGGCAAAAATATGAACATTTTGTAAAACTTGTTGTTTTGTTTCTAAAAACCGAAATTCTTCCATGCCATTGCAAGCTGATTTGAGTTCGGATTTCTTGGAGCAAATTTAGGGATTCCTTCCAAGTATGAATTTCTTGCAACTTTGAAGGATTCAAAACCCATTTTTTGCGCATTTGTTCAAACCATTGTATTGCGCATTTGTCTTGTTGAAACCGTTTTTCTAAATCACGCATTCAAGGCGTTTTTGACTATGATTTGGGGGGTTGAATCCATCTAATCTCAAGGCGTTTTTGGCTCTATCATAAATGCGTTGGATTCTATGCTTTGATCAAACCATTTTATGCGCATTTGTGGTTACGAATTTGTAAAAAGACCCTAAAAAAACAGTCACGGGTTTTTGTTAAGATACACATTCTTCCCATTTGAGGTAAGCTTACAATCCTAAATCTTTTTTGCTTTTTCTTGTGATTTATGTTGAATAAAATCAGTTTTGAACCATTTCTTTTGGCATTTTTACATGGCATTTTTATAGCAAATCGGTTTTTCTATTGTCACAATGCGTGGCTAAGTTTTTTCCATTGTTTAAATTCTATTTAAAGAGCTTCATCTTCCATGTTTGGTTGATTCTTCAAGTTTGGATCTCTTCTCAACTTTGCAAGGTAATTTTTATTTTTGTCTTTCTTAATTTCTTTCCTTGCATTTTTTTGTTTTAGTTTTAGTTTTGTTCATGTTCATAATGGGTTTGTGAGAGGAAATTCCCCATTTTACAAAGAAATTTGTAAAGTAAAGTTGTTCTTCCCCTTTGGAATTTCTCCTCCTTTACTTGCATTCGGGTTTTAAAAACCTGATTGCAAGTAAGAGGAAAATTAGTGTTCTTCCCTTTTTGGACAAAGACTTAACCTTCTTTGGTCCAAAAATCAAGTTTCAAAATAAGAAAGATGTGTTATTCCCAAATTTGCAAAGAGATTTGCAAGTGTAAAGAGTTCTACCCCTTGATGTTCTTCCCAAACATTTGCAAGAGGAATGTTTTGAGTGTTCTTCCCTTTTTGGACAAAGACTTAACCTTCTTTAGTCCAAAAATCAAGCTTCAATGATTAAAAAATCAAGTTCTTCCCAATTTCGGGTTGTGAAATCCGGATTGCAAGTCGAAAGTTCTTCCCATTTTTGCATGGCAAAGCTCCAAGTGATCTTCTTGAAATTCATTTAACCTATCCGCTTCCAATTCCCTCATCTGTACTTATCATCTTCGTCATTTCCCGCATGCCTAAATACCATTTTTCATCCATTCCTTCGATTTTCAGTTTGTAAGTAAGTTTGCATTTGGATTTTGAAAACCAATTGCAAATGTGTTCTTCCCAACTTCCGAACTGAAAATTCATTCTCCTTTCATTTATTCATGCTTCGTGTTTTGCGAGTATAGTTGCATTCAGAATTTGGAAACCCGATTGCACGTTTGTACTTCCCTCTTGTGTACTTGCAAAACATGTTTCAAAATCCGAAATAAGTCAAAAGCTTATCTTTCCACCTCTTATATTTCCTCTCACAAAGCCAAAGTACAAAGTTGAACTTTCCCATTTGGAGGAGTAAAAATGTCTAAAGATACTGACTTTGATATTGCCTTGATACTCTTGGATTTACATTGCAGCGTTTCCAGTTGTTTTCAGATGACAGATTTACCATCATCTTCCACTCCAAAAAAGATGAAATACAGGTATGACAAATACCAAAATGAAGTTCCGCAATCACAGGTTTCGTCCTCCCTTGATCATATCAAGGATACTGAGATAGGGCATGTTGACATGTCCGAATTCATACAAAGGATTGAAGATCCGAAGGAGGGGAACATGCAACGGTTGTTGGACAGCCATATCCATCATGCCGCATCCTTTCTAGTTGCTACCCTAGAACCGGAATTTGTTCTAGCATGTGCCCATCATTTTGATAAAGAGACACGGGTTATTAAAAATGATGATGGAGAAGTGATCATTCGCCTGGATGTAGAAGCTATAGAGAGGGTTTTCAAAATTCCTTCTGAAACCATCTATATAGAGATCTCCAAGCAAAGTGCAGCTGAATACTTTGCCAAAAGGGAGAAAGACTGTAAGCGTCATATCAACAAATGGATTCATGAACCTCGCACTACGCTTACCAGATGGGCTAAGTTATATCGATCTGATTTCAAGAATGAGATCGGCGATACTATTACCCTTCTGAGTCGTATGATGGGATTGGAACATTCCAATGTTTTTGAACCTTGGATGTATCAATTTATTATGTTAATAAGGCAGTCTCAGCACATCTATTGGGGTGAGATCATCAGTGATGCTTTGTGTGAACAACTTGCAGTCGTCCCTACTACTTTCACCTTCTACATGAACTCATATCTCGTGTATATCGTTGCGTCACTTAGACATTTCCCAGGTCTTTCTACCAAGGGTGACCGCATGCTTGTACTAGTTTGGGAGTACTATGATTAGTTGCCTCTAAGGCCAAGTAGGTCTCATTCCAGAAGGGTTCAGGACGCTTTCTTTGGTCATTACCTGTGTCAATTTGACAAAAACCTGAAGAACAAAAGAGTTTCAGATGAAGCATGGGAAAAGGTGAAAGAATATGGTTGTTTGTTTCTCCAGTTTCCAACTTTTACCTACATGAGAGTTGGATGCTATGGTGGGCAGCCTTATATGCTCCCACGATACCCAACCGATAAGATTATTCTTATGGAATTGGGAAGACAGATCATGGCTATGCATACACATTAGTCAATCAGGCACAAGGTTGGCATGGGTATTTCTTCCAATAACCCATTGAAGATTGGTCGATATTCTCTAATGACTTCAATCAAGGCCAAGGCTATGGAGACTAAGTTGCATGAAATCAGACTCAAAAGATTCAAACCTAGAGCTGATTTCGATTACTGAGGCATGAAGGAAAAGATCAAGAAGACCTTCATCCATGTGCATCAGATAGAATGTAATGTCCCCTTTTCTAGGTGACATGAGATGAGTAGGGGTTGACCTACCATTCGAGTTCCCGTAGGTCAATGACATGGTTAGGGGACTCATTTTGAGGGTCATGGAGCTTTGCAGGGGTCCTGTGAGCCATTTTGGACCTTCAGACGACAGTTCCTATTTTTTAGGGAGAACTGGCAGTTGACTGAATGACCACCTGGGGGACCAAGGAGTAGAGCAGGATCCTTTTGAGCAGTTACAGGTGTTTGGAGAGAGGTTCCTACTTTTAAGGGCGATTCCCTACTTTTTAGGAGGTTGGACAGTTTCCATATTTGAGGTTCCACGGGACCATACCATGGTTTCAGTTTTAGGAAGATTGGGTGTGTTTCCTAGTTTCTAGGAGTATCCCTAGATTTTAGGGATGGGACTGCCAGTTGGCCCATCTTGTCTGGCATCAGTCACAGACAGGTGACGAAGTCAGATTCATGTTTGGTTGGTTATTTTGAGCTATTATTGGATCTATGGAAATATTTTAATATATTTAAATATTTCCTAAGTTAGTGATTAAATAAATTAAAATAAGGCTATGTATATAGCCATTTCGGAGTAATAAGGGGTTTTTGGCTTCATCTGGTTTGATATGCCTATGTGTTATAGCTCGTTGGAAAGGTCTTGAACTTTGCTACATGATTCTCACCTCCGAGAGTCTTTTTGGATGCTTGAAGCTATTTATTCGCAATAAAGTGATATTTTTCTATAGTTTGACGCCATAATTGGGAAAGTGTCACTTTAATTATAAAGCAAAAGCTTTATTATTCTTTAGGGTTTGACTTGCAAAGGGAAAGGAGTTATAAGGAGATGAAAACCTAATTGATAGCATCTTTGATCATTTTGACACTTGCAAATTTGGGAATTGCTCTGGGAGAGTGATTTTGGTCTGGGACGCAAACTCCAAGTCTGAGCTTGCTGGGACGTAGCCCTCAGCAGGAGTTGACAGTGGATTTATCCAGGATTGCACAGAGATTGTCAGAGGTAGAAGACACATCTTCTTGACCTGAAGATTCAGCGTGCATATTGGGGGTTTCAACAGGGCGGCTGGTCTATTTCAGCTGGCACGTGATTTGCAGCAGCTTCCACGCCTCCTTTGCAACCACACCTTGTTTGTATGTTGGCTTGAAGGGTTGTATTCAGCTTATTTGGTCTTCCTTGTTTGTTGCCAGTAATATTCCTCCATCTGGCATCAATCCAGATTGAGAACAACTCCAAATAAATGTATGGATTCTTGCTGAATACAAAACTAGGTTATTTGCTTGGTATGATTTGTAGTATTTTCAGATTGCTTAAATGTTCTTACATATGAACATTGTTTATTGTTTTATTTCACAGTTGTTGCTATTTATCAATTACTTTACTTATAACATCAAAACCCAAAAAGAAACAATCCCTTTCTGCAACGTCTGTCTATTCTATAAGATCACCCGAAAATTACAAAAATATAGTATGTTTAATTAAGAATTTACAGCAGCAACAACAAAAGGATCCATTTGGGATCTTTCATAGAAGATATCTGGGTTGATCTCCGTACAGAAAAGGAGATTCGCAAGATGGATTACTGTCGACTCACTACAGAACAAATTGTGGATCTAAACCTTGTGGACGTGCCACAAGGGATGATTGATGATGGAAACATTCTTGATCCTGAGTTTGTCAATCGGAATGTTGATGAGGCTCCACTTCCTTCTATCCATTGGTCCCATAAGGAAAGCACTTCTATCTTGGATACATTTCAGCCAATTCTTGCCAATACCAATACCTGGCTTAAGAACAATGGTGTCAAGCTCATTAAGATTAAGGTTGGGAAAGAAGATGATTCTACAGGTCCTCTTGGGCGGAAGTCTGAAATTCAACTGGACAATAAAGAAGGTGCATCCTCTTCTAGTACGAGGATCAAATTGCGAGTCAGCCGTGCAATGGTGCTTCCTCCCCAGGAAGTAACAATCCGAGGCAAGGAGAAGCCACAGCTGAAAATTCATGTGATTGATCCTGAAGGTTCAGAGGAAGAAACTAAATCTGATAATGCTCCTCAGTCGCCTTCTACAGAATCCCCACATAATTCCCTTTCTCCACTTCCTATTGAGGTACCCATGTTTCCTCCTGTGATAGATGTGAATTCTCAATCAGCCCCTTCAGTTTTAGAATCTCCACAGGACGTTCTTCCACTTTCAGCAGCAGAACCATCTCAGGATCGTTCTCAGGAAAATTTGTTGAATATCTTTGCAGATGATCCTTCATATGTACCTTTGTCTGATATTGATACTTCTATGACCTATTTTGATGAATTCATGACATCTTCATCACATCCTGTCGTCACTCAGCAGACTATGGTGGCTATTCAGACAGACACTTCTCCCAAGGTCACCACAGTTGTTCAAACAGAAACTGCTTCTCCCTCTTTCCCAGAGTCAGAGTTAATGGCTTTACCTCCATGGCTCAGTTCCTTCACTGCAAAGAGGAAGAAGCAGGTGATCTCACCTAATGCCTTTGACTATCGACAGTTGAAACAATCAAAACCTAAGGCTGTTAAGAGGGCAAAGACAGTTTTGAGGGTGACCGTTGATGAAAATCGGATGAGAGTGGCAGAAATTGCTGAACCAATATCAGATAAACCAGTTGAAGAAATGCAAGCAGCTGATTATCGGATCACAAAAGTACAACTGGGTAAGCAGACTCATGAGGTTGTCAAACATGATGCTCAGCAAATAGTGGCTACATTGGTACATCGGTATGATGAAGTTTTGGCCAAGAAAGATCAGTTGGAAGTAGAGAATCAAAGACTCATGGCAGCCATTCAAAGTATTACTCAACCTTCAAATGGAGAAGGCCAAGTACCTGTTTCTTCCAGTGCCAGTGAATCAATCCAAGGTATCGAGAGAGCCGCTCAAAAGGTTCAAGCCTTAGACACCTGGGTTGATCAATTGCATGACTTATGTTCACAAGTCATAAGACAGGTATTTGAAACAATGGTTAAATTGGAAATCATTGAAGATAAGTTGAATCAAATCTTGGGTGCTTTCAAACTAAATTTGGAGAAGGTTGAGAGAAATTTAATTTCCTTGCGAAAGATGCCTCAACAACAGTTGAGCGTTCTTCAGGTGCATGACGTAATTCCTTCTAGAGTCATGTACATTGAATATGAGGAACTTCTGGAGAACAAATCCCTTGTTCTCAAATCACTCATTGAAGAAATTGATGAGACCTTAAAGTTGCGTGAAGCAGTGATGCCTCAACAACAGTTGAGCGTTCTTCAGGTGCATGACGTAATTCCTTCTAGAGTCATGTACATTGAATATGAGGAACTTCTGGAGAACAAATCCCTTGTTCTCAAATCACTCATTGAAGAAATTGATGAGACCTTAAAGTTGCGTGAAGCAGTCTTTCAAGATGTTGCCTCCCATTGTAAAAAGGCATCCTACAACATTCTAAATCAGAATGATGAGTTGCTGCCCGAGGAAGAAGTTGTTGCAGATCTGCAACTCAAGATTCATGATGAATGGAGAAGTGAACAATTTTCAGCCGCTTCCATTCAAATATTGATTAAGTATCAAACTGAGTTGCAAGAAATCTGGTCTGTGTTGGAAAAGGGAAACTCCACGCTATGCCAATGCCATGATGCCGTCGTAAAGACTAGGGTGGTGGCTATGAATACTCATGAACCAGATCTTGATGAATTGCAGAAAGTTATTCAGAAGTTCGAATTGTTCATGTCTTCAAGAGGTGCAACTTAAGTGTTTTTAACACTTGGTTGTAAATTCAAAATTGTAATTTCAGAATTGTAGTTTCCCTTTTGACAAGTTTACTTGTAAAAACATTTTTGTAATTGCAAGTTGTCATCACTTGCATTTTTGTAATTACAAGTAGGCAGGTTACAAGTCAATTTGGAATAGGACTTGTAACCTTGAATAAGTCATAATTAGTTGTTGAATAGGTCTTGGTGGTTGAGGGAATTTCTCAAGTTAGTTAGGATCCTCCCACCTTTTTCTCAAGGCTCCTCTCCTATAAATAGAAGAGAGGGTCCATTGTAATTTTTATCTTTTGGAAAGCAAGCAAAAACTCTGCCAAATTTACAGCAAGAAGTCTTTGAGCTTATGTATGTGAATTGAAAGTTTTGAAGAATAATAAAGAAGGATTACTCAAGTTTTGAGTCTTTGAGATACATGTTTGAGTTTGAATCTTTTCATTTCTTCCATGCAAAGTGTTTCTAAAGGAGCTTAGTCTAATCTGATTTGAAGTCTTTGAGCTGCAAGTAGAGAAGATTAATTAAAATAGGAAAATCTCTAGAAGGAGCAGCAAGTCTTTGAGCTTGCGTTTATTCTTGAGGAAAAATTATTGTTTGATAAGAAATAGCAGCAAGTCTTTGAGCTTGCATTAGTTCTTGTCTTTGTGTTGAAAGAATAGATTATTCCAGTCTTTGAGCTGTTGTCTTTTATTCGTTGTAAAATTTAGTATAACAAAGGGTAGATAGGACTTCCAATAGTCAAGTCTTTGAGCTTGATATTGTTGTCCCGTCCCGAAGGAAGTGACAGGAGTCTTTGAGCTTTCAGGAAAATTCATTTCCTTTCTCTCATTTTCATTTGAAGTTGTTACCATTATTAAACATTTTCTTGCTATCACTTTTCTAACGAGAGAAAAGGATATAGGCTTCCTTGAAGAAAGAAGGAAGACTGCTGTCCCATCTTGTTTTTATTTCAGTTTTAGATAGATAAGGGGAGCCTTCCCTTAATTAGGAGAGTTTCATACTCACACACTGTGGTTGAAGCCACAATTTTGTTTGCTTTCACGAGTGTACAAATTTTTTTACCAACATTATTCTATCTACATAAAACAATGGGAAGTAGTCTAAGCTTAAAGACTCACAGCTATTTCTCACAAAATCTACTTCTAAATTCTGTTACGAACAAGTGTAAGAACAAAGTCTTACAACTTTTTCCCAATAGAACTTCTACTTTAACTAAATTAATCTTCAATGCTTGCAGCTCAAAGACTGCAAATCAGATTCGATTAAGTTCTCAAAGAAACACTTGCAAGAAAGGAAATATGCAACACAAACTCAAGAATGTAGCAGAAAGACTCAAAGCTTGAGCAATTTTCTTCTATTCCTTTCAATTCTTCAAATTACACATAAAAGCTCAAAGACTTCTTTGGTGCAAATTTGGCAGAGTTTTTGCTTGCTTTCAAAAAGATAAAGATTACAATTGACCCCTCAAGTATTTATAGAAGAGGAGCCTTGAGAAAAAGGTGGGAGGATCCTAACTAACTTGAGAGATTCTCTCAACCACCAAGACTTATTCAATAACTAACTAAGACTTATTCCAACTACAGTCCTAACTGAACTCAAACTGTAGCTGCCTTACATGTAATAACAAAAGTGCAAGTAATGACTTATCTTGCAATTTACAAAAAGCCTTTTACATGTAACTTGTCAAAAGAAAAACTACAACTAAAAGATTACAAATCTGGAAAAATAGAACTAAGTGTTGAAAAACACTTAAGCTGCAGTATGTGAAGACATGAATCCTTCGAACTTCTGGATGATCATTCGTAGTTCATCAGGATCCGGTTCATGGGTGTTCTTGGCCACGATCATGGTTTTCACGACAACATCGCTGCAACCAAGGATTGTGGCATTATTTCTCTCAAAGGAAAAGACTGAATTTCCCACAAGTAACCTTGATAAGTCACTAAGGCTTGAATGGATGCTGCTGAAAATGGTTCACTTTTCCACTCTTGACGGATCTTCAATTGTAGATCACAAAGAACCTTTTCTTCTATCAACAATTCTCCATGATGACCCATGATGGGGCAAGAAGCTTTTTGACAATGAGAGACCATATCCTTAAAAACTTCCATTCGCAACCTCATAGCATCATCAATGTCTTCAATAAGTGACTTAAGAACAAGGGCTTTATTCTCGAAGAGCTCCTGATATTCCAAGTACACAACTCTTGAAGGAATTACCTGACGTTCTAGAAGAATGCTTAACTTTTGCTGAGGAATTTTAAACCAAATAGTCGAGTTGTCTTCTACCTTTGCCAAGTTCCGTTTGAAAGTATTAGAAACTTGGTTCAATTGTTCTTCAATGGTTTTCAACTTGGCCATCATTTGGAAAACCTCCTTCAAGACTTGTGTAGATAGATTATTAAGCTGATCAACCCAAGATTCTAGTGCTTGTACCTTTTGAGCAGCTCTCTCAACTCCCTGGATTGATTCTTGTGCCTCGGAAGAACCTGCAGGATTACTCACTTCACCAGTTGGTTTTGTGATTTTACGAACAGCTGCAAGAAGTTGCCGGTTGTCCTCTTCTAGCTTATCTTTCTTAGTTAGAAGTTCATCGTATAGCTGCACCAGTGAGGCTATAGAATACTGGGCGTCATGTTTAACCACTTCATGCGTTTGCTTGCCTAATTCTACCCTTGTGACTTTGTAATCAGCAGCTGACATCTCCTCAAGTGGCTTATCTGCTAGAGGCTCAACAATTTCAGCCACTTTCATCTTGTTGCTATCAACAGTTACTCTTGAGATAGTCTTGGCCGTTTTAGCAACCTTAGGTCTAGACTGTTTAAGTTGCTAATAATTAAAGGCATCAGGTGAGATTTCTTGCTTTTTCCTCTTTGGGGTAAAAGAACTAAGCCATGGAGGTAAAGCCATCAACTCTCCTTCAGTAGCAGCTGCGAGTAAAAGAGAAGCAGTTTCTGTTTGAACAACCGTGGTCACCTTGGGAGGAGTATCTGTTTGGATGGCGACCATGGTTTTCTCAGTAGCCAATGGGCATGAAGATTGCCTCATAAATTCCTCAAAACCAGAAGTGGAGGTATCAGTTTCTGACAGCTGGATACATGCAGGAGTATCCTCAGGGATTTCCAGCACACTCTCTTGTTGATGATCAGGAGGCGGCTCGTATGCTGAAATAAGGATGGCATTCTGAGGAGACTCTTGCACCATTATGTTAGGAGGAGAAAGGGGCGTCTCAACTGAGGAAGGAATCTCACGAGGTGAGTCCGAAGTTGGAGACTTAGGAGCATCATCAGATTGCTGCCCTTCTTTTGGATTATCAAGATCGATCACCTGAACATGAAACCGTGACTTTTCCTTTCTACAAACTGTCGCCTCCTCAGGAGGAAGCACTACTGCCCGATTAACTCGCAATTTGATCCTGGTGCCAGAAGATGATGCACCTTCCTTGTTGTCAACCTGAATCTCAGAAGGTAGAATCATCTTCTTTTCCAACCTTGATTTTGATGAGTCTAACACCATTACTTTTCAGCCAAGCATTGGTGTTAGCCAAGATAGGCTGAAATCTCTCAATAATGGATGTGCACTCCTTGTGTGACCATTGGATTATAGGAAGTGGAGCTTCCTCAACCCTTCGTGAAATATATTCAGGATCAAGTACATGCCCATCATCAATCATCCCTTGTGGAATATCCACCAAGTTCAAATCAACAACCTGCTCAACAGTATGCCTGCAGTAATCCATCTTGAGAACCTCCATTTCTGTACGGAGATCTACCCAGATATCCTCGATACGATGCACATGCACGAAAGAGTTTTTGATCTTTTCCTTCATTCCCCGATAATCAAAATCAGCTCTGGACTTAAACCTTTTGTGTTTAATTTCCTGCATCTCAGTCTCCATAGCCTTGGCTTTGACAGATGTGACAAGAGAATACCAGCCAATTTTCAATGGGTTTGTTGTACAAATCCTCATTCCGACCTTATGTCTGACAAACTGATGAGCGTATATAGCCATGATCTATCTTCCGAACTCCATAAGAATGATCTTATCGGTTGGGTATCTAGGAAGCATGTATGGCTGCCCACTATAGCATCCGACTCTCATATAGGTAAAGATCGGGAATTGAAGAAACAAGCAGCCATACTCATTCACTCTTTCCCATGCCTCATCTGACACCCTTCTGTTCTTTAGAGTTCTGTCAAACTTGCACATGAAGTAACTGAGGAATGCATCTTGAACTCTCCTAAAATGCAATTTGTTGGGTCTAAAAGGCAGTTGATCATAGTATTCCCATATAAGTATAAGCGAGCGGTCACCCTTGGTAGAAAGACCAGGGAAATGTTTGAGTGACGCTGCCAAACACACTAAGTATGAATTCATATAGAAAGTCATGGTGGAAGGAATTGCTGCAAGTTGCTCGCACAAGGTATCATTGATGACTTCTCCCCATGATATATGATGGGACTGCCTTATGAACATGATGAACTGGTACATCCAAGGCTAAAAAACATTAGAATGTTCAAGACCCATCATTCTGCTGAGGAGAGTTATGATGTCTCCAATCTCCCATTTGAAGTTACAGCGGTACAACTTAGCTCATCTTGAGAAGGCGGCTCGTGGCTCATGAATCCACCTGTTAATATGACGCTTGCAGTCCTTTTCCCTTTTGACATAGTATTCAGCTGCACTATCTTTGGAGATTTCCATATAAACAGGTGCTGGTGGTATTCTGAAGACTTTTTCAATTGTGCCTGCATCAAGGTGGATTATTGCTTCACCATCATCATTTTTAATGGTTCTTGTCTCCTTGTCAATGTGATGGGTGCAAGAGAAAACAATTTTAGGTTCTAGGGCAGCCACTGGAAAAGAAGATGCGTGATGGATATGGCTGTCCAACAGCCGCTGCATATTGCTATCCTGTGGATTCTCTACCCTCTTGACAAATTCTGACATGTCCACATGCCCTATCTCTATATCTTTTATGCGATCCAAAGGAGAAGAGACTTGAGAAGGTGAAACCTCATTTTGGTACTTATCATATTTGTACTTCATCTTCTTTGGAATTGGAGATGATGGCAAATCTGACATTGAAGGACAACCTGGTATACTGCGGTGAAGACTTAAAAGTGTTAAAGCAACATCATAATCAGCTGCAACTAACATTTTTTCTTCTTCAAATGGGAAGAACTCCAACCCTTGCACTTCACGTTTTTGTGAGAGAAAGATGGGAAATAAATGGGAAATGCTAGGAATCTTGACTTTGACCAATTTCGAATCTTGGGTAAAATTTTACAAGTATACAAGTTGGGAAGAATGCACACGCAATTAGATTTTTAAAACCCGAATGCAAGTATACTTGTAAAATGGAAAATGGAGAAATGAGTGAAAAATGAGAATTAGACTTGCGGGAAATGACGTGAACAAAAAGTACGGATATAGGCGATATGGATGGATAAAAAGATTTTGGGAATGACATTTTCATGAAAATGGGAAGAACTTTGAACATGCAATACGATTCTAAAAACCCGATTTTGGAAGGATGGGTATTTTTCATCTTTGCAGCTTGGAATTTCAACAAAAGATGGTTAAAATTTTTTAATTGTAAGGGAAGAACAATGATTTTCATCCAACTTGTAATCGGGATTTAAAATCCTGAATACAAGTAAAGAGGGACAATGGGGAAGAACAATGCAATTCAAAAATTGCTTTACAAAGGGGAAAATCTCTCTCACAAAACCGATTTTTGGGGCAAAATACATATATACACAAATTTACAGCAAGAAAGGAAAAACAAGAAAACAAGAAAATGAAATAAGAAAAGAAAAGAAATCATACCTTGTTTCAACTTGAAAATGTCTCTTCAAAACAAGATCAATCTTTGAAAGAAGGAAGATTAGCTCTTAAATAGAGATTAACTGCAATCCGAAACCCTAGCCACGTTTTACCAAAACACTATAAGCAGAAAAACGTGGCACCAAAAGCAAATAAAATGGCCCAAGAAGGGGTTAAATCTCCTTCCAACTTTAACGCCTTAGCATGGCAAGCAAAAATGACTTAGGAGGTTGGAGATCTGTGGCAACTTGGGAGAGAAAATCGCGGTTTTGGTAAAAACGTGTTTGCTTATTCAATACCCAAAAACCAACAATCATACACCTCAAATGGCGTGATATGTGTTCGCAAATGCATTAGAATAGGGAAGAATCCCAAACGCCTTCTATCTCCCAAAAATTCTCCACAAAAAATGCTTCAAATTTCCAATAAAATCGCCTTCCTTTGGCTGGTTGGGTTTTTGGAAAAGGAATGCAAGTTTAATTTTACATGCAATAGAGAAGATCGGGTTTTATTTCCCATATAGCAAGTTTTAATTGTCACTTTATCCTCAACAAGGCAAAATCGGGTTTTAGAAAGAGATGTGCAAGTTACAAATTACTTGTAAAGGGAAAATAAAATCCCTACTACAAGTTTTAATAACTTGCACATATGTAATAGGGGTTTAAAATTCCTATTACAAGCAAAAGACATTAAAATAGGGGTTTTAGAAAAGAATTACAAGTTATTTATAAATATGCAATTTAAAATTAACTTGTAACTTATCCAAAAAATCCCCACCATAACTTAAAAAGCCAAAAGGCATCAAGGGGGAAATAAAAGGTAAGTTACAAGTTCTTTTTTTCAATAAAGTGCACTTGTAATTAGCCAAAAATTTCCCTACAAAGACCAAAACAAAAGAAATCATTAAAACTTGCAATTCAAGGAAAATTTCCCACTTGGAGTCAGGGAGAACAAACCTGAAATTGAAGGAAAGACATAGCAAATGAACCCAGAATGTGACGAAATTTGAAACGTGGTTCGAGGATGGACTGAGGATTAAGCCAGTCCAAGGATTAGGCAGAAATTCTGCCCCGGGAAGCATACCATAGAGTAAAATTTTCATTTTTTGACAAAATTTTAATGTAATGGTCCTTCATTTTTGAAAACAAAAATGAGGACAACAACTATATCCAACAAAGATTCCTTTTCTTCCAGATTTCTCTTTAGGTATATGAAAGTAAACAGGGCATCCAAATATCCTAAAGTGAGTGATATCGGGCTTTATCCCGGTGAAAACCTCTTCAGGAGTTTTGTCTTCAATGTTGGAGTGAGGACATCTATTTTGTATGTATACAGTAGTGTTGGATGCTTCTGCCCAAAGATGAGTTTCCAAGTTTTGATCAAGAAGCATGGCTTTGGCTGCTTCTACAATGGTTCTATTTTTCCTCTCAACAACTCCATTTTGTTGGGGGTTGTAAGGAACAGTGAACTCCCTCTTAATCCTAGCTTCTTTACAAAATTCCCTAAAAATGTCTGAGGTATATTCCCTCCCATTATCAGTCCTTAGGATTTTTCTTTTCTTTCCGGAAGAGTTTTCAGAGAGAGATTTGAATTCCTTAAATCTCTTGAGGATCTCTTCAGATTCTTTACATTTAAGAAAGTAGATCCAAGTCTTCCTAGAGAAGTTATCAATGAATATTACATAATAAAGGAACCCTCCTAATGATGGTACAGACATTGGCCCACATAGGTCAGAGTGAACTAGTTCTAAAACATTGCTTGTTTTCCTAGAACTATTCTGAAAGGAACTCTTAGTATTTTTGCCTAGGGCACACCCCTTACATATACCAGAATGGTATTGTTTTAACTTAGGCAAACCAATTACTAATTTTTCCATTGAACATAAAGCATGAAAGTTTAAATGACATAATCTTCTATGCCAAATTTCATTAGAATCTGCAATCTCATGAAGTAGGGCTAGGTTAGATTCAGTACATACCTCGTACAAATAGCCTTTTCTATGCCCTATGGTTATAGCCTTCTTGATGGAAGAGTTTTGTGGCCATGCTAGAACTTTACCATTCATTAAGGTTATTCTGTACCCATCATCTTCAAGTGCAAATACGGAGATTAAGTTCCTCTTGATGTCGGGAACGAATAGGACTCCGGTGAGTTGGAGGGACATGCCTGTCTTCAGCTTAATGGTGCAGGTATTGACGCCTTTCACTGGATGTGCAGAGTCATCACCAATGGTTACTTCTTCATCAATTTCTTCTAACATGGAATCCAATAATTCTCTATACCCAGTGATCTGTCTTGAAGACCCACTGTCAATGATGCAGGTGTTAGATTTATTGGATACTTGGCTAGAGAGGGCAGAGTAAAATACATGCTTCTCGGAGTCATGTTTTTCCCTTTTCACTTTTGCAAATGTAGCTTGTTGTTTGATTCTATCTGGACATTTTGCTGCATAGTGTCCATATTGATCACACTTGAAGCACTGAATGTGGGAGATGTCTTTCTTAGATGACCCTTTCTCACGTCGGTTCTTTCTCTTCTTGAAATGTTTCTTCTTGCTTTTCTTGTTGGAGTTTGTATTTAGAACATGGAGATCTTCATCTATGTTTTTTTGCTTGATCCCCTTCTTATTTAACCTTGACTCCTCTTGAAGACAATTTGCTCTTAGCCTTTCAAATTTCGGATATTTAGCCCTTGCACTAATGCCTTGGACGAATGTTTCCCATGTACTAGGCAACCCATCTAGAGCAATGAGCGTTAGCTCTTTGCTTTGGATCTCATATCCAAGCATTGCCAGTTCATCCCTTAGGGCTGATATCCGCATAAAGTATGCACTGATTGACTCTCCTTTGTTCATACTTATATGATTTATTTCCCTTTTTAGAGCCAAGGTTCTACTTGCATTGTTTATCTCGAATGCACTTTCGAGTGCTTTGAACATATGGTAGGCAGTCTCATGCTTTGTTATTATTGGCATAATATGATTTCTCACTCCATCGACTATGATCTTCATGGCTTTTTCATTTCCCTCAATCCATGTCGATTTGTCAGGTTCATTCTCTGGTTCTTTAGATTCAACTCTTACAAATGATTTGACTTTATTCTCTTTTAGAATCATCTTAATTTTGAATTTCCATGCTGAGAAATTATCGCCTCCTTCAAGTCTATCCTCAAATCTAATAGCATTAGCCATGGGAAATGTGATGTTTATATCTTCGATTTGAACTTCTCAAATTTGAATGCCTTAGGTTCGATCAACCTGGCTCTGATACCATGTAAATGTAATTCAAATTTATGTTCAAAATCTGAAGTTGTAAGAATTTAGATATTCTTTTACTTTCTTATTGAATTACTTCAATGCTTAAGGAATATATTTAATCTTCTACTGTTTGTATTGACTGTTCCTTCTTATATTCCAGATTGTTGTAGATAACATTTATTGATTTCGATGATATCTACAGCATTCCTCACGGCATATATATATATATATATATATGTGATGCCCAACGATCAAGGCATGCCTTGACCGGGCATGTCTCTTGACATGCCCGATCAAGACACGTCTTGATCGGTTCACAAGCGCCGATTCATTAAGGTGTTTATCGATAACTATCAGTTCAAATCAAATGCTATTTAATTGTTATATTAATCGATAACAAATCGGTATGTTTCGAATGCTATTTTATTATTATGATAACCGATAACAAATCAGTATGATGCAAGTGCAATACGATTATAATGTAGATAGATAACAGATCGGTATTAAAGCAAGAGCAAGTTTAATACGATAACTATCATAGTTGTCATATGATAATTATGATAGATAACATAAATCCGATCTGCTTAAGTATAATCACACCACAGCATAAGAAATATGGTCATAGCACGATCGATGACAGATTTGTAATGATGTCCAAGTGTCGAAATGTGCAATCCGATGCTTGGAATATGAAATGCATATAAAGATGATTATAACAAGTTTATTCACTCAATCATGAAGTCTACCATTAGCTTGTAGTTACATCGATAAGGTAGATGATTGAATGAGAGATAAATAAAGTCTCTCATTCAATCATTTATCTTACCGAAGCTACTTAGTTTCAACAAGTAGATTGCCTTCAGTTTCAAGGGTTCCACATGCATATCAAGTATTGAGCTCTAAATGAGAGGAATCCTTGGACTAATTAACACGCATGTATACTAGATTACCAGATATGAAACTAGAAGTATGATTTGATTCAACAATAATGAGGTTCTAGATTTGCCAGATCCGGAACAAGTACACAGAGCAGAATAGGGTGAGGGATGAATCCCACCGAAATTGCGAATACCAATTAGGGAGGGTCTTCCACCTTCGAAATGGCTGACCACGAAACTCCAACTGGAATTCACACAAACAAAGAAAAATACCAAATTTGCATCCCTACCTACAACATTGACTAACTCGACCATATATAGGGGCTCCTGGAAACTTCCCAAAGGGTTACAAACGGGCCGACACATCAAACATAACTTAACTAATAAAATAGAAAGGGGTCCTGAAAGGTTTTATTATTAAATTTAGGGCCATACAATAATTAATATTATTTAATTATATCGAGGACATTTCAAATCCTCGCCGCCCAAAGATTGCTTGCCCTCAAACAATCCATCATCAAACGGTTTACCGACTGCAGAGATCTAGGGTCCCAAACCAAGTGCGGACACCGATAGCCATATCTGAAATCTCCATGCTGCAACATGATCACGTACCCACACATGGAAGTAAGCGAGAAGAGTAAACCTCCCTCCAGCTTCCATTGCTCCACTTCGATATAAACGTTGCCATGCCTGGAGTCGTTAGGATGCCATTGAAACCAATCATCAAACACATCGATGCCCGGATCCCAAGCTATCATGCCATCATGCCAATCAGTCATTTTCCAATGATGGTCTGGAATCTCAAAACCCATCTACAACAGGTTCTTCTCATGTAGCCGCTCTTCCTGAAAAGCAACGCTCATGTTTGTCTCATGTTCGTCATACCATTGTGATGTTCCAGAATCCCTCTCACTCATTATGTTATGCGGAAGACCATGCAAGCAGAATACCTCACGAAAGAACCACTGGGCCACTTGAGTTGCCTGGTATCCAATGGAGGTGGCAAAGAAATGGGCATACTTGGTCAAACGATCTGCCACGACAAAGATGCAATCCTTTCTTTGCACTTTGGGAAGCCCGGTAATGAAATCCATCGAGATGCTATCCCACTTCTGGTCGGGGATTGGCAACGGCTGAAGCAGTCCAACAAGTAAGGTGTGCTCGGATTTGTTCTCCTGATAGGTGGGGCATTCATGCATGTACTGCAGAATGTCGTTCTTAAGTCCCTTCCAGGAAAATCTTTCTCGGATGTCTGTAGGTTTTCAAGTATCCCGGGTGTCCGTCCAAGGGAGAGTCGTGTATTTCCTTCAGAATCCTCTCCTTCATCTTGGACTCGGGCACCAGATAGATTATGTCCTTGTAGTAAATGATGTCGTCAACCACCTTGTATCCGTCATCTTGCACTTGACCATCCATCAGTTTGCACGCGAATGTATTCTTGGAGTATTCAACCAACAGATGTTCCTTCAATCCATTGAAATCTGGGATAGAGAACATATGGCAGGCCTTCTCACGAGGGTCTGGGAGAGCCTCTTCTCACCACTTCTTAACTCCCTCAACGCATCTATCAATCCATCACTCGGTGCCATGATTCTCCCAACAGGCTGGCAGAATTACTAGCTCTGATACCACTGTGATGTTCTCAGACCGTACGGTAGTGTGACAACTGTAGGAGGGAGTGGTCGTACGGTGAAGAGGTCGTACGGTGGTGTGAAGGGGAGCTATACGATGTACGGTGGTGGGAAGAGGAATTGGCCCTACGGTGGATAAGTTGTATGATGATGTGAAGAGGGGGGCTATATGGTGGTGTGAAGAGGGAGTGGCCGTACGGTGGAGAGGTTGTATGGTGGTATAACCATACTGTGGACTTCAATCACTATGTGGTGAAGGAGATTGTAGCCGTATGGTGGTTTAGTGGACTACCTTCGGTTTCAAGGGTTGATCTTCCGCATGCATATTAAGTATTGAGCTTTGAATGAGAGGAATCTTTGGACCGATTAACATGCATGTATACCAGATTACCAGATATGAAACTAGAAGTAAAATTTGATTCAACAATGATGAGGTTCTAGATTTGCCAAATCTGGAACAAGTACACAGAGTAGAATAGGACCGTGAGGGATGAATCCCATCGAAACTGCGGATACCAAGTAGGGAGGGTCTTCCACCTCCGAAATGGCTGACCACGGAACTCCAACTGGAATTCACACAAACATTGAAAAATACCAAATTCGCATCCCTACCTACAACAATGACTAACTCGGCCATATATAGGGGCTCCGAGAAACTTCCCGAAGGGTTACAAACGGGTTGACACAACAAACATAACTTAACTTATAAAATAAAAAGGGGGCTCGAAAGGTTTTATTATTAAATTTAGGGCCGTACAATAATATATATTATTTAATTATATCGGGGACATTACATTGTCATTGTCATTATCATTTCCATTGTTATTGTCATTGTTGTCATTGTCTGGTATATTACTGTGGTTTTCAAATGGATTGTAGAATTTGTCTCCATCAAACTCATAGGTACTCATGTTTAAAGACCTTAAAGCTTCCTTGGCTTCCCTTCTAGACCTTTGGGAACAGGTTTCAACCGTGGACTAAAGTCTTGACCAAAATGAAAGGTAGTATGAAGATGCAAAGACTATGGAAGACCAAGAGGTGTATGAAGTGTATATGAATCTAGGGTAAACTTATGTTGGTTAATAGATTTGCCTTTTACACATTCCAATTCTTTGACTTCTGCATGCCCATAACAAAAGACAAAAACACACCAACAGTTGGATAACTGCTTAAACAGTTAACCTTTGTATACGGGTACAACTCCCTAAGAATGATTTTCAATCAGCTTAAATTACGACAATTCTCATGCACACTTTTTACCAGAAAGTATTAAAGGCATTTAAGCATTCATATGTCAACACAAAATGAACACTGCAATAGTTTAAAGTACAAATTTCTTCTTAAAGCTCACAGACTTTCATTCTTCTAATCAGCAAGATAGACAATTTTAAAAGTTTTCCTTTCACACATTCATATACACTGCATTAGAAAGATAGCAAATTCCGCAATTGAATCAAATCCTTACAGAGATGCACATTACAATTCATAAACACACAGATTTATAAAACGGAAAATGCTGCAACTTTATTCACAGACAAAATTGCCTTTCTTTTTCAAAGTACATAATATTACTAAAAAGAAGATAAAGCTTTATGTTCTATCTTAACCCAAAAATTCTCGGACTTTTAACAAGGCTTTTAATCAAGTATATATAGACGCTAGGCTATGATAGTTTGTTACATTTGAACCAAAGTAAAAAGGTTAAGTCTTCATGAGTGTTGGTGTAAATAAATATTCATTATGAATATTATTACACTTTACTTAAGTTAACTTAGGATAATGCATCTCTTCGTAGTTTGGATTTGAGACACTTAGGGAAGTGTGCACATAGGGATATAGCTTGTAGGAGAAATTCCACCTTTTGTGGTCAAATTTTGCTGTTACACTCCACATTCGGTGGGTCATCCACCTCTTGTGGAATATTATATTATTTCTCCTACCTACCCCTAGTATTTCTTACCTGCCCTTGTTTCTCATTGAGCCACATGTCATGATTGTGTGCTCGTACATCTATATGGCCTTGCCTATATAAGCAGGCCTATATTCATTGAATTGGTTAGTCCAGTTGATCATTTTGCATATTGATGAGAATACAGTTTGTTCTTATCATTCTTTTGTCTCTCTTTTATACTTTTCATTGTGCCCTTGATCTTGGCAAAACCTCACAACGAGATTTAAAGAAGTCTATCTTAAAAACTGAAAAACAACAACTAAACAGGAAAAGCGGCATAAGCCGCGAGAAACAGTGATGCAATCAAGCTCCTGTAGATGACGTGGCCTCCACTTGTTTGTCCTACGACGCAGGGGTGCTTCGAATATTTCGCCATTCCAAGTGAGCTGAGGAGAAGTTGAGAATAAGCTGATAATGTGGAAGGCCGATATGTAGAATTCGCTGCTTCCACACTTCTTTCATTTTGCTCACCTGCACAACCTTACCCTTATGCGTCTCAAGATGATCAAAGCAAACCACTAACATGGATTCAATTCTTGCAATTTTCGAGAAATCCTCTATTGTCAAGGACTTTGCTTCTTGGATTTGCTGCACTCGATCTTTGAAAGCTTGAATCATATCAGATGAGTCCTCAAGCGTCTACTTATCTTCTTTTAGGTGTTGAACAAGTATTAGTCAGTTCTTTTAACTCCTTTAAAAGCTTAATGGATTCCTCATGTCCTTGTTCAATAATTGAATTTCTCCACTCAATATTCTCTTTGCATACAAAAAGTACATTGTCATCAAGACCATGAACCGACTTTTCTGCTAGGAAATTCATTACCCCATACCTTTGTGTATCCCTCATTTGCTTCTATACAACCACCCACTTGTTTTTCTCTTTTTCCCAAGCAACTATTTCTGTTTCCAACTCCTTACCTATAGACTCTGCATTTTCAAACACCTTGACCAGGTCGGAAATGTAGCTAGTTCCTTGCTGGGCAATTGATTCCAGCCATTCATTGAAGACATCTGCAACCATTCGGCTTCTTTGAACTTGATCAAGTAGTCTCTGGTTCATTGGGGATCTTGGATCAAACGACAAAGGAACTTGAGAAAGCGGTTGAGGATTAGGATCATGTATAGCATTGATATATTGGGCCATTTGCATTATGATCTGCTTCATTTCATTTTTATCCTTTTCATCTTTCCAAGTTCCGGTGAGAATTTTTTTAGTGGAAGTCTCCAAGTGCTTAGCATCCGCAGCTCGAGAGGTCACCCCTAAGTCAATCTTTTCAATGACGAAGTCCTTCTCAGTGATATTCTCTGCATCTTTGTCTGTTGGGGGTCTGGCCACCTCTGCAATCCAATGTCTTGTTTGGTCATCCACATCAATCATCGCTTCAGTCTTAAGTCTCTTGGACTTTGATGTTCTTCCCAGACATTTACTGACCATTTCCTCCATTGGGATTGAGATGGGAATTACATTCCTTTTCTTAGTAAGCGAAGCACTTAACAATTTGGGAACAGTAGATGCTTCCCTGGGTGGTGGTGATTACTGGTTGGTAGTGACAACGGCCATGATGTTCACAGAATCCTCAGGTTCTTGGATTTCCTTTCCCTTATCAGTAGGACCTGTAATGAGCTTGTCTAGAATCTGAGCATCCATTGTTCCTTGAGTTTCTTCCTCAGAATCCAAATCTACTACAAGTGAATTTTTAAGGAGTTTCTGACTGTTTTTCCTACTACGAGATTTGGTGACACGACCAGGAGCGGAACCCAAAGAAGATTCTCCTAAATTTGCAATTTTGGTTTTATCTGTCCTTTGTTTCTCATTACCTGCAATATCAATAGCAATGTGAGAAGGAGAAAGAGATGCTTGAGAAGTTGCACGAGTTCGACCAACTTTTCTACTCTTAGGTGCAAATATGGGCTGTTGTCCAAAACGGCGATCTTTCAGCCATCTTTCTGTCCGTCTGATCACATTGAAGGTTCTAGCTTAAATGTTGTCATCCCCTTTCCTATCCCAATCAACCTCTGGAATAGGCTGCCCCTGTATCCTCTCGTTGAACTCAGGATCAACAACTTCCTCGCCTTCGTCTTCTTGCACATCAGAGACATTCATGGACAGACCCATTGTCACAATTTGTTGAACCGTGAACCTCGACCACAATCTTCTTTTGGCTTCAATTTCGTCACCACAGTTCTCCCAGTAATCTTCCAGCTGAGGTTCATGACAAAAACCATCATCAACATTTAAGTTCTCTATAGAAAACCTTCGGCTGTCAAATTTATGTCTAGCAACATATAACTACAGATTGAACTTCTTGAATTCAAGTTCAAGGTTCAAGGCATCTGAAATTGATCTACAGCTATAGTATCCAAGCTCTACTAGAAAGACCACCCCAGACTTTCCTCCACTTCTCTTATCAATATAAGCTAGTTGTCGACTAACTTCAATTAAAACATAGCTATCCAAAGCATACCTGGGTAACCTGAAAGGTTCACCCTGAAAGCCGCTAACTCTAATATATGTGAACTGAGCAAATCAGATAAAGAAACTACCATAAATACCAATAAATTCCATTGCTTCTGTCGACAATCTCCTGTTTGTATTACCCTGCAACTCATGAACTAATCTTCCTGCAAAAATGTCATTCCATCTCATGAAGTTTTTTGCATATCTCTGCTCTTGCAGTTGAGGATAGTATTCATATACCCTTATTCCATCAATCCAAGGTTCATGGTGTAAGCCATTCCAATCTCGGGTGCAAGCAAGCATGTAAAATAGGTATGAAGACATATAGAAACCATTCATCCCCGCAAATTTGTTTAAACTCTCGTGCAATCTCTTTGCAACAACTTGTCCCCAATCTAGGTAGGCACCCATTCAACATGACTTGGATGTAGAAATACATCCAATCTTCCCAATAAAAGGCATGAGCATTTCCTTTAAATCTATTCAACTGAACAACAATGTCCCGTACCTCTGTTATGAAATGCTCTCTGGTGAGTGGCCTTGGTAACTTGGAACTTCCTTTTTGAATTTTCAATAACCAGTTCCTAGCAATCACACTTCTGTAAGTGCTCTTCTTCGTAGAAAAGGAGTATGAAGTGCCAATGGTCCAATCTTCATATGGCTCCTTATGAGGAATGCCCATAGCTGCCATTATGGTCTCCCTATCTATCTTCAACAACATTTCACCATTAATGTCCCTGATACACCTGTGCTTTGCATCATACCGATTCATACATTCTAAAACTAGCTCCGAGCATGGTGCACCGACAGGAAATGCAGTAGCCTCAACCAGACCACTCCTTACAATTTTCTCCATCATAGAATTTTGGGCTGGGTTCTTAACTCTCTCAAGAAAATCAGAGAGTTCTGCCTGTGCTAATGAAGTGTCACCCATCTCTGGAAGTGGCTAACTAAGCAAGAAGTGCACCCCAATTTTGGGAGAGTTGGCCTCATGATGGCCCCTCTCATATTTATCAAATAATGTCAGGAATGAAATGAATCCTTCTACACATCAAAGGGAACGAACAACAACTAGCTTCCAGAACAAGTAAATACAACAGAAGAAGGAACAATTGAAAGTAACCTGATCTCGACAACAAACTCTTAGAAACCTTCTGAATGCAGATACAATACCTTCGACTTTCCTCGCTTTCACAGCTACTGAGAAGGTACTAGAAAGATTGCTAGCTTTTGCAACAAAAATGGACAAAATCACACTCAAATCCTAGCTAGCTGTACTAATTAAGCTTGTGTGAGTTGACACCTGATTTGATGTATAACCGGCATGCATTTAATTTCAGGTCATTCCATCACATAATACACAAATTACCATGATTGCTTGCCATAAATAGAAACTAACATTTCAAACTTCCCGAAATATTCTCTTTTCCCGCCGCCATTTTCCCTCCATGATACACACACCATTTCTAAATGAAGCCTCGGACTATGAATTTCGAACTTTGAACCAAGAACCAAGAACCAAAAGTTTCAAAGGTTCAAGTTCAATATTGAGAAATAACACAGAACAGAACATAAAACAGTCTCCACGACAAAACAAAGGACAATGAATGAACAAAGACATAACCGACGCATGATCAACTTTGAACCTTGAACCTTGAACCAAAAAAGGTTCAAAGGTTCAAGTTCATCACAAATTTCAACAAAGTGCTCGCCTTTACCATAAAACAAAGCCGCGAAGACAAATTTTTAAAGTGTGCTTTGAACTTGAACTTTGAACTAAGGAAAGGTTCAATGACTCGGGTTCAAAGGGAAGAAATACATGACCGAAAGGGAAAATAAAGATCAAAGGGCAACCTTCGAATTGAAATTTTAATGAAAGTAGGGAGGACTAACAACTTGCAATGTCCAAGAGTGTAATACCAAAGTATGTATGTTTTTAGAGTAAGGTGTGGCTTCCAAAGAGATGATGGATCGCTTGATGAGGTAAGTTGACCTTGACTCAAGAAGACCAAATGAGACCCTAAGATGATAGATCTTGATGCGGGAATCACCTAGTGTTGTGTTGTAGTATGTTTGCAAAGTTTGATGAGGACAAGCAAAGTAACCTTTTGACTCAAATTTGGAAAATATGTATGAAGGCAATGCAAGTGAAGGAAAATGATTGACTAGGTGTGACCAAGATAGGTTGATTGAAGAATGAAGCCCTATAGGAAGCAGCTTTAGAAGCTTTTTGAATCTGAAAACTTAAGTCCTTTTTCTCTTGACAAATCCTTTGCAATTTCTTATTTCTGAACATAGACGTAGTTTAAGTAAACCCATACGTGATTTTGAAAATGTTTTGCAGTTCTGTCCAATTGTGAAGTTGTTGAATGTGACCAAATCTCAATGTTTTGACTTTTAGTGACAAGAAAACACAACAAACAATGAAGACACAATGTGTGAAGGTGTTTTTGTCCAAAAAAGATAGTGTCTCAATTTCAAGTGTGATTGTAAAATGTCCTTGTTTGTTTTGCATACACTTGAAAACATGACAGACACAATGTTTGTTTGTTTTGCTTGAAAATGTTTGAGTGTTTTGATCACGCAAGCACAAATCCTAGGGTTGGCTGGGACAATAGTTGTTGAATCTCACTTGGGGGTTACCCTGAGCTATGCAATTCAGAGCGGATACTTAGTTGCTTGACCCCACTGGCTCCACCCTCGACACTCACTTCTCCGGGGCAGCTAAGTACCAGTCCCCACGAAAACTCTCCGTGGCGAACTTTGTATCTCTACTAAGAACCATAAGAATGTGAGCTGCTTCAGAGGCCCAACCTCCTGTGTCAACAACTAGAAAGTTTTTAGCTTCTAACACAAAATGATGTCTAGTAAGGGCATCCGTTCGGGTGGCTATAATCAGAAGCGTGTTACGCTTCGTTAAATGGAAGGCCTCCCAGCCTATAGAAGTTGCACTCTATGGGTTTATGGGGAGTCATAACGCTGTTATAGCAACATGTAACACCCGTTGCTTGCAACTTTCGTCACAAACACTTTTATTTATAGTGGCTTGGAAGAGCTTGGCTTTAGCCCGTTACCACTTGGGTCGTTCTCTCTCATCTGGCCTTTGGGGCTACTCAGGAGGTAGGGCCTCTAAAAGGTAAAACAAAAAAAGCCTATTGCTCAAGACACAAAAGACACTTGTTAATTTTAAAGCACCAATTCAAGTGTTTTGCTAGACTAAAGAAGACAAAGCAAGCAATTTCAAAATCAAAATATTTGCCAAAGGTCCTGCACCAAACTTGTTAGTAGTTTTGAAATGATACCCCTCCTGCAAGCACACAAGCTAGGTAAAGTTTTAGAAATCCCAAATGACTTTATGAAATAGGAGCCTTCGACAATACGTTTTTTGACAAATCCAAAAATCTGATTTTCCACGAGTTCTTTTGCATCAAAATTAAATTTATAAAGAACAAACCACCTGTAGAATTTCAAGATATTTCCAGAAATGTAAGAAAAACCTGCAAAAAAAACATAGATCTAACAAAAATCCATTTCCCACCAGGCGTGCCAAAATGTATTTGGTGAAAATGGATAGTGAAAACAATAATATTGAAAGACTAACAAGGATCAACCACAAAACCCTAGCCTAACAATGAAAGCAATCCACCATACACAAATGAAGATACCTAAGACCATGCAAATAAACAAAATAAACGAATATTACCATTCACATGTCAAGTAGGGTTTCAATTTCCATTGTCTCCTATCTCCATTGATCTTGTTTGATATATTTGCTCTCAGATTTTATGTGTACAAGAGCTCAACAAAGAACAAAAATGTGGTTGATAGCTTGGTTGCAAGAAGGCTTGATTGCATCGTTAGGTGATTAGACAATTAGACGATTAGGGTTAATAATGAAGGAGAGTATCCTCTTATATAGAAGACACTGTAGGAAATGGAGGGATAAGATTAAGAGGTGAAGAAGATAAATGGTCGGCTAGAATTTAAGGGTAGGTAAAGGAAATAATTGAATAATAAAGGGGGTAGGTAAGAGAAGAATTAAGAGATGAGTGACATGTGTCATGGGTAGAAAATTTTATTTATTTAATTTAGGAAAAGGACAATTTAAATAAATAAAAGCATTTATTTAAATTAAAAAAAGCTTAGAAGAGGATTAATGAATTTATTAAATAAATAAGAATTTATTTAATTAATAGAAGACTTAGGATTAAATATTTAAATAAATAAATTATTTATTTAATTAGACAGGACAATTTTAGGTGTCTACAAATTGAGTTGAACTATATGTAATTTTTTGCTGCAGCAAACTTGGTTCTAATTGAATATGATGGTTTTAATAATAGAGACAAAAATAAAATCACGTACAGTAAAATATTCAAATTTGTCTTTGTTTGAAATTTTGAACGTAAAAAATCTGGTAAGTGTGATACTAAAGTGAAGATACAATAGATTTTAGTGTATCTTGCACTTTCGTGAATTCCAGAACTTGTTAGTAGATTAAGAGAGAAAGGAAAATGCATCAGCTCCTTTTTCTAGTAGTAACAACTACTTTTATGCATCAGAGTATCAAGCTAGGAAAACTTGTTTTTCTCAAATCTGGTTGTAAAATTCTTAGCAATTTTTTTATCAAGAATGTGCACTTTTCCCATTGTTCATTTTGTCAAACAGTTTGCCTGATAGGTTTATATATTGCATATTTGCGTGTTGTTTGGCTTGCAATAAATTTAAATATCCAGGAACAATTGTGCCAAGAGAGTAACTGATAACAGTGATATCCAATAACTTAATGCTGATTGTATTGACAAAATTACAGAGATAGAGACTGATTTATATTCTGACCTTCTGAGCAGCAAAATACATATTGTGTAGTGCAGAAAGATTGCCAAAAGACTGTACATGAACAGCTTCCTATTTCTAATGACTATACATGAAATGTATGCCCAAATCTCAATGCCCACCACAGTGAAAGTGCCCAGCAAGCTGCAAATGACTCAGACCCTCAATAAACTCTCAAATGAGTTCCCATGCCTAGGCACAAAGCTTCAGAAATTCCAGCATGGCTCCAATAACAACTGGACTCACTGGAAACGTTTGGCGCCCAACACATATGACTGTGAGGTTACCACAAATCTGTCTATGAGGCTTTTAAACTCAGACAACCTGCTCTTTGGTTTACATGTCTAGCTTATGATAGCATTTGCTCAGAGGAAGCTCTCACGCCCACCATATAATTTCCAGCTACAGTAACTTAAACTAAGTTTCTTGCCCCCCTTGTTCCATGCCACAATATACCTTATGATTGCTCAGCCCATAGGAAAATAGAATGATGTCCAAGAAATAGCAACTCGACAATCATTATCAGCAATAAACTACCATGGCATCCAGTTTCAGTGTAATGACCCTTCTCACTTAGCAAGTCAATGAACAAATAAATAATAATGCTAGCCTATTATCTATTTTCCCCATAGGCTAAAGCATTAAGTTAATAAAGGGGATTAAGTATTTAGTTAAATAAAAGGAGGAAAAAGCTAAAGTTTAGTGTAAATATATTCAATTATTCATTATGAATAATAATGGGCCATTTTTAAGTCATAATGTTATTTCTTCTAGGTGAGTTCATCATGGGGGCTAATTTAATAATTAATGCAAACATTAATTATATTGCCTAAGTCGCTGCAATATGGAGTCTAGATGCATCAAACTACTTTTTGAGGATTGAGGAGCTAAATGTATAAGGCATCAAGCTTTTTGAGGAATTCATTTTGAGTTATATTTATTATTGATTACTTCTCTCTGCAAATTGCTTCAAGGCAGATTTTCTCAGGACAAAACCCCTGGTGCTTTTTGTTCTAGACGAAATCCCAGAGCATATCTGCCATATTCAATCACCAAATTTGTTGAAATCAGCCTTTCAATCCAGCGCCTAAGGTGGCAACTCAGTCAGCACAAGGCAACGAAATTCTTCAGTCAATGATTGAGGGTTTCTGGAAAGGTTTGGACTGCACACAGAGACAATTTCTGGAGCTTTTCTATAGTTCGACTCAGCCAAGCCAGCACTAGTAATTGGGACGTGTTAGTGTGGATTGGAATCGCAGGCTATTCTTGGTCAATTTAGCTGCCTACAGCTACAACAAATTGCCTGCCACGTGTTGCATGTGAAGAAAATTTAGCTGCAGATATATGAGAAATATCTTATAGATTTTGGGTATATGCTTTGTGTACCTAGTGAGAGAATTGTTGATTTGTTATAGTAGAGTAATTGGTGATATAAATTTATAAAATACAGAAATTCTTATATATTAATACATAAGCTTTGTAGCTCAACATTTTCCTTTAGAGAATTCTGTACTTGATCATCTTTGCAAGTTTGTTTAGTGGAATGCTTAATATCATCCATGTTATAAAACCAAAAAATCCTTGTAAGATCACAATCCCTGGCAAAACTTCACAAGCTATAGTAGAGAGCATATATCAGTGGTATCAAAGCCACCTTTCCTGCCAGCCTGTGTGGTATTCCCTGTGCATGATGGTTTGAGGATGATCAAAGCAGTTGCATGTCAGAATTTATGGTTGCATGTTGCTTCTATTCAGTTGCATGTCAGTTTGAAATGTTTCTATGCACTCGAGAGGGTTAGGATCGCATAGATACTTCACCAGGAGTAGGTCCGAACAACAGTTGGAAGAAGAGGAGGATCCATTGTTTGATTCTGGCAACATGGTTGAACAGAGAAATGATGATGTGGTCAACCGAGCCTTCAGGATATTGTGGCACAACAACAACAACAAATGTTGGAAACATTTATGAAGTCTCAGTAGCAGCTTCTAGCTGCAATTGGAAATTTAAGGATCCAACAACTGCAGGCACAAAGACAAGATGGAGTTAGAAGTGATGCCCGTAATTATCAACAAGGATAGCCTCTAATGCTGTTAGGACAGCGAACACCAGATCTGACCGGCCTCTAAGACTTGTTTTTCACCAAGGCCAGTTGAAGAAGCGGTTCCAGAGGTAGAGGAAGTAGAGACACACATCACAGATGATGTCATGGTGTCATATGATGAGTATAGAGTGCTTCCGGCTGAAGCAAGATAGTAAATGAACCTAAACCAATTTATGAACCAGCAGAAGGACAAAGCCAGATACTGCTTGGAGAGGTAGGAGAGGAGGCCTAGAGGTCAAACTAGGCAAGGCCCATAGCCTCTGGAATTTAAAGATGCTCTGAATAAGGTCTCCTTACCTACTTTTGATTGTAGCAAGAAAGTTAGTGCTAGATCTTGGGTTCACAAACTTGACACATTCCTGTCAGTTAGGCCTATGGAGGAAGACAAGGCATCAAACTTATATGTTGGCATTGATCTTTTGATGTTTCTATGAAGGATTATTTTCTAGGGTCAATGGTTGACACACTTTCCTACTCATCTTATTTTGAATGAAAGCATGCCCATAGTGGCTAGGGAGGAGACGAACTCGAAGAAAATAGGATTGTTTGAATTTGATGTTGCAACACTAGGGGAATATTGGTGTTAATGCATTAATATTATGACATGCTACACATTCCTATTTTTAAAGGATGGCTATTATTTTATGGGCCTCATCCAAGCTAGGATCTTTACTTAATAAAATTTCATTGAAAAGTCACAAGTGGAGTATATCCTTTAGGTTACAAGCAATATGGATGCCATTAAGGCAGCCCTAAAAGTTAGCTTTACTAATTGCTCTTCCCCTAACTTCAGCCAACATAATCAATTAGAAGAGATGGGGGTCCCATAACAAGCCTACCATAATCTTGTGAGACGAAAATGAGGAGTAGCAAGAAATGCAACTGCTCCAATGTCTTGGGAATCCATATCTATCCAAAATCCTATGCAAATTGCCAAGTTGACCTTATCATAAGCCTTATTCGTATCCAATCTCATTATCATTCCAAATTTAATCTTTATGATGCCATGGGTGGATTGTTTCATGAACTATCAAAAACCCATTTGGGGCCTACCTTCCTACCACAATTTCACCTTGATCAACCAAAATGATAATAGGATGGCCTTTTTTTAAGCCTATTTCCCATCAACTTGCGATTTTGGAAATAGAATGGAAGGCATTATTGTAACCAAAATCCGACTAAGTGCTAAAATGGAGTTACACTCCTAAATTGACTTCTTCCTCCTACAATTCTCATTACCTCCCACTATATTTTGTTAATGATATGCCATATCTTTTGTAAGAAACTGACCAGAAAGCCATCTAGACCATGGGCTTTTATCTTTTGAAATCAAAGATTATTGCTTTTACCTTAGTTTTTGACCATATCAGGTAATTGCTATCAATAGGAGAGGCAATACTCTTCTTGGAAATGAGGTTTGATTTGTATGGTAATCATTGTAAATAGGAGAGGTATTACTTATCTAAGAAATGATGTTTAATCGGTATGGCAATAATCAGGTTTTTTAATGGAATACATAAATTTT
The DNA here is from genome assembly GCF_030272615.1 of Cryptomeria japonica. Classification (NCBI taxonomy): domain Eukaryota; kingdom Viridiplantae; phylum Streptophyta; class Pinopsida; order Cupressales; family Cupressaceae; genus Cryptomeria; species Cryptomeria japonica. Next base: position 469,174,393 of record NC_081407.1, read on the forward strand.
GACATTTGGGATTGCTACAAAGGTATATGGCGTCTTTCTTGCTTTGGTAAATAATTTTGTGATTTATGGGTATATGAATCAATATAATTATGAAAATGTTGAAGCATGCATTTGTGGTACTACTGCAAATATGAGATAATATTTGCATATTTATTTTGTCATTCTTATATAGCATTTTGTGAATGTTGGAAATTAATAGTGATTCATAATTATTTCTTAGGAGCGCATTTTCTTATTTATTTAAAAATTCTAGTGTGTGTGGGTTTGTGGGCATGCATGCACATATATGTGTAGTGTGTGTTTGTGTATATAGTCATAAGGTCTGATTTTCACATATATACGTGCATGGCTGACAGGTACTACTTGAGGTTTATGGACCCAAAAAATTCTCAAGCATTGGTTGATAAATCAAAGGAGCGGTAAGACTCTTTTGCTGATGAAAATGAAAATGAGAAATTTGAACTTTATTTTTTTAATCTTTTCAATTTTCATCTACAACCCAAAGGTGTGTATTTTCTCAATTAGGAAATCCTTATCTGATCTTTCTATTATGTTTTGGCCTATGCATTATTAGTCATATATTCCATAGTAATGGGCCGTTTTTTGTCTATGTTGAAGGTACTGGGGTCCTGTTGATGTTTATGTAGGAGGGGCAGAACATTCAGTATTACATTTATTATATTCGAGGTTTTGGCACAAGGTATACTTGTAATCTCATTTAAGCAAGAGGTGACGACAACAATAGAGCTTCCTTATCTTAATTTTATGGCTCTAGTATCAATGATATCATAGATTGGACATTATATATTTTATACTGAGTGGTGTCAGTAATTCATCTATCCAATCTTTCACGTATATAGTGAAATTGACTCAGGGGCAGTCAAATGGTAAATTGACAACACAATTTAATCAAATTCTTTAATTAGAAGTAGAAGGATTTTTTAAGTTGAGACTAGGATTAGTTTTCCACCCTCATGTCTAAGATTGACAAACTGTCAGAATTTCTATTTCAGATTTGCAGAACACTTTTATCCTTTTCAAACATTTCTAATCATGAGCCTGTGCCACTGATATTAAATATTAACAAACTATGTGTTGAAAATTTGAAATGTAACATTACCATCACACTTGCATTCCTCAATCCTGCATAATAAAAACAGAAGCTTTTCATTTTGTTGTATTTGCATGGATTGTTCATGTAAATAAATTTCATTTTTTCATTAATCCACATTCCATATGACTTTAGGACTAAGATATTGTCATTTTTTATTGATAAAGTAAAAAATTGTATTACTGTAAGGAAATAATTATATGGAAGGGGAATATCAATAGATTAGACTAGCTTCATGGAGTGCAAGAGTGGCAGATACAAGAATAAATAATGAAGAAATTTGTTGGAATACACATAAAAAAGGGGAGAATAATAAGAAGCCTAGCCATAACCACAAAAAAGCTATTGAATTGTTCACTTCTGTTCACTTTGAAAGAAAAGAGCATAGAAGCTTACAGAAAAGAACATCTATACAATATCTACACGAAGATTCCCAAAATGAGAGTACAAAAAATGTATTTTTTCTTGGGGTGGTGATAGTCACGAGGAGGATGAGATCAAGTTTCCTGATTTATTGTGTGTAACTTTTGCAGGTTAGGTGCTATTGGTCTCTGGATTGGATCCTATTGCTAGTTGTTGTCTCACATGTGAGTGTGGTTGGAGCTTACTTGGGAAATACATGATGCTATGGGTGATTTGCAATTTATCTTGTTCTTCATTACTTTGAGAATTTTTCGTCATATGCTCTCTGATAGAAGCAGGGAGGTAATCACCGGGAGTGTGTGATTATGACTTTTGTAATGGCATTCATCCTTTGAATACAAATATTCATTGTATTTTTGTCTCTCATCACTTCCCAACTACATGGAGTGTAAGAGGCTTGTCTCCAAGAAAGTATTGTGGGTGTGTGTGTGTCTCAGCATCTTGTTCTAATTCTGGATTGCCTTTTGAGAATTCATGAAGTATGGAAAGCAATTTTGAGTCCACTTTTTGCTAAGAATTAGCATTCGAAACTCTGAAGGGAAAAAGGAGGTTTGCATTAATGCTTGAAAATGATAATGATGATGTGTCGAAGAGATCCATGGTCTAAAAGAAAAGCAGAATGTGGGAGGTATAATTTTTGGGGGATTATGTGTGGAGGTAGGGTTAAACACAATTTGGTGAAGGATTTATGAAGAGAAAAAGTGATTGGGGAAATAGCATGTTGAATATCAGTGGTGGACATTGATAATATTTTGTTGGGTTGCATTGTTTATGGACATACTAAATGGGCCTAGTGAGGGACGATATTCAGCATTTATGGGGGAGTTTTGGGATAATTAGGATAATTGTTTGTGATGATAATGTTTATAAGAGACAAAATCTATGAAAGAAATTTGTTGGAGTTGGGAAAACTTTGGCGCTCATCCTAAGAGATCATCATATTGTTTATTGTTCCTTGGAATGAAGTAAATCTTGAACCATTTTTAGTAAAATCCTACAAGAAAATAATGTTGCCTCCAGACAACATTTTTGTTGTTGAGCATGTTGGTTCTGATTTCTAGACATAAGCTTAATTTTTTATTTTCCTTGTGATCCATAACTTGCACTTTGAATGGATTTATGTGGGGATTTCCATAGAGTTAATGTTGAACATGTTCTAGAATAAATGTGACTTTTCCTATAAACAATTCATTTGACAAAAAAATGCTAAATTCAAGAGCAAAATGCATGGTCGGAAGCATGAGTGTACCTGACTGAAAGTAGGTTACATCTGATATACATCCAAATTCGTAGGCACACCTGATCCAAGGTGAATTTACTCTAAAGTTCCCAAGGACTGCATTCAAAAACATATCAATGTATGAAAAAATTAGAAATACTGCTCTTGTTTTAAATTTTACTATGCTTTTTGAAGATGATATGTTTAAAGTTTTTGAGTGTGATGTCTTAGTTTAAAAAAGTTATAGCATTGCTGAGTTCACAATTTAAAAGAGGCAAATAAAATTCCTTGTACATAAACCCCTAGAATAAATTAACTAAACATTAATAATCAGAAAAATACCCCAGTATCAAATAACTGATTCATCAAAATGAAATTAATTCATCAAAGTGCAGACAAATCATGGATTACCAAACAAATGTCTCATGATTGGATAACCACCTTTTTGTCACTGGATCAGTTGTGACTGCGGAAGTGATTTGCATGACTGCAGATGTAACCCGAGCTTGTGGATCTGAAGTTTGGTGTGCAGATCCAATCTCTGCTAAACTTTGATGTTTTTCTTTTTGGTTTTCCTGAATGCCTAGGATTTGTTTTGTATGACTGGCAGTGTTTACGAACAGCTTTGGGGAGTTTGCTTGGCAAGGTATTTTCTCCTTTGGTCAAACACTTGGACAGACTGATTTAATGGCTATGAACAGGGAGCAAAAAGAATAAATAGTTGTGTGGAGAATGCCCTAGATGTTTATGCAAGAAAGTAATGTAGTAATAAACTCTCCATTTTAATGCAAGATGCTCTTTGAATGATCTCTAGGAGCTAAGTACTAGATGTGTAAAAAATAAACTAAGGTTGGTCCTTTTAATACAACTCCAAAGGTGGCAAGTGATATTTTTGTGATTAGAGTTGCCATACAATGACTAGTAAGAAGGGTCAGGTTAGCTTTAAATTTGAATTTGAAAATTAAAAGTGGTTCATTTTCATGAATCAGTCAAGTACCTTGGGTCACTTGCAAAAATCATGGATTTGAACCTAGGAAGATGTTGTGCCTTGCACAGATGCCCCATGTGACAACATGGACCCCCCTCCTAGTTGGTTTTGTTTTGGTCTTGGTCTTGGTCTTAATTCTTGGGAGAGTATTGTTTCAATGGAGAGTTCGCAAGTTTTGATGAGTGGTCCATGCGGTCTATAAGTAGTCATTGTTAGATAATTAAAGCATGAGTACTTTAAATCATTTTATGGCCACAGAGCATATCATGTCAAGGAGCTATGGAAATTTAAACCCTTTTTTCTAACTATAGAGATTTTCCTTTAAAAAGGACAAAATTCTTAATGCCCTTGAATCCCCATATTGATAAAATACTTTAAAATCCTGTCATTGTGTTGATTCACTGCTAATTCAACGTGCTTTCACTCATTGACCATTTCATCTTCAAAATCCTGAAATGGTTTTTTCTATCCTAAAGCCTGTAGTAGTTTTTTACCCTCAAATTTGCACAACTTATTCGCCAACTTGAGATTAGTGAAGTCTTGGCTGGTCCGTGCATGTGGCCATTAATGGTTAGAATGACTCATAAGATGTTTGTAAGCAAAGGTAATGGCAGCATCATTTTCACCGTCTTGATCCATAACCTCCCATGGTATGCCTTTCCCATTATCTTTAGTTCCCAACGACCCATGTTGATGATCCTGGGTGTAGCTACTTGGTGTGGTTTTTATGCACGTTCAACACAATAAAATACCCAGAGATATCCTATTCTCTCTTGATCAAAATCTTCTATGTGCTAAACAGCTGAACTGTGTGATCACAAAGACAACTCCAAGGTTCCCAAATGCATATGGATACTCTCATTTGGTTCGTTGTGATTTGCTTGTAATCTCAAGGGGAACTTACATAATTGTTCAAGGAGTAAATCAATCTAAGGATTCCGCTGATTGCTGACACTTGTAACTTTCTTCTTTTTTGGAATGATTTTGCAATAAGTTCTTTTCAATCCCACTTCTACTAAGACTTGAAAAAAAGGAAAAAAGGGTGAGGGTTTAGGAAGGTAATTCTAATTCTAAGCTAATCCTATGAACTCTGGAGACATAAATTGTAAAAGTGGAATTTAAACCAATTCTTGTTTCTCCAAATTCAACAACTACACAAGAATAGTGCTATCTTCTAAGGTATTCAAAATATTTTCATACCACTTATATTCACCAACATATTAAACAATGAATATAGTAATAGAAGTTAGATTTTCATATACTTGTTCAGGCTAACTTTGCAAAATAATTGAAAATCATCCAATTATAAAAAGTATGAACACATCAACTCCACATTAAGCAATTTCATCAATCTTTCATTCAATCTATCAACTTGAAAATTAAATCTAATCTAATGAGAGCCAAGAAACCATGCTAACTTGCAAAACTGGATAAAGATTCACCAACATATTGAACAATGAATTATGTCTATTACTTAACAAGTATCACTACAACAATTTCTCGGAAACCCCCCTCTAACAAATGAAAAGAGGAGGGTTTATATAGACACCCCATTACAAAGCAACAACTTAGATTGATCCAAGATCAACGGCCAAGAGTAAAACATTAAACTCTAAGGCAAGGTACAATAGTTATCCAAAACGGACCAATGAGAAATAAACAACTATTAAATCCAGCTTTCTTCTAGAAGTGGGCATCCCTTATCCTTTTCTTTGGCAGCAAATTCAATAAACCTGGTCACTATGGGGTTGAGCTCTTCCATTGGGACTATAAGAACCCCTGTCCTTTCTGCACTTATTTTTTTAGCTTGGGTTATTTGTCATTTTGTCAAACACTTGGCATGTAAGCTTCTAGTGGTCTGATTTTTCTGAGTTCTATGTAAATTTCTGATTTGCTTGAATGATAATGTATAACACAATACAATAGACAATGCAGGAATATATATAAATTTAACAAGACTAATGCAGATTACAACAGCTGACAACAATGTCACAGTTCACTACCACTCTTCTAGCAAGTATATTCTGTGAACACAGTAGATTAAGAACTGGAAAGTCTAACAGCAGATAATTTATTGATTCAATTCAATTGATAATAACATTACAATGTACGTGCATACCCCAATGCTGTTCCAGATAAGATTAAGACCAGCTAATATGTAATCAGAAATATTCTCTTCCAAGACCCTCACGTCCCACCTCCAGTGATCTCCAAATCATTATGGCACTTCCTCTAGCTAGTACAGCCACCCTGGAAATTCTTCTCAGATCTGTATGGCACTTATCCAGCAAGTGTAGCTATATCCAATCGATCTTCAGACCTATACGACTCCATTGAACTTGCTATAGACTTGTACGACTCCTTTTAAGTGGGTTCCAGACTTGTACGGCCTTCTCCAGACTTGTACGACACAATAGAAGGCACAACCAGCATTAACATGTTTGGAAAAGGGTGTAGACAACAAAAATTGGCCAGCAGAAGTAACCAATAAAGTACGGCCCAACAATATTGCGAATGACAGAAATGATCTTGTCTTTCAGCAATGCCCTCCAACTTAGTCAATACTTAGAATGCAAACATTAAAATCTTCCTTGAATGCAACCAAAACCTAGAAATCAAGCTCAATGTGCTTTCTGAAGTAGAAACACCTTTAATCCTCCTGACTATGTCTTGCAACAGCGAGAAGAATGTCATTCACAAGGGGTTTCGTCTTCACAAATCCTTGAAGATGAACTCTCCAATATATTCACAAAATATCAAATCAACCAAGCATGCCCATAAATGAGCTCTTAAGAGCCTTTTATAGCTTTCCAGGGAGAGCTCACACACTTTCCAACCAATGTGGAATAAAAGATATACTTTTTCCCTTTAACATTCATGTCTCCACATACTTTAATAAAGGGAAGTTTTAATATTTAAATTACTTTCACTTTTAACTTAAGTTCCCACATCAATAAAAAATATTTTAATTTAACTTTATAACTTAACTTTATTGATAAATTAATTAATAATCACAAATGATTATTAAAATCTCAAATCAATTATCATCAATAACCATTGATAGGTTATTATTCATGAATCAATGATGATCTTGTCCTGGCCCAACTGACTTACTATAAATAGTAAGTATCCCAAAAACACATCAAAACACCTCAGAATCGCCTGCAACTAAAACTGTCTAGGCCGAATATCCTCAAGATCCCTTAAATGTCTTGGTTGGCCTACGGGGCCATGGAGAAATAGGCTAACAACAACCTCAAACAACATGTGCTAGAAAGGGGACATTACAGGGACACTTGGCAAAATGTCGATCTTGTATTCCATCAGGTCCATCTCATCTTCACATGTGGCAAAGTGGCTATCCAATCCATTTCCAGTTTTCGAAAGCCATCCTCAATGGACAAAAATGAGGATGCCTTGCTAAAATGTTGCTTTTGGATTGGATTTGTAGAAGTGAAGAAGTTGCTTTGAACTTTGGCTTTTGGTTTTCTACATCCATGTCCTTGTCTCGAACTATTTCCTGCTTAAGCACATCGAAGACTGTGACAAAGACTTTGTCTTGGATTTCTTTGATTGTTTCTTCTATTCTGGCACCATCAATCTTCATCTTTTCCAAGACTTCTCCTCTAGCCACCAAGGCATGATACCATGTGCCGAAATCATATAACTCTTGGACTTCTTGCTCCTTTGTAGTAGGACCTAAGTCCACAGTCATTAACTCGTAATGTTCAGGAGTGATTTCCTCTTTTCTTTTGTCAACTTTTGAAATGGTCACCTGTACTGAACGAGATCCTGTGCCATCTTTATAGATTAAGGAATATTTCTTTGCCTTCTTCTTTTCTTGAAGTCTTTGAGGTCCACAAGGCCAAGGTTGGTATCTTCAACCTTCTTCCATTTTGTCACAATCTTGGACTCTAGTTGCGGTCCTTTGTTATTTAACTTCATCTCCACCTCTGTGGAAATCCCTTCTTGAGTCGACATCTATCACCTTAAAAACATGAAAATTTCTAAGTTTAAAAGAAATAGGGGGTTTGATGTTTGTTTCCAAGATAGAGTGCAAAGTTTGATGGAATTTCAAAGGATAATTCTGATTTAACTTATGAAATTCTAGAAATGTAATTGTAACTAAAAATTAGACTTAGTGAAATTTTGGAAATTGAAATTAAGTCTGATTGTGAAAATTTTGCCTTCGAATCTACATAAAAGCGCAAAAAGTAAGATGGCCTTGAGTAAATATTGAAGAATCTAAAATGAGAATTCTCTTGCAAGTCTGGAAAATTAGAAATTCTGACTGAAAGTTGTCTTTAAGTCTGAAAGAAATTGGAATTCTAAAAAAAAATCTGCCTTCAATCCTTAGTAAACTTGAGAATTTCAATAAAATTCCTTAAATTGCTTTAAGGAATCGCCTTCAACTTTGTCTCCAAGTGTCAAAATTGGCTTGGAATTCTCCCAGAATTTGTCTTCTACTTCGAATTTTTCCTTAAAGTTTTGAAAGAAATTATTTCCTAAGCTTTAACTTTCAGCATTGAGAAGCGATTTGTGAGAAAATGAAACGCCAATGCTCATGCTAATAAAGAAGCCAAACTCTTAGTTTTATTTTTTGTGTTTTTGGAAATGAATCTAGTCTTGTTTTGGACACCAATTCGAACCTTCTCTTGCTTGTAGACTTCATGTCTTTATTTGAATTTTCACATACTTCGGAGTCTTGATTGCTTGCTTTGGTTCTTTATCTTCTTCAGTTCCATCTATCTTTTCTGGTTTTGTCTTTTCTTCTACAAGAACTGGAATGATCTCAAATTTAGTCTCTTGAATGTGTTCAGGGGAAGTTTGATCCCATGTCTCACATACTTTAACATTTGTTCTCTCCACTAGCTTATTCAGTCTCTTATTGTAACACCGATAGGTTTTTCTATTTGTAGCATATCCCAAAAATACTCCTTCATTTGCTCTGGTATCAAACTTTCCAAGATCATTTTCATCTCTTCTGATATAGCACTTACTCCCAAAGATTTTGAAATACTTCACAATAGGAGGTCTTCCATTCCATAGCTCATAAGGTGTCTTAGTATGATTTACTCTTATTTGTACCTTGTTAAAATGTAAACAACATTATACATAGCTTCTTTCCAATACACATTAGCCAAGTTAGTATCCTTCATCATAGTTCTAGCCATCTCAATAATAGTCCCATTCTTCCTTTCTACTACACCATTCTATTGAGGGGTTCTCAAAGTAGAAAAATGTCTTCTAATACCATATTCCTCACAAAAATTGTCAAATTCATTTGAAGTAAATCCTCCACCTCTATCAAATCTTAAACACTTGATTTTAGCATCAACTTGATTTTCTACCGTTGATTTGAAAACTTTAAACCTTTCAAAAGCTTCAGATTTGTCTTTCAAAAATGTAACCCATGTCATCCTAGAGTAATCATCAATAAATAACATGAAATACCTTTCTCCATAAAGTCCACTTGTCCTTGTAGGCCCGCACAGATTTGTATGAATCATTTCCAAGAGGTATGAAGTAGAATATTCCTTGTTCTTGAAACTTCTCTTTGTCTGGTTCCCTAATTGACACTCCCCGCACACAATATCAATAGGCTTGACAAACTTCTGCAAATCTCTCACTGCTTTACTATTATTGATTTTTATCATGTTGTCAAAGTTAACATGTCCCATCCTTTTATGCCATAACTAACATTCATTTCTCTAAGTCAAAAAACATCTATTTCCACTTTTGTCCTTTATGTAATATAAATTTCTATTTGTTCTAATGCCTTTTGCTACCATCTTTCTAGTTTTTCCTTTTTTGATTATACATCCGGTATTTGTTAACACAACTTCATAACATCTATTGCACATTTGACTAACATTTAACAAACTATTTCAAACCTTCTACATGATAAACATCGTTAGTTTTATGCTTACCATCAATCGAGATACTTCCTATTCGACAAATTGGTGCAACTTCCTCTCCTACAAACTTCACTGTTCCACCATCATACTTCTTGAGTTTAATGAACTTGTCCTTATCTCTTGTCATGTGATTTGAACATCCATAGTGAATGATGCACAATCTTGGTTGTACCTTAGCATGCAATGCAGTCTTCTCTTCCAGTCTTTCGAACCTATTTCTGATTCTTCTCCTCTATAACTAAGAATAAAGATTCTTCATTCAAGTCCTCACCATCTTCTTCTTCAAATGAATGTGTCTCCATAGAACAAAAACTCTTTTTCCCTTTATCTCTATAATCCGTCCTTCTCTTAAAGTCATGTCTTCTATATCTACTTTTCTTTTCATCATCATTAGATTTTCTATAGTCTTCTTTATGTATACATTTAGAAGCATGATGACCAATTCTTCCATAATTAAAGCACTTTAAGAGCAACTTATCTTTCTACTTTCTAGTTCCTCTCTTTAGTCTTCTTACAAAGTTCGCCTCAATCTCATCTAGGTTTTCACTTGTTTTTGGTTCATCTCCTGATATCCTTGACACATTGAATATAGCTTCCTTCTGGTAGGATTTTATATCTTCCATCTCTCCAATTTTATAGGCAGACACATTTCGATAAGCTAATCAATCGAATAGTTGTTCAAATCGTGACATTCTTCAATAGCACATTTCTTCAATTTGTAGGGTTTGATCAATGTAAATAGGATCTTTCTGATAACTTCGCTTTCTTCTAAGATTCCACCAACAACTGGGATAGCTTCCAGAGTATCATTCATTTTGTGTATGTAGTTCTCAACACTTTCATCATCAAGCATTCTAAAACCTTCAAATTTTTGTTTCAAATTCAAGAGCCTAGCTTGCCGAGTCTTCGGATCACCTTCATATGCATAACTTGTTCCAAACTTCCTTAGCTTCTTTCAAACCTTTAACCTTACCAAATACTTCATCACTTAGACAACTGATAAGTATTGTTCTAGCTTTGGCATTTGTCTCTCGAACCTTAATTTCATCTAGATTCGAAGGTCCATTCTGAGGTCATTAGTAACCAGTCTGAGTAATACCCCAGATTCCATTATTTAATGTCTCCAAGTAAGATTCCATTCTTTCCTTCCAATAAGGAAAATTTGTTCCATCAAACATTGGTGCTTCAACATGAAGTTCATGTGCCATTTCCAAATCTACCTCAAGTGGTTAAGCTTTCCAAAGAGGAACCAATGGTCTGATACCAATTGTTGAACGCATGACAGGACTAAGAGGGGGGGGGGGGGTGAATCAATCCGAAACTTCAAAACAGATTAATTATAAACAACATTAACTTACTTAAAAACACCACAATAATCATCAACACATGAGCATCAACCATCAACACAACACCAAATTTACGTGGAAAACTCAAACAGGGAAAAACCACGATGAGAATCTAACTCACAATATATATCAACAGTTTACAATGAATATGGGTTCTTGCCAAACAACTCACTGCTTCAGACTTGCAAACTAAGGTGCACAACCTTAGGCAAGATACAAAATCAGAACTTGCTCTGTTGAAGATCACTTCTTCAGGGCAAGATACAAACTGCTGCCAAGGGACTCACTATCAATCTACAACGAAGGAAAAAGCTGAATTCAAATTGAGAAGGATTCTCTTGAACATGAAATTGTCCTTGAGCAACTAGATCAAGTAACCAACATCATGGCAAACATCTCTAATAACTTATGCTATCACAACACACTGTCTCACTGAATATATCACTTTCAAAGCTCTTCTCAAACTAACTTTCGCACATTCACATCTCAGATCTGCTTGCATATCATTCACATACAATTCGCTTTTCCATCGCTCCACAACTCATCCATCCACACCTTAAATATGAGATATAACATTGAAAACCTCATTGAGGATCGGCCAAAACAGAATAAGCAATACTATACAAAATAAGCCACCTAGACCAAAAGTACTCAAAACGGTCAACTCCAGGAGAAAGAGGGAACCAAAACATATTGCAATACATCCTTCCAAGATTTATTCAACAAACCGCACACACTAGGACATTCTCCAAAGTCGTTATCAAACGTAACGTGTAGATATAGCAATCAGTCGGCCACAAAACATCTTTTGATCCAAAACACTCCATATAGATCTCCACACACCAAGGTGAGACCCGCAACTACATCCCAATACAACTTCCAACTCATATCCGGAGCAAAAGAATGTGATCCAACTAAGATAACTTAATCGGACATATCGAGTCACAACATAACTGAATATCTTGAACATAAATCAACAAAGCTCTCTTGCGGAACAAAGTAATCATTTGAGAAACATATTGAGAACACTATACATGCCATGAAACAACATCCACTAAACCGCAACACAATCTGCAACATATCCGGAGGGCACCACAAGCGTTTTGGACCACTCTGACAGACACACTCCCTACCAGAGAACAAAGATAACTATCCAAAGGAAAATGCCACAACCAACACCAATAGTACTCAACTCAATTTGCAGCACAAAGCACAAGTGCAACAACGAAAGGCATATCCAGACCAACATCATTCTGAATAACCAGGCTTGACATCAATGACAACCATACAAGCTCATGCTTCCAACAATTAATATCATATTATTTGTATGAATAGAATCTCAACGCCATTATTAATCACAACATGTATGACAATGTTAGATAGAACAATCATCTTTAGTACATTTTAAAGGTAGGCAAATGTTGAACCTCATCTTGGATGGAAGGGGAAGAGGTAGATAAGAGGGTATAAGTTTGCCATCTAAGTAAGATACCTTGGGTGGATGTCAAAGTCCAACCACCAAGGCCAAGAGGGTCAAAGTCGAGAACCCCAGTACGATCTCCATACCATTCCTACCATGATGAGCTATGTGGTGGATAAGAGGGTATAAGGTTGCCATCTAAGTAGGATACCTTGGGTGGATGTCAAAGTCTTGCTCTTGGGCTTAGATTGGACAAGCACCCTACTAAGTAGGATATCTCGGGTGGATGTTTAAGTCCTACCATCAGACCAAGAGGGCCAAAGATCTACTCTTGGGCTTAGTATGGGTTGGCTCGGTCAAACCTATCATGTCCCTATCTCTATGCTCAAAATATGTTTGATAGTAATAGTAATGTAGGAGATATATCTATATACTATAGCAAAATCCAACAATGTCATTGGTTTTATATGTATACATGTATACTCTTGTGTTTTCTATGTGATGGTTGCAAGATTTATATTCAAGAGCATAATGAAGAAATAACTACTTGTAAGTCATTTCCCTAACCCTAATTTATGGTAATTGTGATTGTAAGGTTTCATCTAAGGCAAATCTAGAAGGGGGACATTACAATAGTAGTGATATAGTTATCAATTATATACATAAGCATTCATAAGTGTTATCATAGATCATCATTCCTAGTGTTAAAGAGAGACTTTAAGGAAAAAAGTCTCTTGCATTTAATCTTTGTAAGTTAATTGTCCCAATTTCCTAAGTTGACCAGAACATGACGTTACATTGCCTTATTTGTGCCACAATGTTTTCATCAATGAAATTATGAGTAGCACTTCTATCAATAAGAGCAACAATTTGGTGCCCTTTCAACATAACTCTAACCCTGAATGAATTATTTCTTTTCATACTAGAGAGCCTAGCAAGTGTACCTCCACTTTTCTTCTCTTCCCTAGACTCTTCTACTTATTCTTCTTCTTCTTCACTTTCCTCTCTTTCCTCTCTTTCAGCTTACTGGTCTGAATTTCCTGATTCAAAATTATTGGCTGAATATGCTTCCAATTGACATTTTTTCCCTTTCTTGAAGCACTTATGTCCTTGTGCCCATGGCTCCTTACATGTAAAAGAAAGGTTTTTCTTCCTTAGCTCTCTTTTGGGGTCATCAATCAACTTCTTTGAAGAGGGTTATTTGGGCTGAATGTTTTCCTTGTTATCAAGCTTCTTATCTTTATCATACTAGAAGGTCTTGGATGAGAATTTGTTTTTGGGGCAGCAAGCTCCATACTCCTAACCTTCTACATAGCCTCTTGCAATCTTGGTGGATCAAATGCCTAAATCAATCCCCTCATTGGCTTAATTAGTCTTTCACTAAAAAGTACCATAAGCCTCCTCTTTGTGATATCAGGAAGCATCACCAAAAGCCTCTAAAACTTTGAGATGTATGTGTCAAGGAAGCCATATTATATTAGGCTTTCAGCTATGCAAGCTCTTTAAAGTGCAATTCAAGATATTTCTTGTTAAATCTCTCGATGGGTTTTCCTGTAAACTCATCATATGTGGTGATTAGGTTGTGGCTCAATGCAACCAAGCCATGGTACCACCACTCATGGGCTATCCCATCCAAATGCAAAGTGGCAAACTTGATTGCCTCATCCTTTGACATAGATCAGAGTGCCAAATATTGTCTAACTTTTGAAACCACGCTCTAGTTGTTCATTTGTCACTTCCATTAAAATGAGAGAAAATTACCTTGCCCAATTCCTGTTGAAAATTCCTCTAAACTATTGGTTCTCTATTCTGAATTGTACCGCCTCCTCTCTTCTTCCTTTGAGTTACGTACTCAATAATAAATGGTTTTGAATCTCATTAGGTAATGTTGCATACTTTGTGTTATGAGCCCTCACCTCATCAACCAAAGGTAGTTGTACCTCTAGAGCAACCTTTGTCTTCTCCTGACGTGTGAAGGTGGGTTGAATTAGTCCAGGAACAAACCCTGATACTGTTGCAGCAGTACATCTCTGAGTATTGTGTTGCTGGTTAGATGAACATGTTTCACCATTCTGCACTTTAGTCACCTGAGGTATACCAAAGTTCATTTTAGCAAGCATCTATGACATCATATCCAGCTTGGTATCAAATTTTCTCTCCACTCTGATATTAGTACTAACTGAACCAGCACATCCCTTACCTCTATCTTCCATGGTCTAGGTGGGCTATGGGTTGTGGATTTTGAAGAACTGCCAGTGTTACTAACCAACCCCACTTGCAATCTGCTCTGTTGTAAAAGGATTTTTAGATGAGTGTGTGATCGTGACTTGTTCTTTATTGCTGTTATCAGTTTTGATTATTTTTTTTCAATATGCAAATTGTTTTCACAATAATCTGATTTGATTTGCAATAAGATGTATGACTAACATAATATTCTGATTTATTGTTTCATCATGAAAGATCACTGCTGTTCAAGTTTTCTTATGAAGGATAAACATTAACATGAAATTTTCATTATGAGAAATGAATTAACAACTGAAATCCCATATGAAGTACCTCAACAAAGATGAAATAGTAGTTTGCCAGTCAGCTGTTACAGTTTGCAGGTTATGGACAGCTTCCTCAACCCTCAATCTCTTTGTTCCATCAAACTTGGAAACATCTGCTAGCTGTAGTGATAGACAAACAGGTGACCAACCTTCACCAAACACCATCAAAGGAACATGGACAAGCAGCTACAGGTATATCATGACCATCTGAAGCATATGCAGGTCTGGATTAGACTGCAAAAAGTCCTACATTGGAAGGTTTACCCCTATTAATCAATTGTACAATGTTTGTGATACCATCCAGAAG
Source organism: Cryptomeria japonica (assembly GCF_030272615.1). Classification (NCBI taxonomy): domain Eukaryota; kingdom Viridiplantae; phylum Streptophyta; class Pinopsida; order Cupressales; family Cupressaceae; genus Cryptomeria; species Cryptomeria japonica. Next base: position 469,189,674 of record NC_081407.1, read on the forward strand.
TCACCACATCATTCGGCAACCACCCAACATATCTATGTACTCACAAAATGGTAAGAAAAGATAGATATTAGGTTTGTGAGGGCATTCTATAATACACAGCATTTAATGGCATTGGAAATATTGAGTCATTGAGTGACAGTCATTAAACCCTGAAATAATAGTTTGAGGACTCTGCTGACTCACCAAGACTCGCGAGTCCGTTGGCAGGCCGAGTCGACTTGCCATGGACTTGCAAGTCAAGTTTGGGAGAGTCCAAGACAAAGACTCCCGAGTCTGTGCTAAGGACTGATGCAAATCTGGTGTCAGAACTGCCGAGTCCTGATGAAGGACTCTTGCCGCTTGCTGAGAACGCCCAGTCAAGGTTAATTTTTTTTTTTTTTTCACTTTCCCTCACTTTTGACATTTGTTATTGCTCAAAACAGGAAGATGTAGTCTTTAGTTAGCTGTTTTTCACATTTGGACATATCATTATATGTAATTTTGTGAACATGTATAAACTTATTGCTGCTGTTATACATTTTAAAGTTTGAAACTATGAGTAATAAGGATGAATGATGAAATTTCAAATATTGAGTGTTTGGAGATCATATGACATGTTAATGTTTCAATTATGGCTCTTATGTTCTCTAAATGCATTAATTTGTTTTTTCTTTTTTGTAAAAGTACGGTTTTCTTTTTTGCCGAGTCCTTTCCTGAGTTTTTCCCGAGTCCAAGTCCAAATCCAATTTTTGGGCTGCCGAGTCTGCAGCGAGTCCAAGTTTTCCAACTATGCCTGAAATAATCCTCCAAACTTCATATCTCTAGCAAATAAAGGCCTAATATTGGTTGCCAAGCATTAGGCACCACCGAGAAGAAATGGGACCAAAAGCCTAGGCTTTTTAACCTAGGAATGACACATGACCCTTCAAGAGTTTGCCAAAATGGTACGACTAGTTGAAATAAATTGTTTTCTCCAGCAAACAGTCAAGGAAACCCTCCAAATGGGGTTGGCAAGGTCTTAGGAATTTAGAAAATGCTAACACCATAAACTTTGTCACCTTCAACAATCCCTATGAATCAAATTCATAAAGTACAACTAGCTAGGGAATGTGGATACCCATGCAACTTGTGACAAAAGAAACAAAGAAATCACTCCAAAACCTGTGTAAAAATTCAATCAAACACACTCAAAAAGTCTGCAATGAAAACACTTTATATATCTTCATTTCTCATTGAAACCCTGAACTGTGAAACTTGTGAAAACAACGGTGATTCCAGTGTGAAATCACACCAACCAGCTAGGGACCATCTCTCAAATCTGCAACCAGTGAATGAATGAGGGTTTCTGTCCTTGATCAATTTTTGCAAAAACTTTTCTCAATCTGATAGCATCCTCTTATGTGCACACATCTGAATAATGCAAATGAGAGCCAATGACCTCATTTTATAGAGTTGGAAAGAAAATAATTCAATTTTAAATTTAAAAGAACTCATTTTCCTTCAAATGTCCTTCTTGACAATTTAAAATTTATTTACAAGTCACCCTTCCCTAGGTGTTAATTCCGGCTCCAACCCCACATTTTTGATAAACTACTTGCCTGCGTCTTTGTTAGATAGCCTTTTCCCCTTTTGTATATAAGTTACCGTAGGTTACCCATCCTCACTGGACTGGTCAATCAAAGCGGACCAATTTGATTGCAACTGGCTTCCTACCAGCGAAAATCTTTACTTGAGGGGACATAATGTTAGTTTATAAAAATATAACACTAAAGTAAATAATAAAACTTTAACATTAGAACTTTAGTGCATATTTTAAATATTCTTTAACAAATTGTAGAAAGCACTGCCAAGGCACTAGAAACCAAAATTCATCATGCCTTGAGGTGATTGTTGCTGAAGAATGATGTTGTGCTAAAATGGAAACTTACTATAAATAGACGTGCTCTCCAAGAAGTGTGAAGAATAGTCTAAGAGGCAAAAAACATTATAGAATGCATCATTGCAATCTAAATTGCTGACTGAGCTCAATGCCACCATTAGATGCCAAGGAAAATCGATCCCTAGCTCTCCAAGATCTTTGGAGTCCTCCCCAACCCACCTAGAGGCTTATACGAAAGCCAAAAATTGGCCAAACGCTTATGTAACAATAATGCATAAAAATGCAGACATTACACTTTCTCTAGGTATGCAATTAAATGATGTGCTCGTTGATTTCTTTGTTGATGGGTCAAGCGTTAATTTGAATGAAGAATGCAAGTGAAGCATGTATGAGGATATTTTTAGTCCTCAAAACATTTAGAATTGAGAATGCTATAATTTGAGAATGCTAGTCATGACAAGAGCTCCAGTCTTGATGCAAGGGAGGAGTGTCCTACACTTGAGAGTGTTTGTTCTAATTGGGATTTGATTGAAGCCTTGAAATAAGTAGATGTTTTTGTAATTTTGACTACAATAGTGAGCATGATGTAGTCACCAAAATGAACTTAAAATAGAGGGACAAATCGAAAAATTTGGTTCTTTACTTGAGATGTCTCCTAATGTTGACCTTTTATTTTGATTATGTGAATTGTGGCCTGAAACATGCTTATGAGTTAGATATTGGAAGCATACCAGCACATGTGAGTATGTATGTTGGTCACCAACTGTAATTGGATTGGATAAATGCACAAATGTGTACAAGCCTTTCTCCTTTGATGAAGACCATGTTTCTTTCCTTTATGATGCACGTGCTATGCTTGAATTTGACTTTTTGTCTTAGGACCAGCGTGCATGTGAAAGAGGGGTTCAGCTACAATATCTAAATGAGTTTGAGGATCACCATGATTTGGTCCAACTTGACTATGGGCTTGATTGGAGACACTTTAGTTTGACACCCATGGACAAATGTTGGATGAGTTTGTAACATTCACTTTCAGCCTCAACCTTTGCAGGGAGGTTAGTCAATGAAATGGTATTGCAGCCATGACAGGTAATGGCACTTTTTCACATATGTGCTCATTTTCATTATTGACCATTTTGAGTTTGATGCACCACATGTTGCCTTGGATGAACATCATATGCATGAAAACTGGTCAGAGTTTGGATCTTCTATTTGTTACCTTGGGTTACTTGGATATTATGTCATTCAACATGGGTAGTATTGACTATTGCTATTGTTCATGTAGCAAGGGCAATTCTTTTTTGCATGGTTGAATGTCCCCAATTTAGGAACTTAAAGATATACAATTTAATAGAAGCATGAACATGGAAGCCAAAAGAAGGATATCAATGTAATCCAGAAAGCAACTATTAAGGATAGTAAACAGTGATTAACAAATCTGATCAGCTATTAGTTAGAGGCATAATTAATCGTCGATTAATGAAGAGATATGAAGAGGCCCGATTGATGGAAGGTTATGACTGTTCCAAACTAAAAGGTGCAATCGATCAGCACTATGCCATATTTAAAGGAGATCTTACACTCATTTGACAGCATGCATGGTTTTTTTTTTATATTGTTCCTTATTCCAATTTAGAAGAACTAAAAGGGAGCAGGGAGAAGGCCCAATATCGTGTGCAGGAGGCCAAAGGTTATTCACAGCAGACGTAGCACTCTGTATCTTGCATAATATTATTCCCAAATCTGAACAACAGTAACCAATTGTGCATGCTATATAGTCCAAGTCAGAACAGCCATTCATATTGCCATTGGTAACATCAACGTCTAGTCCATTGCACATCTATACTGTCTCATTGAACAACAAGTAATTGTGCACTTAGTACAAACTGATTCACTTCAGCATAAACTTAACTGTATAAATTAGAGGCAGCCAGTAGCTTGACCATTACCATTTATTACATTATTGCATTCTTATTTCCAAATATCTAGACTTATTGTAAGAACCAGTCATTAATTGCCCCATAATTCATATATTGTCTGATAAGGGACATTACAGTGGTATCAGAGTATAATCCTGCCAACCTGTGGAAAATAGCTCATGCAAACCTTTCGACACAAAAGAGGTACGTCAGCCATGGCAGAATAGCTAGCAATTGAACTTAGAACATTCACGGAGCAAACTAATGAGAAGTTTGAGAAGACCAATCAATTAATCCAACAAGGTATTCAAAGTATGAATAGCAATGATCATGGGAGACCTATCCCAAACTCAGGAAGAGACACTCATTCAAACCATTCAGAGAATGAACATTCAACCCAAACTTCAGTCCTTAGGCCAACCATGCCTCCATTCCTACCAAGAGAAATTATGGAAGAACAGGAGCCAGCAACAAACAGCATAGAGGAACTTGCACAGATGTATGCTGGATTAGATCCTGAAGTACAAAGACTTATTCCCTTTAAGGAATACTATGAGGTCAAGACCCAAGTTAATCCCAATAGAAGAGGAAGACACACCGACAAAGATCTCAAGGCAAGGATAAGTAAAATGTCCTTGCCCTACTTCAATGGGTCGAGGAAATCTACCGCCCAATCATGGGTTCAGAAATTGGACACATATCTATCACCAAGTCCTCTGATGGAGCAAAATGCCATCGAGTTCACTACTCTTCACTTAGCCGAGATAGCACACGATTGGTGGCATCACGGCCTCATCACCCAAGGGCATCAAAACATTACAACTTATGGAGAATTCACTCAAAAGATCATCAAAGGTTTGATCATAATTGCAGCTCATCAATATGAATGTTTCATATTGCAGCTCGGAAACAAGTGGATTTTCAGGTTAAAGAAGCACAATTTCTTTACCCAGATTGTTTTTGGTAGAGAAAGGGAGTGCTCTCCAATTTATGTGCGGCCTAAGTCTATATATTTCATTTTGTAATATGTGTTCCTTTTTTATGTTTTCTGTTTTGTTTGAAGTGCTTAAGAGAAGTAGGCGGAGATGTAGAGAATGGTAATGCAATAATCTTATTTGCAGGAAATAAGTAAACAAATAACTCTTCAAAATACAATATTCAAAAATTACCCATGACCAAATATACTTCAGGTTTATTTCCAGAACTGAAACTACAATTTTTCTCCAAATCTTTAAATACCCAGATGATTAATATACATTTCAATGAGATATAAATCATACTCAAAAAATCTGAGTTACACAATACTGATTTTGCATCAAAGACCAGTGAATTGGGTGCCCTAGATTTGGATGCGATGTTCTGAGAATGCCCTAAAGGCCATGGCTTGAATGTGTTTCGCAAATGCAAGGTTTGGCACCTCAAAACAGCAAATAACTCCCACAAACCCTATTTGTCAATGCCCTCAAACCCCCATGCCCAATCCCCTATCTTTATGGCCAACCATGGAAGAAGTACAACTAGGAAAGGGAGGTATAGTCTGCTCCAAACCTACTACAAACTCTTCTAAATCAGTTGCTCTTAAATATGCCCTGAATACTTTGTGCATCAAACTGAATTTTTCAATTAACTATGAAGCCCAAATGTGATTCTTGAGTGAAACCACCAATGAATCCTCTAGATTAGATCTTTCACCAATGTAGAGAATGTTCCTTGGAATGGTTTTCGTCCTCACAAAGCCACAAGATGAACAAATTCAACCAGCCAAATCTATTTTCAAAATATTAATCCAAGCATGAATGCAAAACGAGCTCAAGGCCAGTTAAATAGCTTACCAAATCCCCACGCCTTCTTTTTTGGTTTCACTTTTTAATTTAATTTGTTAAACACCTTATGTCTTTCCATTGTGGTGCTCAACCCCATGAAGTTTACTTTATTTAACCCATAGAAATGAGACTTGGACTCGGTGCGGGCTCAGCAAGGCTGACCCGACTCGGGACTCGGCAAAAAATCGACAGGACTCGACAAAAACTCGGTAGAACTGCAAAAAAACCAATTTCTAGTGAATTTTGCCTAGAACAAGTGCTGGAGAGTCACGAGTCCCTGAGACTCGGCTAGGGTCACTCGGCTCGGGACTCGCTAGGACTCAGCGAGGACTAGAACTCTGATTTAACCATTTCCAAAAGCACTTTTAATTTTAACTCGGGTGCCCATATAGTCAAATATTAGTAAATTAAATAACAATAAAGTTAAATATTTATTTTAACTTTATAACTTAACATTATTTAAATTAAATACATTGTACCACATTAAAACCCAAAATATCATCATCACTTGCTCTAATCAACATCCCAAAATAGAAATCATAACAACTAGTCAAGTCGGTGTCGAGCTTGACACTTACTAAAACTAGTATGGACAAATTACCCAAATTCACTCCTGGAAAAGGTGTTGTGCCTTGCCCACACTCCCTGTCGCCGACAAGGTCCCCCCTTTCTTTTCGTTTTCTTTTTGTTGCGCCCTCGCTGAGGTCACGGGTAGGAGGTCTAGGTAGATTCGTGGAAAAGGTGCAAGAGTTAGGAGTTTGAGCGTTAAAAGGATGATGCGTCCTAAGTTCTGGAGAATTCATAACCTGAGGGTCGATCGCGATTCCGCTCATGAAGGGAAGATGAATAAAGAGCCTTAAAGTAAAGATCGCAAATACTGGCCAGGCGTCATGACTGGTGAGCAAGTTATTTGCAACCAATCTTTCAAATTTCGGCCTCTAAAGCCAAATCGGCCTCCTAAGCTGAAATTTGAGACAAAGTTGCCAAATCGGCCTTTAGACCTGAAATACAAAGTCAAAACTCTCAAATCGCCCTCCTAAGCCGAAACTTGAGACAAAGTTGCCAAATCGCCCTTTAGACCCGAAATACAAAGTCAAAACTCTCAAATCGGCCTCCTAAGCCGAAATGAGAGAAGGTTAGCCAAAATCAGCCTAAAAGGCCAAAATGTGAGCTCAAATTGGCAAAATCAGCCCCTAAGGCCAAAATTCAAGTTTAAAGGCTAAATCGGCCCCTAAGCCCGAAATTCAAAATCGTTGAAAGTTAAAATCGTCCCAACACGCCAAAATGAGAAATAAAAAAGACATATTGGCCCAAAGGGCCAAATTGTGAGGTGTGAAAATGTTTTAAGAGGCCGAAATTCAAAAATCGGCCTCCAGGGAAGAAATAATAAAAAAAAAAGAAGAAGCTCACAAAGCCCAGTCAAGCCGAAAAAGTAACAACTGAGAAAATTTGCTAGAGCACCTTAATAAACCGAAAAAGGTAATGCATTTAAAGTTCACAAATTGGCCCCAAAGGCCGAAATTCAAGAAAAAGAAAGAAAATCGGCCTCCTAGGCCGAATTAGGAGACGAAGCTTGCGAAATAAGCTTAGGGGCCGAAAAGGAAAAATGCCGAAAGTATAACAAGTAAACACAAGCTCCCAAATCGCCCGTCTAAGCCTAAAATGACGACATCTTCGAATCACGCATTTTCGGGTAATGTGGTCTAAATTTGATAAAGGGTTTGAAATTGTGCGAAAAGGCCCCATAGGCCGAAAAACACCAAGGCTCTCAAAATTGGGATGAATGTTAAAAGGCTAAAGGGTGTTAAGTTCATGAAATCCGCGTATAGGCTGAAAATCCAAAAAAGCTCTTAAAATCGGCTTAAAGGCCGAAGTTTCCAAACAACATAAAGCTTGCAAGAGGGCCTCGTAGGCCGAAATTGAGAAGAGGCCCGAATCGCGCAATACAAAGCCGAAAATGAGCAAAGAGATCGCATTGTGAAGAAGGGAGGAGTTCAAGTCGCGCAGTAGGGGTTTTATCTTTGAACTGAAAAGCATTCCAATCTTCATATCGCGCCAGTCTCTGCATTCACCAGAAATTAAAGCGGGTAAAATCTCCAAGTTCGTCATATATCGTCAAACTTGCTAAGGGGTTTTCTCTTTGACCCGAAAGACATTTCAATCTTCAAATCGCATTAGGAAAGGCCCAAATCTTGCAAAATAGTTCGAGAAATCGTGAGGAGAATCACATATTTTGCCTATTTTGGCCGAAATAGGTAAAGGCAAACGCAGGTCACGCGAGACCTTATAAAGCCGAAGAAGGGAGGAGTCAAGAATCGTGCAAAGTCTTCCTTCAAAGCCGAAACTGAGTAGATATTTCAAATTCAAAAAGAACAAAGGAAGCTTCAAAGTCGTGCAAGAGGAATTTTTTTTAAAATTCATTTGAAACCGCTGCCTGGTAAGTTGTAAATTCCACCTTCCAAATGATTTAAATTGTGCAAAATTATTGTGTTGCTTGACCTAGGGCTAATCTGTAGAGTAAATTCAAATTAATTTTGAGAACTTAGCACCCAAGCAGCAGCATTCAACCAAAATCGGCCTTTCACCAAAAATTCAAACAGGCAAATTTAGGAATTCTGGTCCAAAAACTGCAAACATAGAGTCACCTTTTCAAAACGCGCATTCAAAGCAATCAACACACGATCATTGAAAACTTAAACACTGAGTCACACCAACCGTAACATTTGCAACTTTCAATCGTTAGCAGCATAGGAAGCCGCATTTTGAAATTTGCTCAAACCAACCAAAGAACCGACCAATTTTTAGTGTCCTAATCGTAATTTAAAATGCATAATTAAGGTTGTTTAAAAAGCCTGTTTCAAAACGCTTTTAAATTTCAAAATTGCGTGTATGTTTAAATAATTTCTCATGCTAACGCCGTTTGTGGGCACTACTAACTGATATTTGCGCATTAAGGCTTGCCTCATAATCCGTGTCCGGGTGTGCAGGATAAATGCCTAAATCGACAATAGTCTTCAAAGGCACTCGATGCGCTAGGAGCATCGCAGACCTCCAAAGTTGACATCCCTCGCAAACTCGAGAAAATGAAATATCAGTACGAGGGAGGAGTAATCAAAGAGTCAAAAGTCCAAAGTGTGTGGGACAATATAGAGGATACAAACCTTGGACACATAGACATTCAGGATTTTAGAAACAGGGTGTACTCTCCTAATGCATATGGAAAACTCAAACGGATGCTGGAGAGTGGTATTGCTCAGGCTACTAGTTTCCCACCGGCTGTGCAAAATTATGAGCTTGTGGTTAAAGCTGCTAAACATTATCAACCGGAAACCAGATTAGTGGTGGTAAAAGGAATGGTGATGGCTGACTTCACACCTGAGGCTATTGGAGGAACATTCGATATCCCACTTTCTAAGTGCACCACTGCAATAACCATTGATGAAGCCCAAATTGCTTATGACATGAATCCTAGTTAGTGCAAAACACTGATAAATGAAGAGTGGTTTAAAGAAAGAAAAGCCCCGAGCACTAGGATTGGCAAAAAAACCCTCAGAAGCGAGCTTAACAACGAATATGGGGACATGGTTACCTTACTTAGCCAGGTCATGGGACTTCCCCACTCCAACCTATTTGAGGAGTGGATGTTCTACTTTACCGAGCAAGTCTTCGGTGGGAAGGCTAAGTTTGACTGGGCTCAAATCATCAGTGATAACTTTCATACACAGTTGGTTGAGCTCGAGGAGAAAAATCACTTCACCATGACCTCCTACTTAGTCTATATGTTTGCTCGGCAGGAGCCGCTACCAGGATTGATCAAAAGGGATCAGGTTGGGAACGGGCCAAATTAGGTGAAAGTATATGACTGCTACCCCCAGCTACATTACTATGACATAACTCAAAGAGAGAAGAACAACATTGCATATGCGATTGGTCAGTATGAGTGTGTAAATGACGCTTTTACAATGCGCATGGTTAGGTTAATGCAAGGGGGGTTGCACATAAGACTATCAAAGCAGCCTACCACACTGATTCAGAACTATGGTGCATGGTTCATTCAATTCCCTAGATTCTCCTATATCAGAATATCAGGCTTAGAGGGAACACCGTATCGGCTTCCCCATTACCCATCAGATAGATTGGTCCTCATGGAGGTTGCACGACAGGCACACCCAACAGGCAGCATAGTCAGGGACAAAAAGCAGTCGGGATTCACGTTCCCTATGATCATAGGCAACCTTGATGTACACTTCAAGAATTTTGTGCAAGTCAAGGAATCATTTGACGAGCTGGCATCATATTGTTTGCAGGAGCACTTCCCTAGGAAGTACTTTGATCCTGCTGGATTGGGAAAGAAGGCCTATGGCAGGCATTACAGGGCTAAGACGTCCATAGAGGACTACTAGAGAAATTGTTCAAATGATTTTGAGGTCCGCCGGCAAGGGTACTCAAGGTTGAGTGTTCAACAAATGTGACTTTATGAGTACTGCCAGGTCCCAGATCAGGTCACAGACTATGGGAATTGCTTACAAATTCAAGAGTTCGAGGTAGTCAAAGACCTCCCACCAGCCATTGATTGGGCTCAAGACCCAATCACAGACTTTGAAGCCGTCATGGAGGGTCCAAGAAGATATACAGACTACTGGCTAGCCTAGCAAATAGAGAGGCTAACCCACGAGGGAACCCAATTTACGTATAATATGATGGGTAGTCTAGATTCCCATTCTTCAGAAGACGAGGGAACATCAAGTGCACCAAGGGAGGAGGTTGAAAAACCTGAAAAAGAAAAGAAAGAAGGCAAGGGCTAGTAGGGGAACCCGGACGTCAAAAAGGACAAGAAGGGAAAATATACCAATCAGGAGGCCAGAGGTTACTACCTCATCCAAGGACCCTAGTTCGCAGGATGATGTGGTCGAGCTTGACCACCTACCAACTCCACCTCCACAAAATGATACGATTGCATCAGAGGCAAATGATCCGCACACACAAAGTGAGCAAGAAATAGAGGCAAGGATCATTGGTTTGGATGGACCTGAAAATCAGGTCGAGGACTGAGAGATTGCACCAGATCAAGGGGCTGACAAACAAGACTCCACGCAAGGGAGCAGACATGAGTTGCGGCAAGAGGAAGGTGGCAACAAAGATGATACCACAGTTGAGGGAGAAAAGGAAGAAGATAGAACCCAAGAACCTAGTAGAACTGAGGAGCAGCCACTACTAGAGGCTACCCAACAGTTGCTCAATGAGGTGGGAGAAAACTCGACCGTGAGTAAAGGATTTGATACTGCACCCATTCTTCCTATGTCCGATGAGCTGCAGATAGGTAGTGAATCGACTGAGGCATTGTTGACGTGTATTTTGTACACTGCCTAACACAGAATAAAATACCCAAGGGTACCTTATCCTCTCTTGAATAAAGCCTCTGATTGCTGAAGATATCGCGAAAAAGGATCAATCAGGATGACTCCAAGGTTCTTGTATGTAGGGTCTCTACGTGTGGATAAGCTCTCTGTGGTATGATGTGATTTGCTGGAATCACAAGGGGACTTACATTCGATGCCTGAACTTTTGATCTGCTTTGAACATTTGCTGGAACACAGGCTCTTACTAGCTTTGATTTAAAAAAAGGAAAAAGACGAGGGCGAGGAGAGGATCTAATCCTAATACTAAGGAATGTAGGAGCAATGATTGATCTTCGATGAAATTCTAACTAAGTCTTGTTTTGACATCGCTGGACCATCTCCACAAGGCTAGTGCGATCTTCGAAGGAAAGCTTTATGATGTTCAAATCATCACTGCAGGCATAGACACCATCACGCTGATGCATATCAATGAAGAAGCGATAATTGAAGTTAGGCTTAAGCTGAACGATTCCAGTTGACTACGCAAGGTAAGTCTGCAATCAACAAACTGCTAGTAGTATGGATATACGAATTTCACCATCAATCAAGCACATTTCTTCCACTCATCTAATAACATGAAATCAAACATGAGAAGTATAAAGACCATGCAAATTGTCGAATCGACCCATAAATTTCACCATTTCTTCAATGAAGTTACAAGTCTTTTACAACAACATCTTGGCAACAATCTTTGCCTTCTCTCTCTACTCTACTCTAATTGCTATTCTAATACTTCCAACTGCTTACTAACTATTCTAACTCTCTCTATCTATCCTTTACAAAATGAAGAGTCGGGGTTTATATAGTGCCCATAATACAATTCGATGGCTGAGATCAATTCGAGATCAATGGCCAAGATTTTACAATGAAAACCCTAATTAGGGTTTGTTACAACCATTACATAACATTTAATGCTCGACCAATGAAATAATTGTATTGCTTGGACACATGTCCTCTCTGGAAAATTCCACCAATGGATAGCCGGGGTAGGTACATCGAAATTTGTGCTACCTTCTATTAGTTAGGTACATTGAATCTGGACATTGTTGAGGTGGACCAATCCGACTGGAGGAGTGATGACTAGGATGCCACCTCGTCTGACACTTGTAGCTTGGTAGATATTCAATTTGATGTTGTTGAGAAGCTATCTTTAATTAACTCTTCTGGAACTATCTGCTTCTTCAACGAACCCTTGTTCTAACTTCTTGTGTCCTTGATTTGCAGGATGATGATGTACCTCGCCTTGGAATGCTGGATTGGAAGAGGTCGCCCTTATCTTGATGATGCTGGATCGAAGAAGGTCGTCCTTGTCAATGCTAGACTGGAGGAGGTCGCCCTTGTCCTTGCTTGATTGTCCTTGATGAGACAGTCCTTGATCTGGCTTGATTTTCCTTGAGGAGAGTCTTCCGACTTGTAGACCTTTCGAGCTTGGGAGTCGCCATCTTGATACCTACACAACATTTCAAAATTAGTAATATATCTTGAAATCTAAAAATTAAACTTTAAAAGGAAGATTCAAGATTTTAATTTAGGAAACCTCATGATAAATCTTGAGTTATCATTTCCTAAATTTAACTAAGCCACTTGAAATTGAAAATTGAAAATTCAAAATTGAGACTAGGAGAATCTTGCCATACCTCCTCTTGAGAACTAAATCTAAGAAAAAATGCAAAATTAAGCAAGTTTGCTTAGGCAAAATGTGGATCGAAGTCTTCAAAATGTGCTTCTTCTATCAACTTCACCACCTCTAGCCTTCAACGCCTTGAGGAAAATTCGCTCCACCTCTAGCCTTCAACAAAAATCGCTCCTTCCTAGACCAAATTTCGCACCATGTTGCTCTTCTCCAAATCGCACTTGAGTGAATGAGTGAATGATGGATTAAAATCGCTCAACACACCTCTCTATATAGGCGCTTACCATTGCAATTTCCCATAGGCCGACTTGGAAAATAGGCCAAAAATAAATAAAAATTTAATAAAAGAAGAGGCCGACTTTATAAAAAACATTAAATAATACCTCAAGCGCCCCAATTTTATTTTTAAATTAATAATAATTAATTTTAAATGCCTTTATAATTAAAATTTCGATTTTTTAAAGGCATAAATTAATTATTAAATGTTTTGCGCACTTATTAAATGTCAATTTAATTTCAAAAATATTTCAAAGTTTTATCGAAATTGGCATTTGATGTGTCATAGATGATATTGGCGCCTAGGCATGGCAAGATAATGGACATCAACAAGATCGCTCTGGTCCCTGGGAGAGGGACAGGAGCGCCTATACCTTTTGGACCTCACACTTCTTGTTTTTTACGTCCAAGACCTCATTTTTGACGTCCAAGATGGCATTTTTACTTAGAATTTCGAGTTCAATTTATTCGATCTTTGAAATGAGTGCACTTTAAAGCATTTTCGCCCTGGTCCCTTGGTGAGGGACAGGAGCGATTTCATCTTTTGTCCTTGGTCTTTGTCCTTTAGATCGCCAAATCAAGTTTGGAGGTAAGCAATGACCTTCGTTCATCTCTTCTATGCATGTTCAACCCGCTTCTTCAAGGCAAAAACGTGCTTTCCCAAGATTTTCGCCCTGGTCCTTGAGTGAAGGACAGGAGCGCCATTTAGTTGATTGTGCAAATTCTTGATCTCATCGTCCTTGAATTACCTTTAAGGCACAAAACATGCTTTCTCCATTTTATCTTAAGTCGTGAAAATGAGAAATGGTATTTCAATCGTTAGGCTATTAGGCATATTGAACATTTCGCTCTGGTCCCTTGGAGAGGGACAGGAGCGCCTATACCTTTGTTCATCAACTTGATGGCCTTTGTTACTTCATTCCTCCGTGAAACCTTTTAAACATCATTTTGACCTTGCGTCTTGACTTGGATTCGTCCGAATTTGGAGAGGAAGGTTAGCTAATGTGTTTTTCGCCCTGGTCCCTGGGAGAGGGACAGGAGCGATTTTGCATTTATAAGCTCACTTGTGTTTTGCTAGCTTCGAAAATTATCTTCAATGGATCGATTGCGTCTTCCTTCACCCACCTCAAACGCGAAACTTGCCTTGCCTTTGCCCGAAGTTTGTCTTGTGAGAAAATCGCTCTGGTCCTTCAGTGAGGGACAGGAGCGAATTTGTCCTTCTAGGCAAAAAAAACTTCATCATTTCATTGTCAAGTCTGGATGCTCTATCATGCTCATTTCGTCCTTCACCATGCCTTTGATGTTCCAATTTGACCAAACAAGGTCAGGAATGACTCAAATAAGCCTTTTCGCCCTGGACCCTTGGTGAGGGACAGGAGCGCTTCGCCTTGGTCCCTTGGAGAGGGACAGGAGCGAAATTCGCTTTGGATCCTCAGTGAAGGACAGGAGCGAAATTTGACTTTTTGAACTCTCCATCAGGATAATTTTTATGGAATAAGTGACATTTCCTTCTATCTTTCTTTCCTTCTATCTTTCTTTCTATCTTTCTTTCCTTCTATCTTTCTTCTTTCTTATACTTTAAGTTATATTCCATATATACTTTCAGGATGTTTGAGAGTGGTTTCAGACCTCCAGGAGTTATATTGCAAAATCTAGTTTTTTGAGGTTTTTCAGTTTCCAGACTTAGTCAAATTTCAGGATTAGGACATTCCAGACTTAGCCAAATTTCAGGATCAGGACTTTCAGACTTAGCCAAATTTCAGGATCAGGACTTCACTCAAGCCGGACTTGCTATCCTATTGATCTCCCCGACAACACTCAAAAATGCAAAGGCTAACTAACAAAACCCTAAAAGACCAAAAAACAAACCCTAAAAAGCAAAAAAAGCAAGGGCCCCCATTTGCAATGGGGCGATGTGTGAAAACGTCACAACAGGCATCCAAAGAACAGAGTGGGGATTTGGCAGTCACGTCTAGACAAACCATCCCTCATGACTGGTTGATAGCTCGGGCACAGCGGAAAGCGACTGTCAAGTCACCGATTAACCTGGAGGATATCTTCTCTCGGATAGGAGAAATAAAAGATAAAGGAAAAAAAAAGCCAAAGACTTACTCTAGGATTACCAAGGATGAGCAAAGAAATTGGACGATTCATATCGCTGCCCCACCTGTAGACAAACCGGTAGATCAGGTTGCATTAGCTAACTATAGCATCATGTCCATCCCAATAGGGCGAGCAACCAAAGAGCAGGAGAGGGAAGAATTCAAGGATTCTGTGCAGAACGTGCTCAGACAGCTAGATGAAATAACTGTTGAAAGGGATATGTACTGAGCTCGTGCTGAGCAAGCCAAGGGATACATAGATCACCTGTTAAGACCGTTGCAACATACTGTTGAGTCCCACATTCCTCCATTGGCGTTGGCACATAAGACTACTGTTGAATTCGAAGGAGTGCGTGACACCGCCAAGGCCGTCAGAAAGTGGATCCAAGACATTAAAAGAAAAGGAGAGAAAATCATTATGGATGTGCGGGAAATGGCTGGCAACCGAGAGTCCATTCGTGTCAAAGTGGTTGAGGTAAAGAAAGAGTGTTTCAATGTCCAAGAGATGGTTGGCATGATTTTGCCCATTGTGAAGGCCCTATTTTGGACCCACTCAGAGTCCCACATTGCATACTATCCTAGATCCCCACGACATCAACACTTTCAAGGAGTGGTACTGGATTGTCAGCATGAAAAATGATATGAGGGACACCATAACCAAAGTGCAGGAGGAGTGCGAGGATGCTTTGGTTGGCATTGAGAGTATGGGTGAAAAGATCCTTAGCACGTTGGTTCCTGGTTGGAATAGTGGCATGAAAGATAATGATGTAAGATCACGATGGGGGGATAAACTAAGAATTGATAAAACCACGTACTCCATAGAGGACCTGGAATTTGCCAATGAGCTGCATGCAGACATAATGGGTTTTGAGGCTCGTCGGTCAGTTTGGAGCGAAGAGCTGAAGAATGTGGATTGCCACCGAGAGGGTATGCAGTACAAAATGCGTAATCCTCCTATGCCTTCCAGTAAAGAATTGTTCCAATTGTGCATAAGATTCCAAGATTATGTTCGGGTAGAACGTGCAGCAGGTCGAGACATTTGGAAGGACTACTTGCAGGGGGAAGTTGAATTTTTGGAGAAAGAGTCTGTCTCGGGGAAAGAAAAAGTGCTCTCTTAAAAAGTATTTGTTTCTTTTAAATTCTAAATGCACTTTTTCAAGATAAAGTTTCTTTCCAACTACCCGAAGTCATTGCAGATTTCGAGCTCCGTGCAGGTGCACTTTTTGGGGAGCAACTTTATGTTGGGTAGTTGGTAGTTATTAGTTAGTTAATAGTTGGTGGGGGGTATTTTTCTCATTAATAGGTATGGGCAGCCATATTTTGTAGGATGAATCTAGGCCATTTGTAAGAATGGATCTTGGCCATTCATCCATTTTTTGAAAATCTATATAAGGGTTGGTTTCTCCCTCATTTTGTAAGAAGTTTAAGATTGTTATTGAAACTTTGGCGATATTTATGCAGAATTAATGGATATTAAAGCTGTCTTGTTTCCTTGTGAGTGCATGGTCTCCTTCACCTTTTAATTTTCCTATTATGTATTTTGATTTCAGATAGTATTTTTTAGGATCATATTTGATAGAAACCGTAGTGTTCATACCATTAAGGATTGGCTGATTGCCATTTCCTCTTGGATGGTTAGTCTGAACCAATTTTTATGCTCTTGTTCGGTTGTTAAACATCAAATGAATGGATGTCTAATTCTGTATTTATCTTTAATAACATGAAAATCCAACTCCCTTCTAAGATTGCACTGGATTTTACAGAATTGTGCTTTATTAGCTGATAATGTTTAAATCTGGTTTTTCCAAGGTTTCTGTCTATTTTTCTGAATATGCTTAGGTAGATTAATTAGATATTCACTCTCTTTCCCTTTCCTTTTTTCCCTTTTTTTATCAAAATTGGAGTCTAAACAACATCATGTTAAAGTAAAATCTGATGAAATCAAAACCGTAGTCTTAGGGAACCCGTACAAACAAAACCGACTCTGCCTAACCATAAGTCCCCTTTGTGTATCATACTGTTGAGTTATCTTGAAGTCGTGATCTGACAATCGAAACATTGAGGTTACGCCCAAATGGTCAATCCAAATAGCATTACGAATTTCCTTAGTTCAAGAGAGAATAGGATACTCAGCTAGTAAATTCTATTATTTGTTGGCCGGATAGAGTTGTAGCAATACGACTTTAGCCACGTCAACAAAAGGGTGTGTTAATGTGTCTAAAGTCACAGAACTACGACTTCATCCGGCCAACGCAGAATAGAAATTGCTAAGAATCCTATCCTCTCTTGAGATAAGGAAATCCCTAATGCTGTGTGAATTTGATCAATGGGGATGACCTCAATGTTTTGGTTGTCAGGTCTTGATTGCAGGATAGCTTAGTAGTTTGATGTGTTTTGCTAGAAACACAAAGGGGACTTATGGTTAGGCGGAATTGATTTCGTACAGGTTCCCTAGAGTTTACAGTCCTATATCATCTGATTTTGCTTCTAATTGATGTTATTTCAACTTGACTGGATGGTTGTTTTAATGAAAAAGGAAAAAGGAGAGAGGGATAAAGAGTTTATAAGAATAGCTAACTAATTCTAACTAAGACAGCATATTTCAACACAGATGGAAGTCTTAATATATCTAGAAATTACTTTGCCAGCCAATTAGCACAACTAGGTAAAAACCAGAGCAATCATCTAAGGGTTTCGAATTTTCAAGCTATTTAGATATGAATGATAGACTCTTACACCTATTTATCCAAATCTAATAACCGAACTTAGCACAAAAGGGGTTCAGACTAACCATGCAAAGGAAACAATAATCAACTATTTCCTAATGGTATGAACCAAGATTTTCCATCAAATATATGCATAAATAACTGTCTAAAATTAAATACAATTGCAGAAATATGAAATAAATGGAGAAGAGGACCATGCACTCACAGTAGAACAAACACAACTTTAACTTCCATTAAATCTTGTATATATTTCGCTAGAGTTTTTGCAACAATCTTTGTTTTTTCTCTCCTTTACAAAGAGGAACTAATTCCTTTATATAGAATTCCAAAAACAGATGAATGGCCAAGATTAAACTTAAACAAGTGGGCCAGATTCATCCTCTATCAAAACTGCCCATACCCATAAATGGGAGGCAAAATATCAGCAACAACAAAAGGAGAAACAATAACTATCAAAAAGGTAATTAATAACTACCCAAAAAGCTGCTCCAAAAAGTGCACATGCACTAAGCTCAAGATTTACAACTGTTTTGGCAGTTAGAAATGAACTTTATGCCTAAAAAGTGCTTTTTAAGATTTTAAAAGCAACTTGCACTTTATGAAAGCACTTTCTCCTTTTCTATTGTAGACCCTTTTTCCAAAAATTCATCCTCGCTGTGCAAATACTCCTTCCAGATGTCTCGACCTGCTGTATGCTCTACCCGAACATATTCTTGAAATTTGATGCATAGCTGGAACAACACCATGCTTTGGGGCATGGGAGGATGGCGTATTTTAATTGCATACCCTCCAAGTGGCGATCTACATGCTTTAACCCACCCTTCCAGTCAAACCGATGAGCCTCAAAACTTAGTATGTTCGAATGCAACCCACTGGCAAACTCTAGGTCCTCCATGGAGTATGCGACCTTATCAATTCTCAATCTATCCTCCCAATCTGGTTGTACTTGATTGTCAGACAAACTATTTTTCCAGCCCAGAACCATTGATCGAAGGGTCTTTCCACCAAGATCGCTCATGTTTTTTAAAATTTCTTCGCATTCCTCCTGCTCTTTATTAATGGTACCTTTTGTGTCATTCTTCATGTTGGCAGTCCAGTACCATTCTTTAAAAACGCTAATGTCATGAGGATCCAAGATAGTGGACAATGTGGCAATCTGCGTGTGGGTCCAGAAAAGAGCCCTCATGAGGGGAAGAATTGTACCAACCACCTCATGGACCCTGAAACACTCCTTTACCTCGAACAATTTGACAAGAATGGTCTCTCAGTGGTGGGTCATTTCCTTTACATCTTCAATGATCCGCTCTCCCTTTTCCTTAATGTCTCGAATCCATTCCTTGACAGCTTTGGCAGTATCACGTACTCCTTCAAACTCTGTTGTAGTCGTTTGTGCTAATGCCAATGGGGGAACATGGGATTCAGGGGCATGTTGCAATGGTTTTAACAAGTGATCAATATATCCCTCAGCCTGCTCAGCACGAACTCGGTACATATTTCTCTCAGCAGTCATTTTGTCAAGTTGTCTGAGCATATTCTGCACGGAATCCTTGAACTCTTCCCTTTCTTTCTCTTTGGTGGCTTGCCCTATCGGGATGGTTGCAATGCTATAATTGGCCAATGCAATTTGATCTGCTGGCTTATCGACAGGTGGGGTAGCAATGTGAATGGTACGTTTCCTCTGCTCATCCTTGGTGATCCGGGAGTAGGTCTTAGGCTTTTTCTTACCTTTGGACTTTATCTTTCCAATGTGAGAGAAGATATCCTCCAAGTTGATAGGCGGCTTAACGGCTACCTTCTGCTATGCACGAGCAATTAGCCATTCTTGAGGGATGGTCTGTTCGGATGTTATGGCTAAATTCCCACTTTGCTCCTTAGAGGTTTCAATTGGCTCACTGCCTATCTGCAATTGATCTGTCATAGAAGGAACAGATGCAGTATCCAGTCCCTTACTCACAGCTGAGTTCTCCCCTACCTCACTGAACAACTGTCGGGTATCCCCTTGAGATGGTTGCTCTTCAGTTTTGTTGGGCTCCTGGGTCTAATCCCCCTTTCGTTCTCCCTCAACGGTGGTGTCATCCTTGCCGGTGCTATTCAATTGTAATTCATGCCGACTCCCCTGGGTGAGCTCACGCCTACCAGCCTCTTGATTAGGTGGAATTTCTCCCTCCTCAACTTGATTTCTAGGTTCATCAGAACCAACGATCTTGACTTTTGCATCTGGCTCACCTTGTGCTGGAGGATTATTAGCCTCGAATGCATCAACATCACTCTGGGAGGGCGAGGCAGGTATATAGTCAAGCTCGACTACGTCATCCTCGGAACTGGGGTCTCTGGATGACGAACTGACTTCTGGCCTTCTAATTGGGATCTTTTCCCTTCTAACTCTTTTTTATGTCTGAGTCCCTCTATTAGCTCTGGCTTTCTTCCTCTTCTTTCCGGGTTTCTCAATCTCTTCTTTTGGTGCACTTGAGGTTCCCTCATCCTCTGAAGATTGGGAATCAAGACTGCCCATCATATGGTATGTAAATTGAATTCCTTCATGGGTTAGTTTCTCAATCTGCTGGGATAACCAGTGATCGATATACCTTCCTGGAGCCGCCATAACTGCCTCAAAATCAGTAATTGGATCCTGAGACCAATCAATGCCCGACAAGAGGTGTTTTACTGCCTCAAACTCTTGGACTTGCAAGCAATTGCCATAATCTGTCACCTAATCTGGGACTCGACGGTACTCATAAAGCCGCATTTGCTACGCACTTAGCCTCGAATACTCACGTCGTCGGACCTCATAGTCATGGGAACAGTTGCTCCAATAATCCTCAATTGATGGCTTCGCTCTGTAGCGCCTGCCATAGGCTCTTTTTGCCAAATTGTCATGATCGAAACACTTCCTTGGGGAATGTTCCTATAGGCCATAAGATGCTAATTCAGCAAGTGACTCATCAGCTTGTACCGAATTCTTGAAATGCACATTGAGGGTACCCAAAATCATAGGGAAGGTGAATCCGGACTGTTTCTTTTCTCTGAGTAAGCTGCCCGCTGGATGTGCCTGCCTTGCGACTTCCATAAGGACTATTTTGTCTGTCGGATAGCGTGGAAGTCGGAATGGTGCTCCCTCAAAGCCGGCTATTCTGATAAAGGTGAACCTAGGGAATTGAATAAACCATGCGCCGTACTTTTGTACCAAAATGGTAGCCTGCTCTGAGAGCCTTATGTGCAATCCCCCCTGCATCAACCTGACTAGGCGCATTGTAAAGGCGTCATTGACACGCTCATATTGACCAATTGCATAAGCAGCGGCATTCTTTTCTCTTTGAGCAATGTCATAGTAGTGCAGTTGAGGGTAGCATTCATACACCTTGACTTGATTTGGGTCGTTCCCGATTTCACCCGTCTTGATTAATCCTGTCAGTGGCTGGTGTCGGGCAAACATGTAAATCAGGTAGGAGGTCATGGTGAAGTACTTCTTTTCCTCAAGTTCGACCAGTTGTGTATGGATATTATCACTGATGATCTGAGCCCAGTCGAACTTGGGTTTCCTGGCAAAGACTTGCTTCGTAAAGTAGAACATCCACTCTTCAAAAAAGTTAGACTGAGGGAGTCCCATAACTCAGCTAAGTAAGGTGACCATATCACCATGCTTGTTATGAAAGTCACTTCTGGGGGTCTTTTTACTGATTCTAATACTCGGAGGCCTCCTCTCCTTATACCATTCTTCGTTTATCAATGTCCTGCATTTAGCAGGGTTCATGTCGTAAGCAACTTGTGCCTCATCTATAGTTGTAGCAATGGGATTATCAAGAAATGGGATATCAAATGCTTCCCCAATGGCCTCAGGTATGAAATCAGCTAGCACCATATTTTCTAGAACCGCTAATCTGGTCTCTGGCTGATAATGTCGGGCAGCCTCAACTACTAGCTCATAATTTTGCACGGATGGAGGGAAACCTGCTGCCTGAGTGATACCACTCTCCATCATCCACCTAGGCTTGCCATAGGCATTAGGAGAATATACCTTGTTTCTGAAATCCTAAATGTCTATGTGGCCCAAATTAGTATCACCTATGTTCTCCCATATGCTCTGGACTTTTGACTCCCTCACTCCTCTTTGGTACTAGTACTTCATCTTACCGCCTTTGTGGGGAATGTTAGATTTAGAGACCCGAGATGTTCCGGTTGCACCAGGTCTTTTTGAGGATTCTATCGCCGATTTAGGCATTTATCCTGCACAACCGGATGCGGATTACGAGACGAGATGAAGGAAGTGAACAGGTTAGTCAAAATAGAGGATGATGTTAGGACATAAGGATCAACGGGAAAACCAAAATTTGAAGAAAGTACGATGCTTTAGTAAAAGAGCCTGCTTATCTAGAAGTGAAATGCTATCTGAACAGGAAATTAAGTTCTTTGTTTTAAAATTTGCCACTTGGCTGTAGTTCAGTTTTCAAAAATGTTCTAAATTTTCCTAAGTCTAAATTTTACATTTCAAGTTAATTTTCCCGACAGGCTTTGCCTTTGCGCCATGTTTAATGCTTTGCTTGATACCTTTCAAAAAGAAAATTGTGATCTACAAATTTTCACCATCTGATTAATTCTCCATACCCTGTTTGAACATAGTGACCAGTTTTGCATTTATTTAATGACTTTAAAGGAGACAAAAACGAAATTACCTAGCGAACAAGGTGTTTATCCCGCGATCTCTCCAAACTTCGGGTTAGAAAAGCCTTGTGCGAGTTTGACTTGCAAGCCCCTTTTGTAAACTTTGAAAACGCCTTCCTTGCGATTTTTGACTGCGGAGGGGTTTTGTAAATTGCGCGGGTCTAATACCTCTTCCCCACGCGATTTCCGACTGGGAGAGGTGCTTGGCAAAGCCCTTTAAACTAAATGCCTTACCTTACTTCGCGTTTTCGGTATAGGGAAGGTTTTTGCGAACTTAAAATTAAGAAAACTCCCTACTCCTTTTGCGATTTCATGATGTTTGACGATTTTTGGACTGAAAAGAGGAGATGCAAACATGGGAAAGCTTACGCCCAACTCCTTTATGTGTGATTTAACTTTGCCTGCCCAATTTCGGGCCTAAAGACTAAAATGCAAACCCAAAATCGCCCTTCATGCGATTTTGCAACTTCATCGATGCTTGCCCACTTTTGGGCTAGGAAGTCAATTTGCAATTTTATAAAGTCTAATGCCTTTCACATTGCTTGCGTTTTTACTCAGTTTGGTGATTTTCGGGGCAAAATGGAGTTTTGCAAACTTTTAAGTGAAACTCCCCCTTTTCTAACTTGCGAAATTCAGGGCAAAATGGAGTTTTGCAAAGTTACGCTTTTCACTTAACTTAGCGTTTTCGGGTTGAAAGTCGATTTTTAGAAAAGTTTTACCTCTTATGCCTTCACTTATACTTTGCGCGATTTCAAGGTTTGCCTATTTTCGGGCTGAAATGGAGTTTTGCAAACCTAACCTTTTCAGCTTCCTAGGCGTTTTTGAAAAGTTTGTGAATTATAATGCCTTCACTTTGACTTGCCATTTTCGGGGGGAAGGCGACTTTTAAAAAGTTTGTGATTTTACCCCACTAGCAATTTCGGGCTACAAGGTGACTTTTTAAAAAAGTTGAGTTTAACGCTTTTTACATTTTTATCGCACTTTTCGTGAAATTCGACCTAAATGGGCCTTTTGAAAAGTTTCAAAGTCTACGATTTTACTTGCTTTGCCCAATTTCGAGCTAGAAGTGCATTTTGAAAAGGTTTTATGTTATATCGCCTTATTCACTTTTCGTGAAATTCGGCCCATGAGGCCCTTTTGAAAAGTGCTTCATTTTTAATGCCTTTACTTAACTTAGCGGTTTTGGCCCATGAGGCCCTTTTGAAAAGTTTTTAAACTTAGACTTTTCTCCCTATCAGGCGTTTTTCGGCCCAAAGGCGACTTTTGCAAGCTTAGAAAGTAGAATACCCTTTTGAAAACCCTGATCTTGAAACCAAATTTGGCTTTTAAAGCGATTTTGCAAACCCCGGGACAACTGACACCCTTGCCTATTTAGCTGATTTTCAGGCTTATGCTAAAACTAGTCTCTCTTGGATTGATTTTGATCGTTCAGATTGCGAGATGCTCTACAACATGACCCCCGGGCCACACGACTTAAAACTCAAACACACCCTTTCTCCTAATGGCTATAAAGCTCATTGCTTCACTACTGCTCGCTAGATTCCAAAATGGCGGATAAAAATTCAAATTCGAAACTCAGTAGGACGAAGGCTGGAAATTAAAGAGGGGGACCCTGTCTTCGACAGAAGTGTGTGCAACACACAACAGGGTGTTATGCAAATCTTGATTGATTTAGCTCAATACAACATCTATCATCACCAAATAAGCTAAATCAAATTGTCACCATGAGTCCCCTAATCTTAACTCAATAGCCCACAGGAACCCGTTGAATAGGCTAACAGTCACCATGTTGAAGTGCTTTGGAAGAAGACATTACACATTTGCAAGGTTTAACCTACATGCATTGTGTCTTTGTTAATGCAACCATATTAAAGTTCTTTTATCGCCTATACCCTCATTTTTTTTAATTGTGAGCTAAGTTATCGGATTTTGTAGGGGGACCCCCTTGGTCCTAGTCTTAGTTCGGTTTCCTCTGGGTTTGGACAGGGTCCTACCCATAGCCTGTGGGTTTGGCCCTGCAAACTTGGGAAGAACATATGCAGAATTTTGGAGAATATCAAGGAACCGAAGAGGAATTTGGCACTAAAGTCAAATTTTTTAACTTTTATATAGTGTTTTTCTTTTTGCCAAAAAGGTCTGATATGTTAAATTCAGTTGATGCTACGAATTGTATGGCACCCCCTCAGAGCATTCATGCTTCAAGGCATGCCTCCCAAAGTCCCCAATATGCAGCAAATAGTGAGTTACAAGCCTGCAATAAGTTTTTGAACACACCCAACATTGAATAGAGCCCTCCAAATGCAGGAATGGACAGCTATAGACCAATAAAAGATAGGGAACACTCTGTATTAGGTAGAAAAGCAAGTAAGCTCACCTAGCTAATTTTCAAAGTCATCAATCATCAACAACACTCTGGAAAGCCTCAACCTATACCAACACCTTGAATATTAGCTCCAACTCATACGAAGACTCATTGAACGATTGAAAACATTCAGTTTGCTGTACTAAACAAACACCTATAGGTCTGCTTGTGATTTGTTGCTGAAACAACATGCCTAAAACTGTATGGCCCATCAAAACATGGTTTTTTCTTGAGTTTTCCCACCCAAAACCCATCAATGCTCCACCTCCAGGTCAAGACTCCACAAGTTGAAGTGAATAACATCCCCAAGGGGCAGCAACTAGGCTACCATGTTCACACATCAGCACCCATCAATTTGGTATATACATCATGACAATTGAGTTTTGACTATCAATATGGTGGTGTATTTTGCTATGTTATTTGTCTATTTGACAATTAGCTTAGTGGTGTGTTTTGAAATTAACTACTGTTGCATATATGTATATATTTTTTATTTTTATATGTTTTTGTACTAACGAACCCAAAACAAACCCAAAAACCCCCCCCCAAAAAATTGGCCAAACCCGCAAACCTGAATCTCGAACCCGAACCAACAACTTAGATTTTAAGCCCTATATTTTGTATTGTGTATATTTCTTGTGCTGTCTTGGTGTCTCTTGTACATGTCTTTGTGTCTTTGTTTTTTCTCCTCTCCCTTCTTGCCCCTTGTTTTGGTTTTCCCCCAAACACTTGTTTGGATTCTTGATTTGCTTGCAGCAAACACATGTTCCCAACCAAAGCTAACGTTAGTACCCTGTAATGTCCTTTCTTGAGTAGTTGGAGGTGACTAGTTAGCCTACTTTATTCCCGTAGGCTAAGCAAGGCAATAATGTAATAAATTAATTAATTATTTTAAGCTATCCAATAAAGTATCATTTTAAGATTAACTTATTTAATTAAATTATTAAAGTGACTTAAGTGAAAAGCAAAGAAATATTTAAAGGGTCACGTTATTGTTGAGTTCAATGAAATATTAAAAAGAGCGGGAATTTGAAAAGACATTTCGGAAAGTTCCTCAGATTGTGGACAAGAAACCCAAGGATGAAAACTCTAAGGGCAATCAGTTTCGGTGGTGAAACTATCTACTTGAGCTGGTTACAGGTGGAGTCACTCAGCTTCACGATTGGATTCAAGGGTGGAGTTTATGACATTTGTGAAGTCTTATTTTAAGACAAATTTCAGGTTTGAAGTTATTTGTTACATTCCGTGGAAAGTTTAGAATGCCATTTAAGGGAGTTGGAGATTGAATACTCAAATTTATATTTCCCAAGTATTGAGCGATTGCATATGGTCATATATGAGTGTTGGATTTATTTGAGGATTTGAGTGATTGCTAATTAATTATGGACACTATATTTCATCATGATATGGTTGATAGCATTGGAAGGGAGTAATAACATTGGCTTGAGTTTTGGTTTGATGGAGTGATTATGTACTGAAGGATTAGAGGCATGAAAGACAAGCTTAATATCATAGTAAGAGCTTCGTAGTGTCTGGGCATGGTCAATAAGGGGCAGTTCGAGCCACATTTGAAGGTGTTTTCACCTGCAGCCACTTCTTACCTTGGATGCGTGGAGTGTTAGGGGTTTTTGCAAGTGTTTAAGAGACTTTTTAGGGTTTCCAGTGAGCTGCAGGAGATAGAATCTCATTGTTTATGTAGATATTCGACCTCCTTGTTGACTGTGTATACAAGAAGGGCAAATCGATATGTGAAAAGGTTTTATATGTCTGTAAATCACAGAGAAAAAAGACTGAATGCTTAAGTTGTAGACCTTTAGGTAGTGGCATGGAGTATTTTGTATCAAATGTCTTGCCATTGATTATTTCAGTCAATGTGGAAGATATAAATCTCTTAAAAACTGGGTTTATGACTGAGAAAAAGGCTAGAAATTTATTTGTTCAATTCTATATTTTCCCGCTATAAATTTGTAATGAAACATTTCTATAACAGCAACTCAGTCTGCTATGGATTTCATGAAATCCATGTCTTATTATAGTTTCATTTCAAAAATGTTGTGCAATAATGGTATGCAATGAACCACTGCAAATTTTAACACACACAACCTACAAACAAAAAGAAAAATCTTATTCAACTCAGAAGTATGCAAACTGTTTAATAGAATGTCCATGGGAAGGAAGTGTTGAAATTTTCAGTGAAAAAATTAGGGAGGGATTTTTCAAACCCCTCCCAAATTTTGCATGTCATACTGCAAGTGTTGCCCCAGATCCTTGTTTTTGGCCCATCATAGATTATTATATGAGAAATCATAAATAGGCTAGCTTGGTCAAGACATGTTAATTGTTGTGCTTTACACCCATTTGAATCTTTACGTTTTGTTCATTTGTTGAAATTTTCATTTGGAGAGAAATTCTTAGTTATGTTTTGGTGGGATTTCAGAGTTTTGATGCAAGTTTGCAATTTTTGCAAGTTGCATCCCAACATCTACTTCTTGTCTCCTTTGTTCCTTGCAAAACTTTAGACCCCACATGCAAGTTGGCATGTTTTGCAAGTTGCATCTTGACCTCTGCTTCCTACCTCCTTTGTTCCTTGTGGAACTTTAGACTATGGTAACAAAAATTGAACTTGAATGTATTGATTCTCCATAATCCATCATAGTTATTGTTGTAGTTTCTGGTTTTGATTGTGTATAGTTTTTCGCATCAACGTTTTGGATCACACTGTGTCATCCTTCATCAAGATGAAAGAAAGCTCAAGAAGGAGAAAGATAGACTGTTGCAGATCTATGGAGACTATAAATAATTGATGTAAGAGGGAGGGACGGTGTTGCACAACTAGAGATGAACCCAAATTATTAAATTAAAATTGTGGAAGGACAAAGTAAAAGAAACCAAAAGAAAATATCAAGATAAGAAACATCATTAGAATATAATGATGTTTAATACTAATACTTAAATAAACAATGCAATGAGAGAAGAGAGAAGCAAATGAAAAAGTAAAAACCAAGAACATCCAATAAAATACTAACAATGAAAAAACAAAACCCAAATAATGAAATAGAACAAGTGAGAATAAGAAAAATAGAAAAAAGATAAAAACAACTATAATAAAAAATATTATACCAAAAATAGAAAATAGAAAAAAAAAGAACTATAAAAAACACACAATGATAAAATATTAGAATTAAAAAACATTAGAAGAAAAAAATAAATACTGCTAATACATAAGAAAAATATATGTAATGGATATTAGTAATATACATTAGAAAAAAAAGAAACCAAAACAGATGTATTGGAATTAAAAATCATTAGAATATAATGATTTTTAATGCAAATACATTAGCAATGAAAGAAAAGAAATAAGAGAAAAATAAAAGAAAGCTAATAATAAAAACAAGAAAGAAAAGAAGAAGAAAGAAAATAAAGATATTATTGACTAGTTGATTTTTGACTTGGATCGAACTCGGCACCCAGACTCAGCAAATTGAAAAAACCATGAAATGTAGATATTTCGAAGTATTTAAAACTTGTTTCATGCATCTTTTACTAAATAAACTTTAAAGGCACGGTAAACTAATCAAACAAAAGCTACTTTGATCATAGACACAAGTATACATTGATCATGAGTATAAAAGTGGATTTTAATTTTAGCATTGTTACGCATATAAATTATAAATATTGACAAATTTATACAAATCTCGTGGATTATGAAATCTATGGCCTCAAAACAAATATCAAAACTAATGATATAAGTCTATGGCTCAAAGTAGTTGCATCACTTGTCCGAAAATCACAACAAGTCCTGTGCTAGTGTCTAAGATATGTCATAGATGATGATGCAGCCATGATATCTGCCTGTGTCTCATCTAAGGGGTCTCCTTGTGCTCTATCATCCTTTGCCATGGTTACCACCTCTATTTCTCAATACACTTGACAAACCCATGCAAGGTCCTTATCATTGAAGATAGGATCCTCAACCTCAGTGATCAAATCTGACTATGGATCAACCTCCTCTAGAGTTATGGGAGATAAGTCAATGATTTGTTAGTGGTGGAGATGAAGGTTGTATTGAACATACGCAAGATCATCCAATCTTTGCATTGACAACCTATTGTGCTTTTTGGAGTGTATGTGCTCAAACATACTCCAATTGCATTCGATGCATTGCATGGTTGGCTCAAGGTATGAATTGCAATCCTTTGAAGATTTGGCAAATTAGCAACAAACCTTTCCAATCATGCATCTGAAATGAAAGGGAAAAAAATCAATCTTATTATCTAAATTTGAATCACATTATATTTATGTAAAAAAGGGAAAAGTTTTAAATTTTTAACATAAATTATGCCTTAATACATTTTAAGTTGGTTGCAATATTGTCTGCGTATGGAAATCCTCAAAAGTCTAAAACTTTGACAAGTAGCAGATTCAAGGAAATGACCCACACAGCTTCACACTTTAGAACTTTCTGGACTTTTGAGAGTCATTGAAGCATGATGAACAATAGAGGACAATAATTTTGATAAAGGGAAAACCCACTTGTATAATCTCAGATCAGTTAAAAAAGATAGGTTTACACAACATCACCGTAGCACATGGGCAAACATAGCTAAGTTTGCAAAAATTTGGGCATGCATGGCTGGGTTCTAACTTCTAACATTTCCAACATTGCTTTGTCTAAAAATCTCAAAGACAACTTGAAGCTTTGAAATCTATATAGGCTCCTTTGCTTGCTCCAAGTTAGAAGGAGATGGGTGAGTGTGATTATCTAGATCCAACAATTTGTGGGAAAATTCTTGAAAAAGTTCCCTTTCAAGAAAAGTTCTCTAAGAGACTATATAAAAGGGCTCCAAATTAGTGGGAGTGGGTCATCAAAGAAAAAACAATCATGATGTGAGTGTTCCTAGACCGTTGGCTTGAAGATGTTTTGGGGGCAGCCAAATGAGATTTGGTATGACAATCTTTGGCATCATGGTCCAAGTTATGCAAATGGTAATACCTTCAACATTAAGATATTGAGAAAAGGAATTGTTTACCTAAAGCAAGATGATCTTCTTTGAAAGGGGAAGATCCAAGTTTCGAGCAGTGTAATGCCTTCAACATTAAGATATTGAGAAAAGGAATTGTTTACCTAAAGCAAGATGATCTTCTTTGAAAGGGGAAGATCCAAGTCTCGAGCAGCCTTGATCCTAGAAACCTTGATCTTGAGATTAGCACCCAAGAAAAGAGGCAGATTCACCAGAGGGAACATACAACCATGCTATGAAGATTCCCACCTAAAAGAATATTGTAAAAATACAACTTGTAGCTATTTTCTTGAGCTCCAACAAACACTTCACCATAGTCCTGAAACGTAGTTTTCCATACCACTACATAGAAGACTTACAATAAGGAAGACTACTGTTGCAGATAGCAGTAGATCTGAAGCAGGGAAGATTCCTACCTTGAGAGTGCATCCTTCCCCCAACTTCTAACAGAGATACTAATTTTGTTTATTCTTACCCATGAATTGCATAGTGTATTGTTCTACTGAATTTATTCTTCTTCCATTTGCATAGTATTTTCATGTATAATACATGTGTTTTAATTTTATCCCTGTTGTGAATAATGTTTCCTTGCTTTCCTTGTTTCTAATTTTATTTTGTTCTTTCGTTGCAACTATAAACTTAAAGAAAGAAAAGAAAAAAAGATATATGCCATAACATGTTCGGAATCATGGATCATCCTTCCTTATCTAGGTGGTATCCTTTAATATTCACTTTATATCTCAACATACGGACTTAGATTGAGCATGTATGCAATCCTTCTTATGTGTTTTTGCACCTTACATTTTTCTTTTGTTGAATCTAAATCATTATAAATTTTGGTTGGCTGAAGAGCTTGACTTTCTGACGTTTGTTGGCAATATGTATTTGATGCTGGAGTTTTTCTAAGGTTTAAATCTTTTATTCTATTTTCGTTTGTTTTAAAAATATACTTTAAAGCATCATATACTGTATAGAAATTCACTGTAAATGGTTTAGAGGCTTTGTTGATCCTTTGTACTCTACATCTAGCAAGGAAACACCACTTGTGACTTTGAGAACTTTCAATTCATTGGTACCAATAGACAATTTTCTGCAGGAGAGGGCTTTCAATTATCTGTCATGAATTCAGATTTTATCTTTATGCGTCTTATTTCTATGTCTAATTTACAGGTACTTTATGACATTGGTATAGTTTCTACTAAAGAGCCATTTCAATGTCTTATTAATCAGGGGATGATTCTTGGAGAGGTATGTGGTGAATTATGTTTCATTGTGTATTTTCAGATTTGGTGTGCCATATGAAATAAAATTGATCAATGAATGGAGTTGTAGGTTGAGTATACAGCATTTGTAGACAAGGAAGGGAATATGGTATCTGCTAATTTGGTCGATGATGAAAGTAGTTACCATCAAGAAAAAGTACAGGAGAACAATGTAAGTGACCATAATTAGTTGAGAAAAAAATAACTTTATTCAGTTCATACTCTACATACTGACTACTTTCAGGCATGATTGTGAAGTAGAATTAGAAGTAGATTTGGAGAATTGAATGTCTTTCTTATTCTTCCAGATATTTCTAATGCTTCCCAGTTCAACATGTTTTTAAACTAAACAACAGGTCTTGAAATCTGGAGATGTTTATGTCTTGAAAAATGATCAAAGCATTCGTCTTAATGCTAGAGCATACAAGATGAGTAAGAGTCGAGGAAATGTGATAAATCCAGATGATATTGTGGATGATTATGGGGCTGATTCACTTCGATTGTATGAAATGTTTATGGGTCCTCTAAGGTACTTTCAGTGGAAAAAAAGTAGATACTTTTGTTCTAAAAATAAAAATTGTTAATTTCATTTGATAATATCTCTTCTAAGGGCCAAAAAGTGTAATTTGGCAAAAGAGTACTATATTTTTGACCCTTTATTCCGTTTCAAAATTTAGGGATACCAAAATATGGAATACTAATGGTGTGGAAGGAGTTCATCGCTTCCTAGGTAGAACTTGGAGATTGTTAGTTGGTCCTCCACTAACAGATGGATCATATAAAGAAGGTACAATTACAGTGGATGTTGAACCAAGCCATGATCAACTTCGATGTCTCCATCAGTGTATTCAAAGGGTAAGTTTCCATAGTGAATACTTTTGAATCTGTGAAATCCCAATTAATATAGAATGATAATAGATAATTGATGGAGCCTAACAACATTTTGTCGTACTTACAATATGATTCACTTGCAAGCTTTATGTTTATTATAATTTTCAAAATTAGTTGAAGCTTGTGTTTTGAAATAGCAGCTGCTGTGCGATGGTTACTGTTCACTTTGTAGCTACAAAAACAGTTACAGGGCATGATTGGAGAAGCAGAGCTACATTATATGAAAAAGATCAGACAGATGATAAAAATCTGAAATAAATCTTGCACGTTTGTGCACAATCGTAGCTTGAAAACACCCCCATACTCTTGGTAAAAAAGGTCTGCAAGGCACTGACTCTGGAAACATGTTCATCTTTGACACTCTCAAGTAATGTGAAATTAATGTCAAAGGATCAAGCCCTGCAGATGTCACACAGAACTGTGAATCTGATTAACGTCACCATGAAGAATTCTACAATTGTTAGTCATCATGTTCTTTCTTAAACTTATTGCATATTTTCCATTAGGGTTTACTATTTTATGTTTGTCATTTTTATTGCTCCAGTTTTCTTGTTCTTTTTCATCATTTTGAGTGTTTTGTTTAAAAATAAGAAACAAAAATTTGGTCTTATGTAGATGAGACATATTTGGTTGGGCAGAAGAGTTTGGTTTGGACCAATTCTCATCAATGTTTAAACTTAAAGCCACCAAGGTGGCTATGCAAAATAACTAACTCAAGCTATCACACTAGCCCTCAAAACCCATTAGCCCTCTTTCTTAGTAAATAACCAATAGAAATCAGATTGAAGGCAATCGATGAGCATTACATTATTGATTGAAGGTTGCATATATACACAGGGCAGTTGGATACATTCCAACCAACCACAACCATCTACTAATAAATTCCATGGTTAGTGAAAAATAAACAATCATAATAAATAATAATATTACATTGTTGAATATATACAAAGATGCATATGTATCTATTATGATGTGGTAGTTTATTATTATATTATTACAACAATCCTTTTATTGCATCATTTTGTCAATAGTACAAGTCAAGAAAATTTGAAAAGCTTCAAACTTACCTACTACAAGTGATTCATTAAAGATCTTAGTACATTATTTTGAAGTTGAACAAAATTGGAGCTATATATTTTGTTGTTGCACATGCTCATGGATATAGTGG
The DNA here is from genome assembly GCF_030272615.1 of Cryptomeria japonica. NCBI lineage: Eukaryota > Viridiplantae > Streptophyta > Pinopsida > Cupressales > Cupressaceae > Cryptomeria > Cryptomeria japonica. The sequence goes on from NC_081407.1 coordinate 469,222,773, forward strand.
AATTAAACCTGAATGTGTTTAGTGTGTTTATGAAAAATTGGATTATAAACAAGCTTCAACACTACTTGATTGCCACAAAACAAAACTATATGGTGTTTCTCAAGCACTTCCATTCTTGTTAAGATGTGATATAACTATATGAAGAGCACACAAATATACAGAGAGGGGGGGTGAATGAGTATATTGATTGTTTTTATTTCTTTGAATTTTAAAGAATATATTAGCAAACTTATTCAGTGCATATGTTGGATCATCACATTGAACATCAAGAACTTATGGAAAACTTAAATGAGAATGAACTCTTATATACATATGTATATTTATATATGATGTTTTCTTTTACAACTTGTAGGCACCAACCTACTAGAGGCAGCAAACCCTAAACTGATTTGTGAGCACCAACCCACTGGAAGCACCAACTCCCACTTGAATGTGGGCACCAGCCTACAAGATATGAAGCATTAACTTCACAGAGATGAAGCACCAACTTCACCCAAAAATGAGGCACCAACCTCTATACTAACTGCTGTTATGAATGGCTCCTCTAATCTGCTATATGACTGTCATAAATCTTCTGTGTAAGTCTGATTATCATCTTTTCAAAGACCTGCCCATACACCTGCAGGTAATCTTCTCACGGTCTTCTTGAGCAGGAAGTCATCTTTATGGAGAATTTTCACTAAATTGACTGCTTGAGTTAGAAAATTGGTGATAGGGGATTCAATTATAGAGAACCTGCTTCTCTTCCATTTCTCAGGAAATAAAAATCTTATATATTTGGATCATGCACAAGGGATGTTCACCTGGACAAATAGATGCAAAGGACAACATTTATAGCTGAAAAACGCGACCATACTATCATTCTTCTTAGTGGATAGCCTTTACCACAAATCAGAGCTTTTGTCAAACTAAATACACTGTTTGACCCCTAGCTGGTAAATCTAGAAATTCTCCCAGTGCATCGTAAAATGAACCCATAATTTTGATATGAAAGCATGTGGCTTACACAAGGGAACTTTCGTGCCAGGATTACCTAATATAAAATGAACCACAAGGCATACGAGGACATACCATGTTCAAATTTTAACCAAATCGGAACACCTGTGCCAAAAAATGAAAGAATGGAATGTTAAAATGCCTTGAGAACTTTTTCAAAATTCCCAAGGATGTGAATACTTGATTGGTACATGTCGAGCAACAAATCAGAGATTGAGACCACAGAAGCAAATACCTTTAACTTCTTGCAATATATCTTTTCTCAGCTTACTCAGTGATATTTTCCTCAATTTCTTGTGATATTTTGAATTTAGCATTGACTGGCATTTTTGCCAATATATCACCAATAACATTGTGATTTTTTCATTTTTGAATATGAGTTGTGATAGTAGGCATGAGTTTTCCAGTCTTTTAGTTTAGTGTATAGAATGCTTTTTGGATTCAACTGTGTGTATTTTTGCTTCAATGTTTCAGATAACACTCAGTGATCCATCATTAGGAAATGGAGAGTAATGAATTGCAATCTTATGTTTATATACCCCCTGCAATTGTTTTGTCATCTGTGTTCTGTGATTTTTAGTCTGATTTTTTAGGGTTTTCAGCAGCAAGTTTTGGGGATTTTCAGCAAGCAGTGAATTATTTTTCAGCTGCTAATTTTAGGGTTTCGTCATCTAGAGTCTAAAGACCAACTATTTCACCTATGATCTTTACTAGGGTTCAGAGCCCAAAGACCCACAATTACTCAGATTGCCCAAGCTTAGCTACACAAAAACTCTCCACCAGATGACATACACAATACAATAGAGGTAGGAAATCACAATGACCTGAGGAATATACATAATGGCAAGAAAATTCATGCTATTCCTACAAACAGTAATGCTTGATAAACTTAGGGTGAGGGCGTACTAAAGGACTGATCAATGATTCAAGGATTTCAGGAGGTGGAGTGTAAGGAGCATTTTATTTTGCTGGATCTGATTTACTAAGAATCTGCAGGAGGTACTATTGTTTAGACTATAGTCACAAGCTTCGCCGAATTTTGTGGTTGAAGTTCGAAATTGGCGAATATTAAAAAATGTATAAAGTTCGTTAAAATTCGTCGCTAAATTCGTACGGAGCATTTTTTATTAGGTTTTTTCAGAACAAAATTCCTCCTGCTCGTGGCTAGGGCACAACATATTCTTCAAGGTGCGACAACAGAGAAATGTTGGGTGAGAGGAGATGTTTTACGCAACGAGCCACAGCATCAGTCTACTTGAAGTCGCGATCTTGGCTTAGCTTTCATTTGTTCCACCGCTGCTCTCTCTCCTGTCGCTTTCATTCGTTCCCGCTACTGATATCTCCCGTCGCGACATAATCTGGAGTTTTTTATTTTTCTTATATTTAGTTGATTTAAAACCTTTTCATTCACCCACCCTTCTGAGCCTTCCTTCCTGGCCGGCGCTGTTTTTGAACAAACGATAAAAGTTGTGTCTTTGGCGGTTGCCGTCGGGTTTGGATCTGGGGTTAGCTACCCATCGTGATCATGAGCAAGAAACCGGTGCAGGCCTATAGTTTAAAAAACTTTAAAACAGATATTTAATATTTTAATAATTTACATTTATTAAAAAATTAATATTATTTTATTTATATTAACATTGAATATATTTATACTTAATATTATTTTACTTATTTATTTTTATTTTTACATTAATATTTAATAGTAATTAAACATATTTAAATATCTAAATTTAATTTTTAAACTTATCAAATTAAATATAATATTATTTTAAACTTTAGTATTAATAAATTATAATTTTGTGAAAACATTATTTATATTTTAAAAAATAAATAAATTATATAAGGCGAATTTAATGTCAAATTTTTTTTATAATTTTTACCCTTGCCTAACTTCATCCGAATTTTATGGTTGCCGAACTCGAATTCGAATTCGAACCTGGTTACTTAGGAACTTTAGACAACTATTTTGGTGCTTCTGTATTGGCGGGTCACCAAGTTTAGACTTAGATCCCTTCATGGTGGTCCCAAATCTACCAAAATGATTGCTTCTTTCGGTAGGCTACTAATGTTGGATAAATAAAGCACCCTTTGGATACTACTTATTCATATAAGGATGGGGACAAGTTTGTAATGCTCATTATTGGGATTTGCTACAATTGTGGCTCCTCAACACCCAACTCTCACTCTAGTGGTCATGGTTCTATATCTCTTTTAAGTGTCAGAACCCTCTCACGCCTCTTCTCCTTTACATTGATCTCAGGGGCAAGCTCGCCTTACTGGTTTTTGCCAACCATAGACAATTCTTTGGCCTTGATCATTAAGAGAGGTCCTTTACAAAAACAATTGCCTCTGAAGATTGTTCAACCTGGCCCCATAAGCCCTGGATTCTCCCAGATTAGATTTGTTAGACTTTGCATTAGTGCTCCTATATTGATACATGATGACATTGTTGGCTTCTCCTTTGTGTCACTAAACACTCATGCTTGAGTTTTTTGGTTCTTATAGGGGTGGTCATGTTTTCTTTTTATTGTTTTGCAGGGTTCAGTCTTTTTTATTTCAAATTGTACTAGTCCAGAGTCACCTCTTTTTAGGTTAACCCATGTGTTCTAACTTTTATGGCTTTTCATTTTTCCTGTTTCTAGGAGCCATTTTGCCCTAGTCTTTTTCTGTTCTACCTATTGTATGTTCCAGCCTATTTAATCTATTTTTCTCTTGTGTACATATATTTTATTTCTTTTTTTCCCAGATAAGCCCAAAGACGATACAACATTTCTGACAAACCTGATATGTCCAGTCCCAAAAATATTGCCTGGCCTACCTCGCTTACAACATCATCATGTCCACAATAGAAAAGAGGACATCAAAAGCAAATGCTCACAATAGAAAAACACAAGAAAGGGCTTCTTGAAGTACCAAAATGCCCAAGCTGCTTAGTAACATGGCATTTATTGTGCTTCCTTTGTTGAAGAAGCCACCAGAGGACACAATACCGAACTCTTCATATGCAAGCTCACCCTGATAAGTCAGAGTCTTTATGAACTCCCCAAGTCAAAGATTTTGCTGCACTGGTACAGGCATTTTTTGCAGTTGGCAACCTGATGCAGAGCCTTGTGAAGGATTGAGTTTGACAAGACAGCTTCTTGAACACAACCCAAACTGATAGGACCAATTTGAAATCAGACTCACAACAATCTCAGGCCCTACACAAGACTCTGAACATCAGTGGAAACCTAAGTCACCAGGTTTGAATTCGAATTCGAAGTTCGACAACTTTGAAATTCGAATGAAGTTCGATGAGGGAAAAATTCGAAATGTATAAAATTCGAATTAAATTCGCCATATGTAATTTTTAAATTGTTTTAATAAATATATGTAATATATCTATAAAATTGCCTAAATAGTTTAACATTGATAAATAGATTTGAAATCGTTACAAAAAGATGACATATTTATAAAATATAAACCATAGGAAACATATGCTAGGGCACGAACGACAGGCAAAAATTGCAGGCGAACAGATTGAAGATGTGTTTAAAAAATATTAACAAAAGAAGGCCAAAAATTTATTAAAAAAAAAAAATTTTTTTTTTTTTTTGAAGTTCGGCGAATTTCAAACTTAAAGGATGAAATTCGGCCGAACTTGGTGACTTAGGTGGAAACCTTCAAGGTATGATGGACAACTCATCATACAATTGTAAGCCTTAACCCTCCAAGGCTTCAACACACTCTCATTAGTCATACTTGGACATAGTATGAGGAACAATGGGCATAGATTAGGAGACCTTTGAAAATGCTTAGAACAACCCTTGCAGACCCCAAATGAGTTTTGATTTGACCACAACCTTCTTGCTAAGGTTTACCACAACGTAGGCATCAATTAAGCCTAGTAGCCCTTCCACGGTAGGCAGTCCCAATACACCCAATCACAAAAGGAGTGAACACAATTTGTTTACATGAAATGATATCATTCAACAAGGTTAAAAACAAATCACAAATTCAACTCTTGATGTCTTGGACTTCCTATGAGGACTAATGCTGCCCTACTAGCCCTAGAGCCCCAATTTGATCACTTTTACAAAGCAACTACCCTTTAGGTTAATCAAACAACCAAGCCACCACTTGTAACACCTTCTAACAATCTCCAAACCACCAAATCCACCAACATTTGGGGTCCAAACACTTACAATTCTGCCCAGTTCACAAAACTCAGTCAATTACATAACCTGTCACATGAGGATGCTAAGTTAAAATTGCTTGGTTCTTCCTCCATTCTTCACGGCCATCTCTGAAACCTCCAAAATCCTATAATACACTTGTAGACTTGACATTCCCACAAGAGATTTGATTTTTAGATCAGGGAATGTCAAGTTATAGCCCCATTTGTCCAAAGCCCTAGGTTTAAGAGGGTTTGCTGACCCGGTAGGAAAGAAATGAATGGATCTCCCTCCAAACTGCACAAAAACACTTCAAACCACTTGGAGAAGGAATTTAACTCAATGCTCTAGCATTCCAAGTTCATATTGTGTCTGTACCAATCCGTACAAAAGAGAATCAAAGGACTGTTACACATGTTTGCAACAAAATCCAAGGAAATCAGAGATGTTTGTATTACCAATTCTTCAAAAAATGCTTCAACAACCTTGCCTCGGTTTGGAAGAGGCTTATATAGGCCCTATATAACTGACCAACCGGCTATAACCACCTTTTGAACCAAATAGCCGTTGGTTTACAAATTTGCACAAAATGTTGTCAACTTGACAACAAAAGTTGCAAAGTTGCTCATGCAACTTTTTACAACTTATTACAACTTTTACATGGGTACACAAAAACTTCCAAAACACCCTACAACCATTACATCTAGGCCATATATGCCTCAAAACATGATTTCTAAAGGTGTCACCCCATTTCCACATTTTGATGACGTTTGACCATAGTTGACCAATTAGGTCCTGTTAGGTTACAATGCACAAAAATGGCATCAAGGCCTTACATCATGATCAAACATTATGAGATGGTCCACGTGACCTTATTACATCATAGAAACATGAAAAAAACACAAAAGCAAAAGATATTGATCTTCATGAGCCTCCTAGGTGCTCCTGCACCACAACCACATCAATCTCTTTAAAGAACCTTTGAAAGGCTCAACACATGCAATACATCAGGTGTAACAACCAAGGACATCTTAGCAGATATTGAATAGCTATTTAAATTACTTCTCTTTGATTTTTCCCTGTATCTATGGATAAACGTATATCTATACAATCTTTTGTTTAACAAATTCCGAGAATTGATGTAAATTACCACAGTTGTATATGGGTGTTCTAAATTGTTTCCACTGTCTTTACCATCAGGTATTCGAATGTATTTTTTCTACACAATATCTATGATAATATTCTCTATACAGTGTGGCCACCTCTTATGTGTTTTTACTTTTTGGTCCTTGGCTTTGTTCTTTGTTAGTAAAGGACAAAGATAATTTTGTAGCATCATTCATCAGTAGATGTAATTCTCTTTTTTTATCGAAAAAAAGACCTCTGCAAGCAGATTCCCAACATCCATAGCCAATCTCTCTCATTATGCGTCCTGCTAGTGGCACTTCCAAAGGTAAATATGCAAGATCAGAGAATCCCTCTGAAAATTCTTTCTGACAACACCTGAACTAACATAGCGAGAAATTACAATGGCCACAATTTTTAATAGACAGAGACCTCAAATCTCCATGTCAAAAGCTAGGTGATACATATTCAGTAATTGCTTCTGGATTTGATTGTGTAAGCCAATTTTTTATCATCGACGTTTCGAATCACACTCCGTGATTCATCATCAGGATGAACAGGAATACCAAGGAGATGAACAGGATGAACATGAATACCAAGCTGACACATGTTTTCCACTTTATCTTAAGAATATTTTCCATGGACAAGTACTCCTGTAGCAGCAGAAACATAGGAATGATGTTATTGAAAGCCAAGTCACAAGGTTCTTGTTGATCTTTCCAGGGAAAAAATTGGTATAAATTTACCAACAAAAAAATTAACTTTCATCTACTCTCCTATTTAACTTTCATTTCGATGTTGGTATGTTGCTGTTTAAAATTTCATACCCATTCATCACACCCACATAAAAAGCAGTCCAAATAATGCCTTCTTGCCTTTCCAATCTCATAGCTTGACCAATTTGAATTTGTTTTGAAGCATGTATAGAGGTTTCTACCCTTTCAACCTTTTTGGTTTATAAGTCCCCCAATTGAAATTTCTGTGAAAATCAAGACCAAGATATTTATATTGATTTAGAGGCTTGCTTTAACTCAAAATTTATTTGCTTTTTTTTTCATCTCAGAATAAAAACGATAACCTTGATTTTGCCAATATTCACTTGCATTCCCACGACCTGATCATTCTCAGTGCTGTTACTATTGATTTACTGTAGACCCACATTCAATTGGATTGGAATATTGCTTGACGATTCTGATTAAGACCTCTCCCAGAAATGAAGAAACTTCTCTCCTGGGAATGAAGGCTGAAAAGACCAACGTGAGATTGAAAGCAATGCAGCCAACAACAGTCACGAGTCCACACACAACAACAAAATGACAGCACAGAGAGATCAGATAGAGGATATCAGCAAGAGTGTTGAGTGCATGCAAATTTCTCTGGAAAAATTGTTGTTCTGCTGAACAACAGCGTCTGCATCTCGCACAATATTTATTTTGCAGTCACTTTACGTGTTCATGAATGAAAATAAAATGCTTCAATTGACAAACAAGTTTCTAATAATTTTCAAAAAAATAAAAACTGTATGCATTTATATGGCCGAATTGCAGGCAAATCGGAATGATTTTTGGGGTATTCTGTTTATGTTTGACAAATTTTGAATGTTTTGAATGAAAACCCGCTAACTCTTTGACATGGATTGTAAGCTGGTCAAGGTCTTGCCTTGTAGAAACCTGGATTCAAACATCCAAACTTTGAGGCTGCTACCCCAATATATAGTTTTGGCACTGCCCCACTCAACATACAAGGACTCGGCTACTTTTGTCTCCTAATAATCAGCTATTATCTCCATCAAATTGCTCATTGATACTAAAGACCTCCATATTTGGAATGCACTATCTGCGTACCTCTACTCAAAAATGTATGAGACTACCATAGGTGCAGTTTAAATACTGATTACGTTATTTTTGGACGAGGATAGTTTTTGAGGTTAACATTGCAAAAAACATTTAGTATTTGAGTTTTTCCTGCAATGAAAATTCTTGTTGAACTTGTTATCTGCAGCCTCCACATTTAGCTCTTTTGGATGGATTTCATCAATTGGATTTTTCAGACTTGGATACTCTTGAACAATACAATTACAGATATATAGAAATTATTGAATGTTTTCCCCGCAATGATAACTTTCTAGATGGGTATCTTTAATTTTTTTGTTTGTCTTGTTTTGCAATAATCACATGTAACTGTATTTGTTTTGTTGTCTCCACATGGAATGCATTTTATGCTATCATTTGGAAAATCAAGAGTTTTGTATGTCTAGTTAATTTTGTTTCTAAATATTCTTTTTTACAGGTGTTTGAAGAAATAGAAGGGATACGTTACAACACTGCAATAGCTGCAATGATGGAGTTTGTTAATACAGCTTATAAGGTAATGCCAATGAACTTCAACGACTTTTGTGGAGGATAAGCAAAGTTGTATATCTAAGGATATAGGTTTATTTATTAAATTTAACTCTTTTTTTTTATGAAAGAGAAAAAAGAATATGAGATGCCCTCCTTGGGATTATTAAGATTCTCTTTAAGACATTAATTTCACAAGTCAATAAGCTTTCATGTATCAAATTCTAATGTCAATGTACATTTTGCTTCTTTCCTATATGCAGTGGGAAAACCGGCCAAAATCAGTCCTTGAAAAATTTGTTCTTCTTCTTTCTCCTTGTGCACCACATATAGCTGAAGAATTATGGCAGCGAATGGGACATACTGATTCACTTGCATATGAGCCTTGGCCAAAGGTATGTAGACATATTAATATAGATATCTTAAATACATCTATTTAAAAAATATTGAGAAGTATCAGGTTTGAACTTTTAAATTTATTTATGAGTTATTTTATTTTATTCTAATACTATTTAACTATATATATACGGACACGTAAATTTTAATTTTAATTTATCCTTTTTTTTTCTAAACTTTTATTTGCAGAGCTATTTTGTTTATATATTCTTTTCTAATAGTTTCATTCGCAGACATTAATAGAGATTCTACAATTTTGATGTCTTTATCTTTAACAAATAAATGTGGTGCTAAATAATTTTATTTTTTTTTACTTTCTTTCACAGTTATGACATCATATGCTTCTCCCCCTGCTGTCACTGTAACTTATACCTCTTGACATAATTTTAACTATTTAACATAGAGTGCCAAATTGATAGGGGATTTTTTTTTGTTCTCTCCCCTCCTTTTTCAGTTAACTTAGGAGGATGCTCTTAAAATTAATGGGATCTTCCAACAGATATTACCTACGTGCTTTAGGCCCTTGAACCTTTCTTGGAAGCCATTATGTATCTGTGGTGCCTGGAATCGGAATATTTAGAACCAGCCTAAGTAAATTTGATTAGCATCCATAATGTATGTTGTCATTTGTAACTATTAAGTATTGCATTCATATTCGTGAAATAGAAAGGTTCAGATCTTTGCAGTCTTGAGGAATGCCTACTTTCTTTTGCATTGGTTTTTTGTGTTTTAAAATGAAACAGATAAAGAAATTTAAATTTGAGAACTGTCCACATTTGTGCTGAATATCCATACATAGTCACCAGGTATAAGAGAGGCATCAAATAAACAATAGAAGAAAAAACTCAAAATTAAGTGACAAGTTCAATGACCAAATATGCCCTTGGACCTTTCTTGGAAGCCATTATGTATCTGTGGTGCCTGGAATCGGAATATTTAGAACCAGCCTAAGTAAATTTGATTAGCATCCATAATGTATGTTGTCATTTGTAACTATAAAGTATTGCATTCATATTTGTGAAATAGAAAAATTCAGATCTTTTGCAGTCTGGAGGAATGCCTACTTTCTTTTGCATCAGTTTTTTGTGTTAAAATGAAACAGAAAGAAATTTGAATTTGAGAACTGTCCGCATTTGTACTGAATATCCATACATAGTCACCAGGTATAAGAGAGGCATCAAATAAACAATAGAAGAAAAAACTCAAAATTAAGTGACAAGTTCCATGACCCAATATGCCCTTGAACCTTTCTTGGAAGCCATTATGTATCTGTGATTCTGTGGTGCCTGGAATCGGAATATTTAGAACCAGCCTAAGTAAATTTGATTAGCATCCATAATGTATGTTGTCACATGTAACTATAAAGTATCACATTCATATTCGTGAAATAGAAAAGTTCAGATCTTTGCAGTCTTGAGGAATGCCTACTTTCTTTTGCATCGATTTTTTGTGTTTTAAAATGAAATAGATAAAGAAATTTTAATTTGAGAACTGTCCATATTTGTGCTGAATATCCATACATAGTCACCAGGTATAAGAGAGGCATCAAATAAACAATAGAAGAAAAAACTCAAAATTAAGTGACAAGTTCCATGACCAAATATGGAATATGTATACAGAATAAATACTTTGTAGAAATGTAAATACACCCCCTAATCTTTTTTTAAGTTTTTGGCAAATGAGCTTAACAATATGAACATACATTTGACATTAAATAGCTGTCATAAGTCTGATAATTCATCATTCTACTTACAAATGGCTGCTATTACAAATTCTTTGAGGTTTACACATTCAATTAGAAGCTTCATTACATAACATGGATAATTCCAAGGATTACAACTTAAAATACCCCAACATAGATGCCAAAGATGAACCCCATGGGTTTGAAACTGTTATCTGGGCGTGGGCAGGTCTGAAAATGACCTAGGAACTTGACGTTTGAAGCCTGGACAGCACAAAAATGTTGCTCAAAGAGCCTCCAATGCTGAAGACAGTCACTACGAAATTTCTGTGAAGAAATGAGCACCAAAATCATTGACTAAACTCAATTCCACCATCTTCAAAACGCAAGCCACAGGTCTGTAATAAAATTACAGCCATACCCATCAACCAAGCGCTAGAAAAAACAGGGGCAGTCAGCCTATAACAATTTATCAACCCCTCCAAAACATCAATGATCAACCTGGAAATGATTGCAAAGGATTTCCAAGTGCTGTGTGTTCACCAATGACTGGAAACCTGCCCCCAAAACAAGGCGTTTGACCCTAGGAACCCCAACACCAAGCTCCCAACAAGTGGTATGGCCAGCTATGAGTTCAGCCACCATAAAAAAATTCATTCCCTACCGAAAAGTCATTGAAAACACCTGCAAACTGATTGCCTAGCAGCAAGAAGGCCTTTGTTTTGATACCCACAAAAATCCAGCAACTCCTCCAACCTTGGCATCCATAGTAATGGGTACGACCTGCACAATGAGGTGTATGGCTAGGCCCAAAAAATCCCTACAAACAACTCAAAAACAGTGCCAAGAAATATCAAAAATTCAATACCAACAATCTCTGCAACTTACAATCAGTTGACCTTGAAAACCTTCACTTTTTTGAAAACCCGATCCCAAAAACTCCATGAAAATCAGTGTGTTCTGTGTGAAAACACCAAACCAGCTAGGATGGATCTTTCACCATTGAAACTAGTGAATATTGGTAAATCTTTTCATCCTCAATCAACTCTTGGAAGAATTCAATGATCACTCCAACAACATCTCAGTATGTATGCAACATTGAAGAATCCCAATGAGAGCTCCAATCCTCCTTTTATAGAGTTGGTGGGAAAAAGAAGAATTCAAAATTCAAAATAAATCATTTTCCCCTAAAAGGCCCTTTTAGCAATTTAAAATCAACATGCCTAAGTCCCCTTTTCTCCTAGGCATCCAACTTGGGGGGACAACTTCACTTTATTGAATTACAACACTAAAACTAAGTTGTTGGTTCAGGTTTGGGTTTGGGTTTGCGTTTGGGGATCCAGTTTGCCAGTTCGGCAAAATTCTTTTTTGGGTTTTGGGTTCATTATATATATATATATATATATATATATATACAGCCCGGAAGCATGACTTAAGATTAGAATATCACAAAGAATCATATAAACAACAAAACCACCATAAACTTGTAATCATAGCATCATATACTTCAAATTCAAGTTCAAAATAATAATATCAAGTTCAAGTTTCATTGTTTTAACAATTGTAACTTTTAACTTTAAGTTTTAATCATCAAATGGATTCTCTAAATCATCAACATCATCATCGTCATTGTTGACATTAGATGATGTAGGAACATTAGATGAACCACAAGCAATGTCAGTGCCACTTGCACTTGCACTAGTAGGGTTCTCGCTTAGGCTCTATATCCCACATCTTCGTCTCTCCTTGCTTGTAGTCGTGTTGTTTGTGTGAAAGGAGACACAAGTTGGAATGCACATAGACTAAGTTCTCTGCTCTTTTGAGTGCAATTTATTGCGCTTTACTGAGTGGATGAAAGAATATGTTCTTCATTTTCTTTCTGGTGCAAATGAACTAGCAACCTATGAAGAGAAGACAAAGTAAACAATTAAATTTATACATTTATAATTTTATTAATAGAATTTTTCAATTTTAAAAAATAAAAAACTATAAATAAAACTATTAATACTAAAAATAAATATTCATTAATTGTTAAACTTGTGATAAAACTTTGATTGTGAGGGGTTGCAGCTGTTGGAAGAACTGGCTAACGAAATGCCATCAACTATGAGCATCCTTCTTAAACCTATAACGAAGAGCCTCAATACTATGACCATTTGAGTGCACAAAATCTATGAACTCATTTGCAATTGCATCTCACAATTCATCTTCAAGGAAGAGTCTAAGGAATGTTGCCTTGTATACTTCAAACTTTTCAAAAAATTTGTATAGGGCAAGCCTTCTTGGCATATCAAGAAATTGATTGCTATAGTATTTTTAAGTCAATGCATAGCCAAAAAGATGTAATGGAGTGGTCATCTTGCTCCATCTTTCTTTAACAATTTCATGCACTTGTTTGAGAAAGTCTCCTTAGGGTCTTGCTCTTTTGCACTTATGATGCACTTCATCTTCTCAAGCATTGAGTTGATGTCATCAAATACCTATCCAATGCAAGGCTTGTCCATGTCAATATAGCGAATGATGCTCATAATGTGCTCGGTGAAACTAAGGAGATACTCCACACAATCTCACAATGAGTCATCTAATATCCTTTGCCTTATATTTGTTGCCCTCTTAGCATTTATTTGCCTCCATATAGATCAATTTTGGCTGATCAACATAGTAGAAAGTGCCTCTCTAACTTTCATAGGTCATCTCTAGACAATTGTGTTAGAGGTGAAACGGGTCTCTACAACTTGTAATAGAAATTAAAGACAAAATGATTAAAATTTAAAAACAAACTTTAAAGAAGAATTAGAATACACAATCAAATTATGAAAATCAAAAAATGTAAATATACTTCTTCACTTACCTTCAATAGCTCCAATTTTGAAAATGACCTAAAAATTCCTTGAGACATGTGGTGGTTGGTGAACATTTAGATGTCCTCAGCCTCTACATACACCTCTTTGATCCAATCAATTTTATTCCCAATTTTGTAGCATAAGATTTAGTGAGTGGACCGCACAAGGTGTCCAAAAGATATTTTGATATCGTTCCTCAACCAACAAACCAATAGCTCTACAATTCTTTGCATTGTCCATTATGAATTGAACAACATTGCGGGGTCCCACTATCTCAATGGCAGAGATGAGAATATCAACAATAAATTGTCCATCTTTTACCTGCTCCTCACAATCAACAACTCTCAAAAACATTGCCCCTTTAGGGGACACCACTATGACATTTTTTAAGGGACGATTTCTTGAATTTTTCCTACCATCTAAAACAATGGACACAACTCTCTCAATCCATGAATGCCTTATGGGCTTCAAGGCATCTTCAACTCCCTTGACCTCTCTTTCCAACAGGTTGCCACATAAATTCTCATAACCCGGGCCTTTGTACCCTTTTGGAGCTCCATTAACTTTTTTCAACATCTCTTTCCAATATGGGGAGCAAACAACATTGAAAGACAAGCCATTTTCTTAAATACATCTTGCTACATGTTGGTCGGCAATGTCTCGACTCTCATTTTGAAATGCACTTTCCAAAGGTCTCTCTGATCTTTTGTGTATAGTGGGTTGTTCACTTTCAACATCAGTTGTGGTAAAAAAACGGATGGTTTTCTACCACGATAGTAGGATTAGATGGGGACTGCATTCCCTTCAATTTTTTTGGAATGGGTTGATTTAATCTACTTGCTTCTCGTTCATCTGCTTCATCTTGCTCCCTAATATATTTTAACGTTGTCTCTTGTTGTATAGGTACACCATCTTTTACAGGGCAACTTTTGATGCCTCTTTTAGGTGTTCCACACAAATGGGCTTTCACCCGAAAATATGAACTGGAATGTTGTACATCACATCCCTTGCATTTTCAAATGAATCTTCCACCTCTTGGAATCTGTCGTATAATATCAACATATTTCCATAGAGGAGAATTTGGATCTGTTTTGAATTTTGGTTGTCGACTTGTGGAGGTAGAATTTGTCGCCATTCTAATTCCTATGATAAGAATTATGTGAACGCATTCAAAATAAAGACAAAAGAATGGAAAAAAAAATAGATAAACTTCATGTTTGTAAAACAAAAATGGATAAAAACAAATCTTACCTCTTACAACCAATGGAAGGTTGCGAATGCGTAGGAATGAGGAAGCAACACTTGATGAAGCTTCAATAATCGATGTTCAACTCCCTATGTTAATGCTACAAGAAAAAAATTGCTCAACTTGTAGAAAGAAACTTGTTGTTTGCAAAAGAAATGACCAAAACAGAGGTTCTTTAGGTATTTTAAGTGTTTTAATGGTCACTTTTAGGATTCCTGTAGCATTGAATACCAAATTGGACGCCCAAAAAAGGTTTAAAATTTGCAAAATTTTGTTCATTTTTGTCGACTGGGCGTCCGGGTTCACCTAAGTTCGCTCAGGTCTACCCTGCGTTTGCCTAGGATGAACCAGGCACAAAAAACTCACACCTTGCATGCACACGCAGAGGCACCGAACTCAGATCTGGCTAAGTGAGTGACGAACCCTGCAACGTAGTACGAAAGTAAATATTTTAACGTTAACTTTATAACTTTAGTGTAGTAATTTAAATAATCCAACCTTTTCGTAGAAATCACCGCCAAGGCATCAAAAACTGAAACTAAACATGCCAAGAAGGAAATGACGCTAAAGAATGATGTCAGGTGCCAAAACAAGCACTTACTAAAAATAG
Source organism: Cryptomeria japonica (assembly GCF_030272615.1). NCBI lineage: Eukaryota > Viridiplantae > Streptophyta > Pinopsida > Cupressales > Cupressaceae > Cryptomeria > Cryptomeria japonica. Next base: position 469,238,163 of record NC_081407.1, read on the forward strand.
CTTGAAGAACTGTGGAACCCAGAAAGCCCAAAATACTACAAAGAGAATCGCGCAATCCTAAAAGCCAACTAAACTCTAAACCATCACTAGATGCCAAGCAAACCTGACTCTGAGCTCTGCAAGAACTTTGGAATTCTCCTAGTTCACCTGGAAACTTACAAAAAATCCTGAAAACTAGCCAAGACTCAAGGAACAATGTGGTATAAAATGGGGAAATTACAAGAAATATAATGTTTTAGTAACTGAAATTGCTACCCATCCAATATAACAAAATTTCAAGATTGAATCTTTATCTTTGGAACAAAGAAACGGATACATATTTTTTAGTGCAAATGGAAGTTCTTCTCAAACAAAAAAATCATAGTTTAAATGTATGTGGAAGGCAAAACACAAGAAACAAGCTTAGAGCCATTTACTACTAGCTGATAAACTAGGTAAACTAAAATATTGCAGGGTATCTTACTTAAAGTAAATTATTTTTCTAAAATAGATCTACACATGTTTTATGATGAAGCTAAGACTTACTCAGAATTATTTGTTCTCAACCTTGTGAGATTTCCTCAAGACAATGCTGCATGTAATAGTATCTCTTTAGTTGTGATCTGTATCTCATAGTGGTCTGTGGGACAATCCTATCTTCAGATAGTGAAAGATAGAATTATAGAACATGCAATGGAAAACAAAATGAAGAAGTCAACCAATAGACATTCAAATGCAGAAAACTTTAGAAACTGGTGCTCTTCTTCTATTCAATGAAAGAATGAATAGTGTATCTTCAGCTAGTGAAAAATAAGAATTAGAACGTGTACTGGAAAAAAAATGTATAAGTCAACCAATACACATTTAAACGCACAAGACTTTAGCAATTGGTGACATTTTTATTCAATGAAAGAATGAATAGGGTACAAAACAGATGAATACAGGCAGTAAAGCTGAGAATGAAGATTCTCATGAACAGGATTGGGTGAAACATCAAACTGTTTTGCCTGATTTTATATCTGTATGGTTCATCATTCAGAGTCAAATGGTGAACTCTTTATATCAACAATATATTTACAAGAGATTGCAAGAAGGCGGTTACAAGTGCAACAGTGCTTCACATTCCATAACTGTTGTTTGTTGGCCTTCCATCCATTGATGGTTTGGTTTTCAATAGTTGACTATCCAGATATGTGATCTGCAGGTGAGGATGTGTGCAAGTGACATGAGTGCATACCTGAAGCCTGCATGGATGGTTGTTGCATGTGGCAAAAATTGTGCCAAGTGTTGCAAAAAGAAGTGCAGGTGCTTAAGTGGTAGCCGAAGAGCTGCTGATGCTTGAGCGGTAGTGTGAAACAATATGAGAAATGCTCATATGCAATGGAAAGGAGTGCTGGAACAAGAAAAGTGAGCTGAGCTGTGCTCAGTGCTGCAAAAGGCTTGTTGATAGTTGCATAGCTACACATGGATCATTCATCTTTTCTTGAGATGTGATGTGTCTTTGCAGTTGAGTGTGGAGCTGCTGAAAATTATACCATTTAACCTCATTTGCCTACTATCTGTCCTTGACCAATCTGAACAAATGGTGTGTACCTTGGCGAGTGTAAGTAGTGGTAATTTGTATAATCTGATCTTGAACAGCTATTTGCAAGTGCTCAGGATTTGAATCTGAAGTATGTTGGGCTGATGCTGGTTCAGGAAGAGGAGGAAATAATTGCTGCAGGAGTTCCATATTGAATACTAGCTGAAGACCCAAGTATTGAGGCAGATCAAGAACAAATGTGTTCACCATCTGTGTGCAGAATACTGTATGAATTATAGCACTGAAGCTTTGCATATGAAGTCAATTTTAAAAAAAACAATTGAGCAGAAAACTCTGCTGCATAATCCCCTAATGACACTGGCCATGTTGAATCCACAAATGAAAGAATAAAGATAATACATAGAACTTGTGCAATTGAGAAGCAAGATTAGGCAGAAAACTTACCTGTAATATTGTTGACTTATTGAAGCGTATTTGAAACAATTTCACTATTTCAGACTTTACTCTGTTTCAACTTGTGCATGGTCAGGATGTAGTGATGCCTTTGGAATTCCTCATTCCAAGCTCAATATTTACATTCAAAGATAGTTTGGTGACGAATAAAGATTGCAATAATGATTTTTATAACAAAAGGTAGCTCATAGGAAAATGGTCTATTGCAGCTGAGCAGCCATGCCAAAACTTCTATCTTGACAACCTAAGTTGTGAGTCCTGGTATGGGGACATGTATGGGTACGAGGTTTGAGTACTGTAGTGCAGCAAATTTTATTTTCCTTGGATATAGCTCCAGGTATGGGTTCCACTATATATGGAAATCATAAAAACAATGATACTCGTAACTGCCAATAAACAAAATATTCAAATACCTCATAATTTGCAAAAAAGAAAAGACTCATAAATTTATAATTTAGTGACTTTTCAAATGTCAATACACAATGAAATTTACAATCAATATTCAATAATCTTCATATTTCTCTTCATCAAGAGAATCAAAATCAACATTTGGTTCAATTTCAATTGAACCACAATGAGTTACAATGCCACTTTCACTAGCCATGTCACATGTAGAAGCTACCTCATTTAAAGATATTTTTGGCAAGTTGTGCAGCAATAAGGTCTATCTTGCCACACTCAAGAGATAGATCCCAATTCCTCATAACCCCCTCATTGTAATCAAAGTTTTTATGTGACGAGATCCAAATAACCAATGGGAGTTTGGTAGTGGAGATCCCAGTGGGTTTGAGAGGTAGTTACCCTCATGGGGGTTTGGGGACAACACCCCCAGAAGGGTTGAGGGGCAGTACCTCTCATGGGGGTTCAAGCGCAATGCCATTTTCACAATTTTATCCCTTAAGGGTAAAATCAGGTATTTAGCACTTTTTTGTTTATAAAAATGTTTTTAAAAATGATTTTCTTTTTCTTTTTCTTTGGGCTGCCCTTGGGCCCCCTTGCATTTTCTCAAGTTTATCCCAGGTTTGCCCAAGGTCCACTTGGACCTTGGGGTGCCTTGGTAGGACCTTGGCTGAACTTAGAAACATATCTGTCTCAGCCCTGTATTGGATCCACATATGGATAGTGGGGGTGTTTAAGATAACCAATAACATGGACAACTATTTTAAAAGAATGCGGTGAGATTATGGTTGTTAGTCCTGTAGTATACATGTAAAATGGACAAGAAAGAGATGTGAGTTAGATGCAGTTTGATTTTTAAATGTTAATGAAGTATTTGATAGTGGCTCGGTACAACTTGCTAATGTAGATGCTACATCAGACAAGAATTTCCAATGTTGCATTAAGTCATGTTCCCAATGTGTTGAAATTTATAGGGAAATTTCAGGGGGCATAGGTTCCCCAAAAATAAAAAATTATAATTTGTGACTAATTGATAAGAGATAAACAATTAGTTTCAGCTTGCTTACTTAGTGTCCAAGGTGGTTGGCAACCTTTGCAAGGAATCATTAATATTGGTGAAAGCAATATGGGAAGTTACACCTTTCCTTCCGAGAGATTTGCCACTAGATTTAGAGGGTAGTGAGAATATAAGGATTAAAGATAACTACTGCTTTATTGCTCAAAGGATTCAAAAGAGGGGCCTTTTACAATAGCAAGTTCAGGAGAAGACAGGTTGAACACTTACAGAAGAAAATGTGCTGTTTTGTTGGGTCTGGATAGAGAATAAGGAGGAATGTGGGTTCCCTTGAAAAGGCCAGCGGAATAAAACTCCTTGTAGGCGTCATTAGAGCCACATCTCAGAACTAAAGCAAGTTTTACAGAATTCGTACTTGTGTTTTTTTTGGCAGAGATATTTGCTTTTGTCCTTCATAGACATTAACAGTTTACTGTTGTTGGGTGCCTTCACTTACAGATCCATTGGGTTCAAGTAAGCACAGTAGTCCTGAGTGGGGTAACTGTGTCCTACTCCTGTTCCCATTGTAGATGTTTTAGCTCTTTTTGGCATGCTCCCTTTATGAGTTTTTGATGGTGAACTACTCACATTAAGACATCTCCATTAATAATATTGAATATCTTATTTAATAAATTTTGACAAAAGCTTGGAGCTCCTCGTCATTATGGCAATAACAATCTTTGTGAGTTGTGAAAGATCTATTTGAAAATATCCCTTTGAAATTCTTGTAGGCTTGGCAGAAAAAAATTCCTATGATGCTAACCCAGGACTCTAGGACTTATGTCAAGAATTAAGAGAAATCAAACTCATTAGCTTGTTTGTCTTATAACACACATCATAGGGCTGAGCTGGAGTTGCTCTACCCCAGCAGGTAAGTCAGCAATTCATCTCTGGATATCATAAATTAGTAAACCATCCTTTCCTTGCTAAAGTAGCATCCAAGCAAGAAAAGCGTGTTAACAATTTCATTTGAAAAGATTTTGCAATTGTAATTTGCCCATTTCTTGTAAATAAATACCAGCTGGTGTGCGATAACTATTGACCTCCTGTGAACCAAGAAGAATATATCACATATTTAGCCGGAATTGCATTGACAATAATATCGGGAGTGATAGACAAATCAAACTTTTAGAGTTGACATTATTTTCATAGCCAGCAATTGTATGTTGAAAAACAGTTGTTGATTAGTTAAGCATTGTACTTGTGAATTTGAAATGAACGCTCTTAGCTTGAAATTGAGATTTTGGCTTCTGTGTTTCATTTGTTTGTTTGGATTTACTGATTTTGAATTTTTGTGGGACAGTAGTAGCTGGAACTGTTGGAAATAATTAATCTTGAGTCAAAGAATTAAATTTCCGACGTGTCCTTTATCTCTACCCAAGATCTCTTGGATCTAGAGACATCCTATCTTGCAAATTCCACCAAACTTAATTTATTTTTGGAGGCTCAAATTCTGACACCTAGATTTGAGAAATTTTCGAATAGTAAAGTTTGAGAGATATTAATTACTGATAGGTGGAAACCAAAACGAGGAGAAAAACAAAAAATGTAGAGAAGAATAGTTTTAGTTGCATAAGAATGATTTGAAACACAGCAGCAGTGTTTGCCCTCTTGGGTGAATAGCTTAAAACATAAAGCACGTAATGCAGAATAATGCCATAGATATCAGACAAGTATAAGAGATGTTATTCCATTCATAATAAGTGTGTTGCAAGTTACATTCTGAAGTATATAAAGATACCGAGGGGGTGCAAGCGCCAACCGTCGCACCGCAACTGCCACCCCTCGGTTGCCAACTAACCAAAACAATTACACATAATTAACTAGTCGTATTTTCGTATACAATAATGCCGCCAACATCACCCCCCCCAAAAGAAAAGTCGACTCCAAGCGACTTGCAACAAAAATGGAGATCATGCAACCTATACAATAAACATATCAGAAAAACTAGGGAGGCGGCTGAGGAAGCGTCCCTGAAGCAGAAGGCTGAGATGTCGGTGTTTGGGCCGCCAAGCGAGCGCGGAGCTCATACACCTGCTGAGTGCGTGCTGTCACATCGCACTCCGCCACCAATACTTTCTCCAAAGCTGTCTTCACCATGTGTGCGGCTTCTAGCAACTCCTCTTTTGTATCCGCTGCCTCCGTCGCGCAGACCAACCGAGTGTGCAACAAACTCCTCTCAGTACTAACGGCATCCAACTCCTACTGCACGTGGCTCCTCACACTTTGCTTAGCCGCCAAATGAATCTCTACCTCGGCCTGCTCTGCTCGGGTCTCAGCCGTCTCTGTGCGGGCCACTTCTAGCTGTGCCAACAACTACGCCCTCTTGGCTGCCCATGAGGCCTGCTGACTGGCCACCTACATCTCCAATGCTACTCGCGCAGCCTTGCGGACCGCAAACTCTTGTTGTGTACGCCTCAATGTACAATAGGCATCCCGATAGACCTGCTCGATCTCGCGGACAACTGCCGTCACCCGACTCTCCACAACGGGCTAACGCAGCCTCCAAGCCTGGAGCATCTCCTCTGTCTCAGTAGTCGGCCAACCCTGAGACTCAAAGCAGGTAGCAAAGGCTGCCTGGCAACCCACCCGCATAAACTGTAAGACCTGCTCTAGCTCCACCACCACCTGTTGCAATGCTTGCGTCTGGGCAACGGCCACCACCCGCCTACCCCTCGTCACCATGTCAGCTAGATAGGTCTCAATATCTTCCCCCGTCTGTGCCGAAGGCTGTGAAGTCTCTGGTGGAACGAACACAACCGCATCCTGCTGTGAAGGTACCTCCTCCGCCACCGAAGGTGTACCATCCCCTAGCGCCTGCCCAGCAGAGGCGACCTCCCTTGCCTCGTTCCCAACTACGAGTCCATGTGCCTTGCCCGATGAGTCGTCCAAGTCGACTACCTCCGCTCTAGTCTCTCGACACGGTGAGAATACAACAACTCCCTCCGGTTGTGCCAATGTCATCTGAAACCGCTGTGTGAGCCAGCTCTGCATAGCCATGACTGACGGGTCGGCACACATCTTTACGACCGGGGGATGGTTCGCTATTGTCGGCTCCTCCAACAAAGACGCAGACACAGTCACCACTGCGTCACTCCCCACAACGTCCAACCGCACCTAAGGCTTTGTATCCACTACCTCCCTCAGTCCCTGCTCCTCGGCGACTACTACCCGATGCGATGACTCCTCCATCCCTGACTCTGCCATGTCCTCCGTAAGTGTTGCCGTGGTTGGGCCCGGTGATGCTACCTGGTGCTGTAGGGGGCCAAGTGTAACTGGCGTGCGGCTTTGTCCGAAGGCCGGAATAAAGGTGCCGCCTACTCCAGATGATGGCATCGGCGTGCCCATCGGTAGCAGGGGTGGGGCAAACAGGACCCGCTCCTCCGTCGCCCTACTGCTATCATCCTCCTCTTCCGCTTTTGATTCCTCTGTGCTACTGGAATCCCTCCCATTGTCAGGCTCCCCTGAAGCCGAGGCCATATCTACCGCCCGTTTCCGCTTCGCGGAAGAGTGCCCAATGTCCAAGTACCTCCAATACATTATTGGAGGCTCACTTGCTGCCAACGGTCCCTGTGGTCGTACCTCCAGCTCTGCCTCCGGCACTGCTTCCCGCGTGGCCTCCAGGAACAACCCTATAGCATAGTGCGGCATATAGAATGTGCGATGCTGCATCGTCAAAAACTTATACATGCGCTCTACGAGTAACGCGGCCCAGCCATACACGATGCCATTCATCAACCCATTCATAAGCATAATTCGAGGGAGGGTGATGTCCAACGCCCTACCCGACCCTGTCAATCTGCTCTTGATGACATCCATAATGCACCGCCAGTGGCCCTCTGCAACAAAGGTCTTACGGATTCCCCGACCCTTCGTGGCATTAGCCACGCTGTCCAGCTCTGCTGTCGTCAAGTTCCTGGAGATTAATTTAATCCACCGCTCCTCCTCCCGCTTCATCTTTTTAGCCTTCAATTCTATTTTCTTGCCCTGGCTACCCGGAATGCCGAATACCCTCGTAAAGTCCCTCGCATTGAAGGATATGGTAACATCCCTCCCAAGGTATTCAAAAGTGTTGGTGCATGTGTGCCTGTCGAAGGTATCCACCATGAACTATAGGGCACCCTCATACTCGCGGATAGGAAATACGGGCATCCGAATAGCCCACTCCACTTGTGCCTTTCGGAGGTTTTGCTTCACCAGATCATCGTCGGGAGTGTCCTGCCACCATTTCCAGCATTCCGACCCATTCAACCCTTCAAAGGTGATGTTCTGGGGTGTTAATGTATTTTTCGCACGTAGGGCAGCCTGTGGTGCTGTCTGCTTTTGCTTCTGTCGGGCGCTGGCATCCATGGTGCTGCCTGCAACACGTACGCCTGATGATAAAACCCTGGTATTGCTATCCCTCTAGCTGCTACTGGAGGAAGCCTGCAGCTGTTTTTTCCAACTTCATTTTCCTGCTGAATCCATTAATCTCTGCTATAACTGAATTCCGATTAAAAATCGTACGGTCGTTGGACACCTTCGTAATGACCTTCTCCTTCTTTTCCCTTGCGTTCCTTTTCCCCTTTTTTTTTTTTCTTGCGTGGGCTGCGTGGGTTGCGTGGTCTACTTGTGTGCGTGGCAGTCTTTTCTTTCCTTGCGTGGCTGTGTGGTTTACTTCTGGCATGGGTTGCGTCCCTTTTTTTTTTTCTTCCTCGTGTGTGTGGGCTGCGCGAGCGTATGCGGGCTTCGTTTATTTCTTTTGTTTGCGCGGGGGTTATGTGTGCGGTGGCGTCCACCACACGGTGGCACCCACCGCCGATGTGACCACCTTCGGTGGTCCCAGGTTCCACCGCCGGTATGGTCACCGTACGGTGGCCCCACATCTTTTTCTTTTTCTTTTTTTTTTCTCATACGGTACGGTTGTCGTACGGACCGTACTTTTTTATTTTTTATTTTTTATCAAACAAACTGTCGAACATCCTAACTTGAGGGTCCAGGTTCCCTCCGTTCGTGATAAACCTTTAATTTTGACCCATTGACGGCGTCTGGTATCTCCTTCCTGTCCAGCGTCCACAACTTGATCGCCCCATTGGTATTGACCTCGCGTACCTTGAAGGGCCCTAGCCATCGCACTTTGAATTTCCCAGGTTTGATTTCGTTCCTTCCATTGAATTTCAACACCAACTGCCCAGGAGTAAACTTCATTTGCCGAAGATGCTTGTCGTACCAAACCTTCCGTCTTTGCTGGGTTGTCTCTGTCGCCCACTGAGCCATCATCCTTCGTTCATCCAATTTGTTCAAAGCGTACAGTCTTTCTCTCAGGCTTTCCATGTCACCAAGTCGATTATCAATGGCGATTCGGAGACTCGACACCATGAATTCAACTGGCACCACGGCTTCTTGTCCATACATTAGCTGGAAGGGAGTCTGTCCAGTAGTTACCTTGTAAGTTGTTCGGTATGCCCAAAGTACCGACGGTAGGCGCTCCCCCCAGTCATCCTTCTCCACTCCGCAAGACTTATAAATCACCGACACGATTATTTTATTGGTCGCCTTGGCCTGCTCGTTCGCCCGCAGATAGTAGGGGCTTGATAAGGAGTGGAAGATTTTGAACTCCGTTGTTAGCAATCGGATTATATGATTTACAAAATGTCCTCCTCTGTCACTCGTCAGTTGGATTGGAATCCCATACCGCGTAATGATGTGTTCATAGATGAATTTTGCTGTATTGACCGCCAAGTTGTCTGGCAAGGCCTGTGCCTCAACCCACTTGGTCAAGTATTCTATTGCCACTACAATGTATCTGCACAGTCAGGCTCTACTTGGTTTTAATGGTCCGATGAAATCCAATCCCCATCTCTCAAACAGTTCCTTGGCATTCGATGGGTTGAGGGGCATAAAATCCCTCTTCAATGGCCGTCCGACCCGTTGGCATGTGTCACAGCTCGTCACCCACTCTCTGGCGTCATTATGTAGTGTCGGCCACCACAGTCCTGCCAACAAAACTTTCCTGGCCGTGGTGTCGGGCCCCATGTGTCCACCTGCGGGCCCTTCATGTGCTTCCCTTAGGATGCCCTGAATTTCCTCTTCTAGGACGCATCGCCGTAGGATTTGGTCGGGTCCCATTTTGTACAAGAGGCCATTAATGAGTTGGAATGTCCTGCTCCTCAGTACCAGTTTCCTTCTTTCTCCTAGTGGCATCTCCCTCGGAAACCGTGATGTCGACAAGTATTCCCCCACGCTTGCGTACCAAGCGGGGAGGACCGTGATGCGAAATAAGTGAGCGTTTGGAAAATCTTCATTCACTCCTTCGGCTGGTTCTCCTGACTGGATTCACGATAGTTGGTTAGCTATCACACGGCTCTTCCCGGGTCTTACGATAATGTTGAATGTAAATTCCTGAAGCAATAGCAGCCATCGGCTGATTCGTCCTTGGATAATTGGCTTGTTTACCAGGTACATTAACGCCTAGTGGTCCACATAAAATGTGAACGGGGTGGCCAGTAAGTAATGTCGAAATTTCTGGACGGAGTACACCATCCCGAGGGCTTCCCTCTCTGTGGTGCTATAATTTTTCTCTGCCTTTGACAGGAGTGTACTTGCAAAGTAGACCAGGTGATCTAGCTCGTGATCGCCAACCTGCGCCAGTGTGGCCCCTATGTCAAAATTGGATCCGTCAACGTGTACGTGGAACTCTTTGTCCCAGTCAGGATATGTTAGGATTGGCGCACCCACCAACCATGACTTCAGTTCTTGGAAGGCCTCTTCCTGAGTCGTCCCCCATGTGTACCGTTCACCTTTCCTTATCAGCTTGTCCAAAGGGCAGGATACTTGAGCAAAATTTTTGATAAATCGCTTGTAATACCCTATGTGTCCTAGGAAGGATTTGACTCCCATGACATTTGTCGATGCCTCCATTTCCACTATCACCCGAATCTTGTCTGGGTCAGTCTTGAGTCCAGCCTTACACACTATGTGTCCTAACAGCTTCCCTTGAGGCACCATGAATCTGCATTTTTTGGGATTGAGTGCTAGGCGGGCTCGCCTGCATCTCTCCATGCATTCGCCAAGTGTGGCCAGATGTGCATCTTGGTTACTGTAGATGGACCAGTCGTCAAGGAACACCCTGAAGTTCCCTACTGACATCTTTTCAAATATGTGAAGGCTTATCTGTTGAAATGTCGCTGGCGCATTGCATAATCCGAACGGCATTCGATTATACGCATACATGCCATCCTCCACTATGAAGGTGGTTTTTAACTTGTCCTCTTCGGCAATGGATATCTGGTTATACCCAGAAAATCCATCCATAAATGAATAAATTTCATGACCGGACACTTCCTCCAAGATGCTATCCATAAATGGTATTGGAAACGGGTCTTTTATGGTGACCGCGTTAAGGCATCTGAAATCCACGCAGATTCGGATCTGGTTTGCCTCCTTTTTAAGGGATATCACTATGGGCGACACCCACTCGCTGGTCTGCACTTTAAAAATAATCCCGGCTTCGAGCATACGTTCAATTTCATCATTCACTCTCGCCGCATAGTTTTTATTCATTTTGTACGGCCTCTTCCGTACAGGTACGCCCCCAAGTACGAGTGAAATTTGGTGTACGCATAGTTCTGGCGGCACTCCTTTGAGGTCTTTATACATCCAAGCGAATACATCCTTGTATTCCATGAATATTTTAAACGCGGCGGCTTTTAGGACTGGATTCCAGTCGTCGCCAACCAGGATGTTCCTTGGCTCTACTTCCGTGCCGAGGTTTGTAGGTTTTACGGACTCTTTGTACCGGATTGGTTTCGTCATGTCAAACCTATGCGCTGGTACTTCATTGACAGGGGCATCCCCTTCGATGTATTCCCCGTACGCTGGCGGAAATTCGTTCTCGTCCGGCTCCTCGTCAACCTGCAACATGTTGCACCCATACAGCAGCTCGTAGTCCTCCATTTGCTAGTGGAAGAGCCCATTAAGGGAATCGGTCTCGTCCTCGGAACATCCTTGGATTCCCAGGACGCCTTCCTCGTTCAGTTCCCTTCCGTACTTTCCTCCGTCAACTTCGCCCTCGCCGTCTGATTCCGATTCTGACGCGAGTTCTTCACTCACAAGTTGTGTTTTCAGGTCGATAATAAATTTTTGCCCAGCTTTCTCCATTGACAACGTGTTACTCTTCCAGTTGTGATTCACTCTGGCTGCCACCAACCACCCTCTGCCCAGAATGGCGTCGTATCCTTTCTTGGCGAGTGGAATCACCACGAAGTCAAGGACAAATGGTTGTGTCCCAATGGTCACTTGTTGCGCCATGAGCGTTCCAAGGGGTTTGATACCATGTTGATCCGCTCCCAGTAAGTTGAAGGTTGACGGCCATAGTGTCGTCTTGCCAAGCTGCTTCCAGGTTTCTTTCGGAAGCACATTCACTCCGGACCCGCCGTCGACAATAGTGTTAGTCAAAATGGTGCCAAGTATTCCCATTTCTACCACCGCCGGGTGCCGGCCATTGTATAGTGTCAGGACCAATGGGTCTGTAGGTGTTCTGCCGGAAACATCCGTATTCCGGGTCGCTTGACTGTGCAGAGTTACTTGCACCGTATGTAGGAGTGCCGTACGTAATTGCGGCATCGTTTCCAGGAGGTCCTTCATCTTCATAGGTACTTCAATTTGCAGCATTTGCTTTAGGATATTTTCCTCGACCTCAGAGCGGAAAGTACTTGCCGCTTCCTGGGTGTTCCCTTGTGCCAACATTTCCTTCGCTACTTCAGCCTTCGCCTCTAGTGCCCGTTGCTTCTCCGTGCGGGGGTCCGGGTATGTGGCCTTCTTTGCCTGTGACCGTGTGATTGCCAATACCCGTTCCTCCGTCCTATCAATGTTGAGCAAGTTCACTCTAGACTTTGGGCAAGTTCCATCATCGTGGTCTCCAAGCCCACACCATTTGCATAGTTTTTGTGGAGTTTCTTCTGAGGTGCATTCCCTGGCAAAGTGGCCCCATTGATTGCAAGGTCGGCACTGGATCATTGGCCGTCCCTTTGCATCATATCGGATCCGGCTCCTATTATTATTATTGGTCTTCCCCCCTCGCTAGTTGTTCCGGTATCCGCCAGATGATGCACTATTGTTGGCGGTTTGCGAAGTTCCGACGGTCGGCTGCTCTTGCGTGAAGAGAACTTGTTGGCTCCTGGTTTTCATATTGTAGGGACATTCCTTTGTCAAATGTCCCGCAATCTGACAAATGTCGCAAAAAGCCTTCTTGGGGCAGGACCCCTTTGGTGTGTCCATCACTCCTACAGTCGGTACACCACACGTCGTTTTCTTCAGTCTTACTTGTACTCCCCTTCATGGCTTTGAATTCTTTCAGCATTCATTCCATGTCCTTTTGGAGAGCGTGCACCTTTTTACTCGATTCGCCACCGCTGCTGCTTTCCCCGTCAGAGTCTTCATCATCAGATGAGTATTTATTACTTTTCTTCTTCTTTGATGTTTTGTATTCGCTCTCTAGGTCCATCGCCCTATTATAGGCGTCGTCATATGACGTCGGGGGTACAATTTTCATCTTTTTTCGTAGGGAGGATTTCAATCCTTCAACGAACCATCATTTCTTCAATCCCTCTGCTGGTTGGCTTTCCATTTTACCTAGCAATTCCTTCAGCCTCCTGCTGTATGCCCGTACTGTCTCCTTGGTACCTTGTTTGGTACTGTATATCTCCGTTACAATTTCATTGTCATCACGGAGCAACCGAAACTCCTCCATGAATTCCTTCTGTAGATTGGCCCACGTGGCCACTTTTTGCTTGTCCACATCGGAGTACCAATCTATGGCAACTCCACGTAACGTGGCTGGGTGTAATGTCCCTACTTTGAAATATAATTTAATAATAAATAATAAAAAAATTAAAATACAAAAGAATAAATATAAAAATTAAAATTAAAATATAAAAGAATATAATTAAATATTATTTAAATTTGATTAAACCTAATGAAAGGTCAAAAGGCATGAAATGATAAGTTGTGACTCCCTCAAACGTGAGATATAAAAGGGAGAAGAGAAACTCATTTGAGGTGGGGGAGAATTTGAAAAATGAGAAGTGCAGATCTGATTTAAATAAGAACTGCATATCTGATTATGAAAGGTTGTGTCCCTTTCAAAGGGTAGAAATAATGAAGAGTTGCACTCTTTCAAAAGGTGCTAATGGTGAGAGGGTGTGTCTCTTGCCAAAAGGCATGCATGATGAAGAGGTGTGACCTCTCCCTCACATTGAGAGATATAAAAGAAAGGAATAAAAGCATTCAGTAAGAGCACCATCAAGTAGATCAGATCAGAATTGTTATTATTGAGTAATAGGAAGTAACATCCTTGTTCTTGGTGGTATGCATGGGGATATGTTTAATAAGTATGCTTAATATATGAAGCCTGATAATGTTCTTATGCAGAACTAATAGTAACATTAATATGGACTGCAATATGTATGACAATCATACTTAATTTCATATATATTCATAATACATGAGAAATTAGTATACTTATAGTCTAAATCATGTTATTATTGTCAGTATTTAAGAAGATGGGAAGGAGATATTTCAAAGAGGGGCAGTCTAAATCCAAGCAATAGATTAAGTCCCAAGATAGGGCTTGGATCTGTAAACTTTGAGGGAACCTATTGTATTTGGTCTCTAAGCGCTTTGGTAACATACGTAAACCCTTCTCCCTTAAAACTGAAGTAGTAGCAGGGCCTAATAACTATATTAAGAACTATAAATAATGAAATTAATCATCTAATGAGGAAAATAAATAAGAACTTGTTAATAACTAATTGAAGAATATCAATCAATTTTAGTATATTGAAATAGATCAAGTAGGGGACATTACACTGGGAACTGCTATACCCAATCATCCTGGTTTGTCACTCTGTTGGCGGACCAAATGGTTTCACATGTACGGCAGTGTCGTAAGGGGTCTTCCTTGCTGTCCCCTGTGAACTTTGGCAATTTTTGTTTACTCGCCATCCCGGGTCGTCTTCCTGGGGGTGGTTGTGCCTATGTCTGTGGCCCTGCGCTGCTTCCTTCGGCGACGCCGGTGGTGTGTCCTGCGTGGGCGACTGGAGGTACGGTGTTTTGCCTGTCGTGTGTGGCACCTACACCCGTACGGTTGCCCTCCCCTTCGCTCTCACCCGCGCCCACTCTTGCTTCCCGTTGGTGATCTTCACTTTGTGGTGTAAGGGATAAGTTTTTGAACCGATCCCGGGTCTCTTCGACTAGATCTCTCCATAACCTTGTTTCCTCCAGAAACTCTTCGTGGCTTCTCACCCTACAGTGGTCTGGCGACGCGTAGAAATTCCCCTCGGCTTCTGCACCCTCTGTGACACCTCCTTGGTTCCCTTCGGCAGGTCGTCCTTCGGCAAGTTGCCTCAGCCTCCGTCTACGTTCTACCTGTTGTTCCAAAATCAAGGCCCTCTGCACGGCCTCCCACTCGTCCGTTTCTGCTTTCTTATTTCTATCTTTATTCAAAAGGTTGGGCATTAATTGTCGTACATTTCCATACTTCACAATACATAAACCAAAACACATCTTTATTAATTCATTTTGTCAGATACAACTCGTGTCAATGACACTTTTATTTGAATATAAAAAGTTCAAGGTTCAATTCCCTCCTGGCCTGGCGCCATCTTGTTCTGCTTCCCGTCAACTACTTTCTTCGTAGTGTTGAAGGATTTGTTGGCGTCACTCTTCCTAGGCAATCTCCTCCAGGCGAGCCTGTTGTGCTAGCGATGCCTGTGCAAGCAACCGGGGGAGGTGGTTTATCAACCGGTTTACTGTCGGGCTAACCTCCAGCGCTGTCCACACGACACTTGGTGGGATTTCTGCCTCCGCCGCCTCTCGTCGGACGTAGGTCTAGATGACTACCTGGAGCAAAATTGAAAATTCTCTCGTTGCTGTGTCTTCTCCTGTGTAAAGTTTTGTTCGCGCGTCATCGGCCTCTGGGTTTATTTCACCAACGGGTAGGCCCATCGTGTCCGTGCGCCATCCACGTCTTCCATTCCCAAGTACGTCTAGGCAACGGTGCCAAATGTTTGCCCTCTCGGGTGAATAGCTTAAAACATAAAGCACGTAAGAGATATTATTCCATTCATAATAAGTGTGTTGCAAGTTACATTCTGAAGTATATAAAGATACTGAGGGGGTGCGAGCGCCAACCGTCACACCGCAACTGCCACCCTTCGGTTGCCAACTAACCAAAACAATTACACATAATTAACTAGTCGTATTTTCGTATACAATAATGCCGCCAACAAGCAGTAGCTCTAGAAACTAGAACAGTGCAGTAGCTCTAAAAAGCAAACGTGGAGCTATAGTAGCAGCTCCAGAACAGTGACTACACACAACAGCTCCAGAAAGCTGTAGAGCTACATTAGAAGCTCCAGAACTGTTTGTAGACATTTTATAATCTGTTTGTAAATGTTTTGCAAAAGCTATTTTTTGATATAAATGGAAAAATATATTCTCTGAGTTTAAAAAGAGTTGTGCTCTCTTGTGTCTCCATTGTTACTGTGAATTGTTTTTCCAACTAGTGGTATCAGAGTTGTAGTCTTTACGCTGTAGTTTCTTTTTTCTTCTACCAGGATGTTGCTGATTTATTTATTTGAATACTATGTAAGAGACAAGGGGGCCGATAGGGTGTATACACTGGGAGGAAACATCAATGCTTGTATCTTCGAAATGCCAGAGAAATTGAGTGACTATTTTGTTGAAGTCCAACTTAACCATTTATAGGAGAAATAATCATTTGGGTAAGTCATCCTTTAGAAACCCTTGGGACTTTGTTTCAGTTGATTAGCCTGTGTATAGAGTTGAATGATCAATAATCCCTTTGTTTTCCAAGGCATCAGACATTTCTTTTCTTTTTCTAAGCATTAAGGGAATCGGCAACTATACCCTGTCATAGCTTGACAGTATTGCTGTCAAAGAAGAGGGGGGCCTCTTTATAAACTCTAACACACCTTTGTTTGATTGTGATCTGTGGGATCCTGAGGTTCAGTGACATTCGAACAAGGCATCACCTGTTTCATTACCTGCACAATTTTGACATTAGTGAATTGCTAGAGTTGTGTTTTGATGTTGCTTTGAATTGTATCCTACGTTACCAGATTCGTCCCTGGGAGGCTGGAATTGGGGCAAGGTACGGTTTGGGTTTGGCCCTAGGTTCATCCACGGTTCGGCCCAGGCACCCAAGCGGAACCCTGGGCGAACCTGGGCGTACCTGATGCTGTGGGCACCCAAAAAAGGGTCCCACAAGTAAAAAAACATTTAAAATTATGAATATGATATTATCAGGTATTTAAAAAATTTATTTTCTGCCAATTATGGATTTACAAGTATCACTCTTCTTATAGTTATAGTTGTATTTTATAATTTTGAAGTTTGAACATATATATATACCTGTACCCAAGGAAAAAAAAATTGCCATACCTGCATACCCGATTCTGTATCTCGTACCCGCACCTGTACCTGAATCAACAACTTAGATTGTATTCATTTTCTGATTTGGTTGAATCTTTTTTAAATTCATTAAGTACTTGGATATTCCAATTTATTTGATCTTGGGTAAAAGAAATATGAATTCTTGATTAGCTCAAAATACTCCTAAAAAATATTTATAAGATAAATTATTCTAAATGTATTTGAAACATTTATTTGATGATGATTCTTATCTGATTTACTATGTATTATTTTTGTGTTACAGGCTGAAGAGCAGTATTTAAAGGAAGACATGATTGTGCTTCCTGTGCAAATAAATGGGAAAACCCGAGGCAAACTAAACATTCCAACAGGATCTGATGAGGTTGAAGCATTTTCTGCTGTGATTCAAGACAAGCATTTTGATAAATACCTGAGTGGCAAATCGATAAGGAAAAGAATTTATGTGCCTGGAAGAATCTTGAATATAATTGTAGAACAAAGATAATATTTACTGCAAATTGGGGCATGTTTTACATCCTTGAAAATCATTCCTTAAGAAGATGGGTTGTTGCTAAAAATACTCTGTAGCAGAAGGTTCTAAATCAGAGGAACTTGTAATGAGAAAAGACATCTTTGGGACAGTTTGGCTATTTAAGACTTTATTGCATATTATTTAATTCTTTAACTTGATTTGATGCTTATTTCAAAGATTTTTTCCATTGTTTCTTTTCCACTTACGCTGAATGTATAGTCTACATCTGCATACAGCGATGGACTCATCCTTTATGCTTCAAAATGGTTCATTTTTACATCATAAAATGAAACCAATCATGATGCCTTCTGCTTTTTGACATGCCTTATAATCAGCTTAGCATTTCGAATGATTCTGATGTCAATTACCCTTAAGCAAGTAAAATCTATATGACATCCTTTGAGAAACAAATTATATTAGTGGAGAGGTTAAATATCTATTCTGCTGGCTACCTACGCAAACCAGCAAATCCATTGAAATTGGAGGACAAGCCTACATAACTTCACTTTTGAATCGAACTCTGATTTCCAATATGCATCTTTGACTTTGAATAACCTTTAGAACACACTTTATGATTGAAGGAAAATAAGACCCTTATAAAAAGTTATTATATGAGTGAGCATATTCAATCAACAAACAAGTTACATTTCAGATACATGAGCTTAGTATGATAATATGATTGAATACAGTCAATTGAGATTATAATTAAACATGCATTGAAATGAAAATAAGATGATAAGGATCATGTACTTTGCAATGAAAATTTCAACTGATATGCGAATATGACATATGGCTACAAACTCAACATTGAGTTTGGAAATTAGATCAGATAGTAGAAACGACTTATATGTGAGAAGATGGGAGTTGGGGACAGAATCACGACAGCAATCTTTCCCATATGTATCCCGATTTATGTTATTCTATCTATATTAGAATTAGATCTTCTGTATTTGCAACACTTCCACAAAGATCGATCGAAAGGTTGCTGGCTGAATAGTGTATGATAGAAAACAATGGTGGTGCTAGGGAGCATCAAGATCAAGACTTCCTTGTGCTTTAATCAAACTCCAAGAGTTAAAGTAAAAGTGAAAAAGATTGTGGAGTTGGATGTTGATGTTGATGTAGACAAAGAGCCTATTCCTTAAATGATATTGGAATGATATTAGATAAGCAGGGATTTTGAAAGGGCCCTGACCCTTTTACAGAGGGAAGGATTAAGCATTAAGTCTAGCAGAACACCAAACAACAGCCACAAAACAACAAGCGACACAGCAACACTAAAGCTAACAAAAACTAGCCTGAAATCAGGGTGGTTTAAAAAAATGATCCAAAGATATCTGCTTTATCACAGTACTAGGATCCTTCTCCCCGAATCTGAGCTTCTTAAGACAAGGAGGAGACATAAAATCACTGGCGCATCCATCTATCAGCCCCATTTTATTTTCTCTCCTTGAACAATCCATAAAGGATTTCCCTTTGTTAATGTCATTTTTTTGAAATTCCTGATTGGCATGAATGGCCTACTCCTTATAAACCGGCATTTGATCTTTCTTTTTCCAGACAGTGTTATTTCTTATTTTTAAGCAGGAAGTGTGGGCATGACCCACTATATTGCAAGAATGACAAATAATTGGAGAGTCTTCATAGTCAATTTGCTGCACCCAATCACCAAAATTAGAGGATAAGGTAAATTGGGTTGGGAGAACCTAGTTTTTCTTCACAAGCACACAAAATCTAGCAAATAACAAGTGCTTCATGAATTTGGTAATCTTATCAGTAGCACTATATTGCCCAAAAGAATTGACAATAATAATGAAAAAAAATTCAATCAAGAACTCCAAGGGCAACTGAGGCAAATGAACCCACTCAAGAAACAAGAATATTTCCTTCCAAGGGTTGAAACCTGAGAAAACAATAAGTTTTTGTTGAACTACAATTTCTACATCACATGTCTAGCTCAACCATTATTCTTGATTGTGTGTTCAAGGATTTTATTAATAAGATCACTAGAGGTAGATGTTAAGGATGAGATAATGATTAAAAAACTCTTTAGTGCCATTAGAATAACACTTTTTTCTTTGTGAGAAAGTTGCTATTTTATTTTAAGGTGTTAAGAAGGTTATTTCTATGTTTGGTGGTGGTTGCATTATAGAAATATTTCGTATATTTTATGTTTCCTTGAAGGCAAAAGTTGTAGTTTGCAAATTTTGGGCTATAAAAGAGCAGCAATTGTGAGGTTTGTAAATGATTTCTCTTGAGCAATAAGAATACCAATACCATGCCTTGTGGATGTTTACTTGACATTTTATCAAAGTTTTACCACATAAATTGTGTCATGTGTGTTCTTCTATTAATCCATTTCATTCTATTTATCATTTCTTTACAATTAATTTGTGCTGCAATATTTAATTTTTTGGTTTATGCTTCCACTTACACAAGTAGTGGTATCAAAGCAATTATTTGTTGCAGCCATTGTGTTAGGATTTGGTGTTGATTTTTCCAACATCAAATGGAAAAGATTTTGAATTCTAGGTTCGAGGTGGAGAAATTTAATGGCAAAAACAACTTTGAGCTATGGAAGCTAAAGACACATGATTTGTTAGTCCTACAAGGATTGCACAAGGCATTGGTAGGAAAGTCAAAGAAACCTACAAATACGACTAATGAGGATTGGGAAGATCTGGATATGAGAGCTCTTAACACAATACAGTTGTGTTTGGTGGATGAGGTTCTTTTCAATATTGTTGGAAAGGAAACAACAAGTTTATGGAGCATGATAGAGAATCTTTACATGACAAAATGCTTGACAAACTGAATCTACTTGAAGAGACAATTGTATAGTTTGTGAATGAAGGTATAAAAATTGTTGATCACTTAAATGTTTTCAATACTATAATTTGTCAATTTGGTATTATGGGTGTAAAAATCAAAGATGAAGACAAGGTAGTCACACTGTTATGTTTTTTGCCCAAATTTTGGAATCGCTTAACACTACTATTAGCTAAGCACAACTAACACCTTGAATTTGCTTCTATTGTGGGAGCTCTTTCATTTGAAGAGGTGTGGAGTCTAATACAAAAACCTCCACACTAGAAGCAATGGTGGCTAGAGGTCGATCCATATAAAAAGGGAAGAGTTCGAGAGGTACATCCAGATCCAAGTCGAGAGGCAAAAAGGGTAAGAGAAAATGTTGGTATTGCAATAAATTAGGGCATCTCAAAAAGGATTGTTGGAAGAGGAAAGAGGATAATGATGGATATAAAAATGAAGAAAACTCAATTGAGACAGATTTAGGTATGGTTAGTGAAGTGTTATTTGTTTGTAAAATCTTACAATATCAAGATGAATGGTTATTAGATTTTGGTGCTTCTAATCATATGTGTCCACATAGGAGTTGGTTTTCTATTTACTAACCTATTGACGGTGGTGTTGTTCTTATGGGAAATAATGTTTCTTTTAAGAATGTTGGGATTGGGAGCATTAAAATCAAGATGTTTGATGGTGTTGTAAAGACATTAACAAAGATAAGACATGTACCAAATTTGAAAAAGAATTTAATTTCCTTAGGAGTTCTGGATTCTAGTGGTTATAAATTCTCTTGTCAAGGTGGATTACTTAAAGTGTCCAAGGGCATTTTAGTGGTCATGAAAGCTACAAAAGTTGGAAATCTTTATAGTCTAGAAGGGAGTACTCAAGTAATTGAGGCAATGGTGGTATCTAAGGAAGCAAATGAATCTACTCATTTATGGCATCAATGAATGGATCATATGAGTAATAAAGGGCTAAAGGTACTGGTAAACCGTAAGTTACTTCCAAATTTAAAATCTTTGAATTTGAATTTTTGTAAGCATTGTGTCTTTGGGAAGCAATGTAGATAGAAGTTTAAATCAGGTAGTCATATAAGTGAAGGTGTTATAGACTATGTCTATTCAGATGTTTGGGGACCATCCCCTATAGTTTCTTTTGGAGGAGCATCATATTTTGTGACATTTATAGATGATTACTCTAGAAAGGTATGGGGTTTATTTTATTAAAAGTAAAGCTAATGTGTTTGGTTTTTTCAAACAATTCAGAGTTTTGGTTGAAAAGAGTACTGGCAGATCAATCAATTGTTTAAGAACAGATAATGGAGGTGATTTCACGTCTTTGGAGTTTGAAAATTATTGCAAGGAAGATGAGATCGTAAGCATAAAACCACAGTTTACACTCAGCAAAATGGTGTTGTTGAACGCATGAACAAGACTCTTCTAGAGAGAGCAAGGAGCATGTTCCTTAATGCCAAATTGTAGCAAGAGTTGTGGGTAGAAGGGATTAATATAGCATGTTATATGGTAAATCAGACACCATCAATTGCAATCAATTGTAAGATTCTTGAAGAGATGTGGATAGGTCATTCATGTGATTATTCAAATCTGAGAAATTTTGGTTGTGATGCTTATGCTCTTGTTTTTTAATATCGGTGTTCTAAATTAGACCCCAAATCCAAGAAATACTCCCACAAAGTCATCATTAGCAGAGATTTAGTATTTGGTGAATCTTCTCTAACAAAATCAGACATTGTAGAAAATGATTAGAAACAACAACAACTATCACAATGTCAACAACTTTAGTTGGAAACTCATCCATCTATAGAAAAGAGGCACCAAGAAGAACTTTCTAAAAGTGAAGGTGCGGATTTAGAAGACATACATGAAAGTGTGGAAATAGCGCAACCATTTCTAAGGAGATCTACATGAGTCAGAAATCCCCCTAAAAGGTATGATGATTTTGTTTCATCTATTGCTTTGATTTTTAATGATGGGGAACCAAGTTGTTATCAAGAAGCAATGGATGGCATTGAAAATGCTAAGTGGAAAATAGCAATGAAGATGAAATGGATGCCTTGGAGAAGAATCAAACATGGGACTTGGTAGAACTTCCAAAGGGTAGGAAATTTGTTGGTCGCAAATGGGTATATAAACTAAAGAAGGGTGTTGATGATAAAATTGTAAGGTACAAGGAAAGGCTGGCACACAAAGGATATTCTCAAAAAGAAGGTATTGATTTTCATGAGGTTTTTTCACTAGTTGTTAAGCTTGTTTCTATTCGGGTTGTATTAACATTAGTTGCATTATTTGACCTTGAGATAGAGCAACTAGATGTTAAAACAACATTTTAATATGTTGATTTGATTAAGGAGATATATATGGAACAACTAGGAGGGTATGTTCAAGACCGCAATAGAAAATGTGTTTGCTAACTCAAGAATTCATTCGAGAAGTTTGATTCCTTCATGGTGATTCAAGACTTTGTAAGAAGTGAGTATGACCATTGTGTTTACTTTAAAAGTTTGGAAAATGGTTTATTCATTATCTTGGTGTTATGTGTTGATGGCATGCTTCTAACAAGTAAAAGCATGGTTGAAATCAATAAGTTAAAGGCTCAGTTGGCTAGGATATTTGATATGAAGGATTTAGGAGCAGCAAAACAAATTTTGGTCATAGAAATACACAAAGACAGGGAACATAGTAAGCTTTAATTATCATAGCAGAAATATGTGGAGAAGATCCTCATAAGATTCGGTATGCAAAATGTGAGGCCTATAAATATCCTTTAGCTTCCTATTTTAATCTTTTTTCAATTTTATGTCCTAGTACTAAAGAAGAAAAGGATTATATGTATCGGGTACCATATGCTAATGTAGTAAGAAGTTTAATGTATGTGATGGTATTTACAAGACCAGATATTTCACATGTAGTTGGTGTTGTCCATAGAAAATCCAGGTAAAGAGCATTGGGCAACATTGAAATGGATTCTTCGGTATCTTAGAGGCACAAATTATTCTTCGGTATTTTAGAGGCACAAATGATTATTGTATCACCTATAATGGTTGTAGTCATTCAGTGTGTGGTTATGTTGATTCTGATTTTGTAGGTGATTTGGACAAAAGGAGATCTACTTCAAGTTATGTCTTTCCTCTTGCAAATGGAGCTATTTGTTGGATGTTAAAGCTTCAAGAAACAGTTACTTTATCCACAACTAAGGCAAAGTATATGGTTGTCTCGCATGCATGTAAAGAGGCAATTTGGTTGAAGGGTCTTTTGGGTGAGCTTGGGAAAGTGCAAGACAAAGTAATTGTATTTTGTGATAGTCAAAGTGCTATCCATTTGGCTAAAAATCCAACTTATCACAGTAGGACAAATCTAATTGAAATTAAGTACCATTTTGTAAGACAGGTTATTGATGGAGGTGGAGTAACCCTTGAGAAATTTCATACACCTAGAAATTGTGTAGATATGTTTACTAAACTAGTACCAGTAGATAAGCTAAAGTGCAATGTGGCTTCTCTTGTGATGAGTGGTTGGGTAGGTTTTAGGTAAATTATTGTCAAGGTGGAGATTGTTGGATAATGACAACAACTGGAAATAACATAAATTTCTAATTTATTCTCACCATTAGAATATCACTTTTTTCTTTGTGAGAAAGTTCCTATTTTCTTTTAAGGAGATAAGAAGGTTATTTCTATGTTTGGTGGAGGCTGCATTTTAGAGATATTTTGTATATTTTATGTTACCTTGAAGGCAAAAGTTGTTGTTGTACTTTGCAAATTCTAGATTGTAAAAGAGCGTAATTGTGAAGTTTGTAAATGATTTCTCTTGAGCAATAAGAATACCATGCCCCCATGGATAATTCCTTGACATTTCATCACGGTTTTACCACGTAAATTTGTGTCTTGTGTATTATTTTATTAATACATTTCATTCTCTTTATCATTTCTTTGCAACTAATTTGTGTTGCAATATTTAATTTTTGGTTTATGCTTCCGCTTTCACAACAACTTTAATGTTTTAGTGGGGTTAAAATAAGGTGGTGGGAAAAGATTTTTGTTTTCAAATTTACTGGTGTTTCCAAAGTACAAACTATCTTTAATCAATTATCCTCACTTTTTTTTTAATATATAAAAATGTATCTTTTCAAGTATTTCTTTCATTTGGGAGAGTAGAATATAATTTAGATGGTATTGTATGAAATACAATAAAGACTTATTTATTCAACACTATTATTTAGATTATTTAATTGTAAAATCATTTATTTTTAAATCTTGTTAGGATTTTTTCTTTAACTATTTGTCATATCATTGTTATATCTTATCTTATAAGCATTTTTCTTATATTGATATCTCTTGGCATTCCTTACATAGATATTACTTAGGAACATGATATTCAAAATTGTGAACTAGGGTCTAAGTTTAGGGCACCATGAAAGTTGCATAACCAATCCATTACCCTCATCTTAGGTATCCATCCCCTTGTAATATTCAACCATAGATTTTCTTATTATAATTATCCCATATGGTTTTGTTATAACAATGTACAATGGGGTGTAATTTGGTTTTCTTGTAGATTACGAAATTAAAATTGTCACTATTTCCTAGCTATCTAACAATGGATTTGTATTTTATTTCCAAGTAACACATATCCTATTGTAAATCAAATGTGTTAAATCATGAAATGTCAAGGAATTGAACTAGGCTTTTGTTGGAAGTATGCACTGATGTGTTGTGGTTGCCATTGATGTTAAACTTGTTCATCTGGATTGGTCTGGAATGTTTGTGGTGCAGAGTCATCTTCTTGTGTTGCTAATGTTGCAGCTCTTCTATTGGTTGTTCGAAAATTTGTTGTTGATGTTGAGTGTCATTGTTATCTTCATTGGATATAGTTTCAAT